>NC_135234.1:94398741-94713741 GCF_051348905.1 Ranitomeya variabilis
CGACGGTAAAAATTAGCAAAACCCAAGAACTTCTGAAGACTCTTAACAGACGTGGGCTGAGTCCAGTCATGAATAGCCTGGACCTTGACTGGGTCCATCTCCACAGTAGAAGGAGAAAAAATAAAACCCAAAAAGGAGACCTTCTGTACTCCGAAGAGACATTTTGAGCCCTTCACAAATAAAGCATTAGCACGCAGGACCTGAAACACCATCCTGACCTGCTTCACATGGGACTCCCAATCATCAGAAAAGACCAAAATGTCATCCAGATAAACAATCATAAATTTATCCAGATATTCTCGGAAGATGTCATGCATGAAGGACTGAAACACAGAAGGGGCATTAGAGAGTCCAAAAGGCATCACCAAGTACTCAAAATGGCCTTCGGGCGTATTAAATGCTGTTTTCCATTCATCTCCCTGCTTAATGCGCACAAGGTTATACGCACCACGGAGATCTATCTTGGTGAACCAACTGGCACCCTTAATCCGAGCAAACAAATCAGACAATAGTGGCAAAGGATACTGAAATTTGACTGATTTTATTCAGAAGATGATAATCTATACAAGGTCTCAAAGAACCGTCCTTCTTGGCCACAAAAAAAAATCCTGCACCAAGAGGGGAAGAGGATGGGCGAATATGTCCCTTCTCCAAAGACTCCTTTATATAACTCCGCATCGCGGCATGCTCTGGTATAGACAAATTAAAAAGTCATCCCTTAGGAAATTTACTACCAGGAATTAGATTTATAGCACAGTCACAATCCCTATGAGGGGGCAGGGCACTGGACCTGGGCTCGTCAAATACATCCTGGTAGTCAGACAAAAACTCAGGGACCTCAGAAGGAGTGGAAGAAGCAATAGACACCAACGGAGTATCGCCATGAATTCCCTGACAACCCCAACTTGACACAGACATAGCTTTCCAATCTAAAACTGGATTATGAGCCTGCAGCCATGGCAGACCCAAAACGACAACATCATGCAAATTATGCAGAACAAGAAAGCGAATCACCTCCTGATGTACGGGAGTCATGCACATGGTCATTTGCATCCAATACTGAGGCTTATTCTCAGCCAATGGCGTAGCATCAATTCCCCTCAGAGGAATAGGAAATTCCAAAGGCTCCAGGACAAAACCACAGCGCCTGGCAAACGACAAATCCATCAGATTCAGGGCAGCACCCGAATCCACAAAAGCCATAACCGGGTAGGATGACAAAGAACAAATCAAAGTAACAGACAAAATAAATTTAGGCTGTATAGTACCAATGGTGACAGGTTTAGCGAATTTTTTTAAGCGTTTAGAGCATGCTGAGATAACATGAGTAGAATCACCACAGTAAAAGCACAACCCATTTTGACATCTATGACTTTGTCGCTCAATTCTGGTCAGAGTTCGGTCACATTGCATAGACTCAGGTCTCTGTTCAGAAAACACCGCCAAAGGATGAGCAGATTTGCGCTCCCGCAAACGCCGATCAACCTGAATGGCTAAAGCCATAGAATCACTCAGACTTGTAGGGGTGGGAGACCCCACCAAAACATTCTTAACGGCCTCAGAAAGACCTTCTCTGAAATTTGCAGCCAGGGCACACTCATTCCATTGAGTAAGCACCGACCATTTCCGAAATTTTTGACAATACACCTCTGCTTCATCCTGACCTTGAGAGATAGCCAGCAACGCTTTTTCTGCCTGATTCTCAAGATTAGGCTCCTCATAAAGCAGTCCAAGAGCCAGAAAAAATGCATCTACATTAAGCAATGCAGGATCTCCTGGCGCCAGAGAGAAGGCCCAATCTTGAGGGTCGCCACGCAACAAGGAGATAACAATTTTAACTTGCTGAGCAGAATCACCAGAGGAACGAGGTCTCAGAGATAGAAATAACTTACAATTATTTTTAAAATTTAGAAACCTAGATCTATCTCCAGAAAACACCTCAGGAATGGGTATCTTTGGTTCTGACATAGGGCTATGAATAACAAAATCCTGAATACTTTGCACCTGTGCCGTAAGATGATCCACACTAGAAGTCAGAGTCTGAATATTCATATCTGCAGCTGAGCTCAAAACCACCCAGAGTTCAAGGGGATGAAAGAAGCTAAACAGACTGCAGCAAAGGAAAAGCGGGAGGGAAAAAAAAAATGTACTCAGGTCTTCTTTTTATCCCACTTCTGCGATGCATTAAACACCTTTTTGGCCTGCTATACTGTTATGATCCTTAGTGGTTGAGGATCACAAATTACTCCAGCTAAGTAACAAACATAGGACAAGCTCTAGGGAGGTGGCAAACTGGACTGACCACAAATCTGAACCTATCCAAACACACTAGAAGTAGCCGGTGAACGTGCCTAAAAATCCTAGACGTCTCGAGCCAGCCTGAGGAACTAACTACCCCTAGAGAGAAAGAAAGACCTCTCTTGCCTCCAGAGAAATAATCCCCAAAGATATAGAAGCCCCCAACAAATAATAACGGTGAGGTAAGAGGAAGGCACATACACAGGGGTGAAAGCAGATTCAGCAAATGAGGCCCACTAATACTAGATAGCAGAAAATAGAAAAGGGAATCTATGCGGTCAGTAAAAAACCCTTACAAAATATCCACTCTGAGATTTCAAGAACCCCCACACCAACTAACGGTGTGGGGGGAGAAACTCAGTCCCCTAGAGCAACCAGCAAGCGAGGAAATCACATTTTAGCAAGCTGGACAAGAAACATAATGAATGCTGATAAACAAAAAATGAACAAACAAAAACTTAGCTTGTCTTGGAGAGACTGGGAGCAAGGTAGTCACAAGGAATCTGAAGAGCACTGAATACATTGATAGCAGGCAAGGAACTGAGTCTCCAGGTGAGCTAAATAGGAAACCAACCAAGGATAACGAACCAGTTGATGCTGCCAACCTGCAGAAAGACAACACTACACAGTACCGCTTGTGACCACTAGAGGGAGCCCAAAAATAGAGTTCACAACACAGAACACCAGGATTGGCAAGTTTGCCAATGGCGCCCTGTGCTCTTCATAGATGAAAGCAGGTTCACACTGAGCAGGTGACAGATGTGACAGAGTCTGGAGTGACCATGTAGAGCGATCTGCTGCCTGCAACATCCCTCAGCATGACCGGTTTTTCAGTGAGTCAGTAATGGTGTGGGGTGGCATTTCTTTGTATGGCCACACAGCCCTCCATGTGCTCATCAGAGGTAGCCTGACTGCCATTAGGTATCGAAATGAGATCCTCAGACCCCTTGTGAGATCATATGCTGGTGCCGTTGGCCCTGGGTTCCTCCTAATGCAGGACAATGCCAGACCTCATGTGGCTGGAGTGTGTCAGCAGTTCCTGCAAGATGAAGGCATTGAAGCTATGGACTGGCCCGCCCATTCCCCAGACCTGAATCCAATTGAACTCATCTGGGACATCATGTCTCGCACAATCCACCAACGCCACGTTGCTCCACAGACTGTCCAGGAGTTGGCAGATGCTTTAGTCCAAGTCTGGGAGGAAATCCCTCAGGAGACCATCTGCCGCCTCTTCAGGAGCATGCCCAGGCATTGTAGGGAGATCATACAGGCACGTGGAGGCCACACACACTACTGAGCATCTTTTACTTGTCTTGAGGTATTTCCACTGAAGTTGGATCAGCCTGTAACTTCATTTTCCACTTAGATTTTGAGCATCATTCCAACTCCAGACCTCCGTGGGATATTAAATGTGATTTACGTTGATCATTTTTAGGTTATATTGTTCTCAACACATTCCACTATGTAATGAATAAAGATTAACAACTGGAATATTTCATTCAGTGATATCTAGGATGTGGGATTTTAGAGTTCCCTTTATTTTTTGAGCAGTGTATATTGTAGAACTTGGTTTGAGTTAAAGTTTGTTGGTTCAAAATAAAAACCAAAATTGGCTTGCTACAGGTGTGCAAATTTTATTGTTCAAAAATTGACTATTGTCATATTTACTGTAGAACTTGGTTTGTGTGAAATTTCATTGGTTTGAAATAAAATCCAAAATTGGCCTGCTACTGGTGTATGAATGTGGTAGATCAAAAATTTACCATTGTCATATATACTGTAGAACTTGGTTTGTGTGAAATTTTGTTGGTTTGAAATAAAATGCAAAATTGGCCTGATACAAGTGTACAAATTTGGTCTTTGGTACTTGGCCCCAGGCACCGCTATTTCTCCTGGTGTGGCATTCCTACCTTGCATCAGTATGTGTCCATGAACATCAATCGTGTTCTTACCAACGGGTTTACTGGGATTGTCCACATAACAACTGACATATGGACAAGTGCTTGTAGCCAGGTACGCTACATTTCCCTGATGGCACACTGAGTGAACATTGTGGAGGCCGGGCCCGAGTTCCACCCTGGCATGGTACATGTGCTACCAACATTAAGAATTTCTGGCCCTACTGGTTTCCTCTACCTCCTACAGCAGATCCTGCACCCCCTCTTTCCCTATATCCGATATGCTAGCTCAGAGCAGGTCTGCCTCAGCGAAGGCGCAACACGCTCTGCTGAAGCTAATTTATCTAGGAGACAAATCGCCCATAGCGGCAGAGGTATTGAAAGGAATGACAGACCAGACATATATGTGGCTCTTGCTGCTGAACCTTCAAATAGGCATGGTTGTGTGTGATAATAGGCGTAACCTGGTGGCAGCTGTGAAGGTTGGCAAGCTCACACACATACCATGGTTGGCCCATGTGCTCAACTTTGTAGTTCAGCAGTTCCTGAAAACCTACCTAGATTTGCCAGGGCTTCTGGGCAAGGTACGCCATGTCAGCGCTCATTTCTACAAGTCAGCTACAGCTGCTGCTGCTCTGGCAGTTCTCCAGCAGTGCATGCAAGTGCTTGCTCACTGACTGGTGTGTGAAGTCACCATGCACTGGAACTTCACATTGCACATGCTGGCAAGGCTTTGTGAGCATCAGAGGCCAGTTAATGAATACCAGCTCCAACAAGCCTGTCAATATTTGGATCAGCCTTTGTACATAACAACTGAAGAGTGGGCACGAATATCTAACAATTGTGAAGTTCTCCAAGACTTTGGGGACTCCACAAAGTTGTTCAGCTGCGATAATGACATAAAGCAACAATCCTGCTTCTGTGCCTACTTAAACAGTCGATGCTGACAATTAAACATGAAGCTTGGAATGTGGACCAGGTGGAGATGGAGGAAGACATGAGATAGGGAGATATTACCCAACCCAGTCTTATCTCATCTGATCAGCGCAGATTGGGTAACAATGAAGAGGTGGAGACTAAGGAGGAGGAGTAACAGGAGCAGACAGAGCAACCAAGGCTATTACCCACACAAGCTTTGTTCCGTCTTTCCTACTTAGATGGGCTGTGGAGGAAGAGATGGAGGAGGATATGGTGAGTAGTCATCATGGTGGAAACAGGGAAGTGTTGGCTGTAGGGACCTTGTCACATATGGATGACTTTATGTACTGCTATCTTTCCCGTGACCCTCGTGTTACATTCATCTTGGCCAAAAAAGATTACTGGTTGTTCACTCTTAGCCTTCAATATTTGAATGAGGCCTGCCAGTTGTTGCCTTCAATGGTCTATGTATGACTGGATGGCCATACTTATCTTTTTTCCTGGCTTTGCATCTGTGTGCAAAGCCCTTATGAGTGTATGAATACATCAACAACACTTTCAAAATATTTTAATGAGGCCCACGAGTTCTTGCTTTGAAATGTGTGCAAAGCATTTATGAGTGTAGAAGTGCCACAACTAGTGTTGAGCGATACCGTCCGATACTTGAAAGTATCGGTATCGGAAAGTATCGGCCGATACCGTCACAGTATCGGAATCCAATCCGATACCGATACCCGATACCAATACAAGTCAATGGGACTCATGTATCGGACGGTATCCCTGATGGTTCCCAGGGTCTGAAGGAGAGGAAACTCTCCTTCAGGCCCTGGGAACCATATAAATGTGTAAAAGAAAGAATTAAAATAAAAAATATCGCTATACTCACCTGTCCGACGCAGCCGGGACTTCAGCGAGGGAACCGGCAGCGTTGTTTGTTTAAAAATCGCGCTATTACTTGGTTACGTGAATTCCCGGCTTGTGATTGGTCAGGTCGGCCATGTTGCCGGGACGCGGACCAATCACAGCAAGCCGTGACGAAATTACGTCACGGCTTGCTGTGATTGGTCCGCGTCCCGGCAATATGGCCGCCCTGACCAATCACAAGCCGGGACGTCACGGGAGGCTGGACACGCGCTCATTTTAAAATGGGCGCGTGTCCAGCCTCCCGTGACGTCACGGCTTGTGATTGGTTGCGCCGCGATCAACCAATCACAAGCCGGGAGGCTGGACGCGCTCATTTTGAAATGGGCGCGTGTCCAGCCTCCCGTGACGTCACGGCTTGTGATTGGTTGCGCCGCGATCAACCAATCACAAGCCGGGAGGCTGGACGCGCTCATTTTGAAATGGGCGCGTGTCCAGCCTCCCGTGACGTCACGGCTTGTGATTGGTTGCGCCACGATCAACCAATCACAAGCCGGGAGGCTGGACGCGCTCATTTTGAAATGGGCGCGTGTCCAGCCTCCCGTGACGTCACGGCTTGTGATTGGTTGCGCCGCGATCAACCAATCACAAGCCGGGAGGCTGGACGCGCTCATTTTGAAATGGGCGCGTGTCCAGCCTCCCGGCTTGTGATTGGTTGATCGCGGCGCAACCAATCACAAGCTGTGACGTCACGGGAGGCTGGACACGCGCCCTTTTTAAAATGAGCGCGTTTCCAGCCTCCCGTGACGTCACGGCTTGTGATTGGTTAATGGCGGCCATGTTGCCGGGACGCGGACCAATCACAGCAAGCCGTGACGTATTTTCGTCACGGCTTGCTGTGATTGGTCCGCGGCCCGGCAACATGGCCGCCCTGACCAATCACAAGCCGGGACTTCGCGTAACCATGTAAAAGCGGGAATTTTAAACAAACAACGCTGCCGGTTCCTGCGCTGAGGTCCCGGCTGCGTCGGACAGGTGAGTATAGCGATATTTTTTATTTTAATTCTCTATTTTACACATTTTAACATTAATGTTGTTCCGATACCCGATACCCGATACCACAAGAGTATCGGAATCCCGGTATCGGAATTCCGATACAGCAAGTATCGGCCGATACCCGATACTTGCAGCATCGGAATGCTCAACACTAGCCACAACTACACTTTCTTAATTTTTTTATGAGGCATGTATGGATAACCCTCCATGTAATTTTTGGCAGGTTTTGCACTGTCTTCAGATCTTTTCTGACTGTAAAAGTACTACAACTACACTGTGTTTACAATATTTGAATGAGGTACTATAGTTAGTGACTTCAAGGGTGTATGGATGACCCTGCTTATAATTTTTGGCAGGCTTTCTACTTAGTAAAAAGCCTTTATGAGTCTGAGAGTACCACTACATTGCAATTTTATTAGAATGTATATGAGGCCCCCCTTTATCTCTAATACAGGCAGCAGGGTAGATACTGGGGGGCAGAGGGCACAGCCATTTATTCTGAGGGGCAGCCAGAGCTAAGCTACCTTCATAATTCCTCCCCCATCATTCTATATCGGCATCTGATGTCTCAGCCGAATTACATCACTACATGGCATCATCTATGCTGAGATGAGCGACGCTGCAGAAGACAAGCTGCAGAGACTGGAGCAGTGGAGGAACGAAGAGAGGTGAGCATTGCATTTTTTTTTTAGAACATTGTGGTGGAACATAACACTATATTGAGGACTATGGTGTGCTTTATACTGTATGGACAAGTGGGTGCTTTGTATTGTATGGAATATGGGATGTATAATACTGTAGGGATTATGAGATGCATTTAACTATGAACTATGGGGTGCATTATACTGTATGGGCTTTGGGGTGCACTATACTGTATGAGCAATGCCATGCACTATATTGTATGAACTATGGGGTGCATTATACTGTATTCATTATGAGGTGCATTATACTTTAAGGACTATGGGGTGGATTATACTATACGGACTATGGTGTATGGACTTTGGGGTGCATTATGCTGTAAGGAGGACTACGGGGGGGCTAATATAATATTTGGAGTGCATGTGGGAGCCTTTAAACTCTATGCCAGCAATTATACATAGTGAAGGTTTGTGTCGGGTCCATCATACTGTGTGAAAGGCTGTGTGACGGCCATTATATAGTGTGGAAAGGTGTGGGGCCTATATTTTGTATATAGGCCCATTATACTGCATGGAGAGCTGTGTGTGAGTCAAAATTAGGGGATCATACTGTGTTGAGTTCACCCTACTTTTCCGGTGCAGTTGAGGGGTGGGATATAGTAGGGTCATCATACTGTGCTTGACAAGGGTACTGTGGAGGAATTCACTATACGGGTAGCTTAGTGCTTGTGGGGCACTTTTGCTGACATTATATTTTATGAGTGCAATGAAAGGGGAAGCTAGGGCTCCAGTAGGAGGAAAATTAGAGGGCACAGAATACCACACAGTAAGTGCAGTAATAGGGACACATATGGCAGCAGTGGCATTGGAGTATCAGCAGGATAAGGAGTTTGTGCGATACTGACTAAGGCCGGGTTCACATTAGCGTTTGGCTGGTCTGTGTATGGCTGCATACTTCTTCCCTTAAAGGGCCACTGTCACCCCCCTCCAGCCGTTATAAACTAAAAGAGCCACCTTGTGCAGCAGTAATGCTGCATTCTAACAAGGTGGCTCTTTTAGTTTTAGGTTCAAGTATACCCCAAATAAAGCGTTTTTATACTTAGCCACAATTCCTGTCTCTAGCCAGGTAGGCGGGTCCTCACTCCCCAGCTTGACCAGCTCCTCTGCCGTCACTCCAATCTTCCTGCGCTTTTGGCGCCGCCCCCTCAGCGCTGTTATCTTTTCAAAACCGGCACCTGCGCTGTGTACTGGTGTCCTGCGCAGACGCAGTAAGCTCTGGCCATCTGACATCCCAGCCAGGCTTGCACACTGCACCTGCGCGGGCATTGCGGCCACCCACCTTTGGAATCCCAGCCCCGCACTATGTGTTATGCATTATGCACAGTGCGGGGCTGGGATTCCAAAGGTGGGTGGCCGCAATGCCTGCGCAGGCGCAGTGTGCAGGCCTGGCTGGCATGTCTGACGGCCAGAGCTTACTGCGTCTGCGCAGGACACCAGTGCACAGCGCAGGCGCTGGTTTTGAAAAGATAACAGCGCTGAGGGGGCGGCGCCAAAAGCGCAGGAAGATTGGAGTGACGGCAGAGGAGCTGGTCAAGCTGGGGAGTGAGGACCCGCCTACCTGGCTAGAGACAGGAATTGTGGCTAAGTATAAAAACGCTTTATTTGGGGTATACTTGAACCTAAAACTAAAAGAGCCACCTTGTTAGAATGCAGCATTACTGCTGCACAAGGTGGCTCTTTTAGTTTATAACGGCTGGAGGGGGTGACAGTGGCCCTTTAAGCTCCGCCTACGCTCTGCCTACTTCCGCATGTGTCCTGCATCGTCCTGCATACCTATCTTTAACATTGGCTATGCAGGAACATGCATTGTATGTTAATGCGTCTGCATGTGTCGTTTTGACGTGCCCACCGACCGCATGGGAACACAACATGTTGCATTCCCGTGCAGTCGGCGAGCACGTCAAAATGACGCATGTGGATGCATCCGCATACAACGCATATCCCTGAGTACCCAATGTTAAAGATATGTTCGCAGGACGCATGCACATCTATGCGGATCTGAAGGAAAGAAGTACGCAGCCCTATGCAGAGCACACAAACGCAAGTGTGAACTGAGCCTTACTTGGTAACTATCTCTAGGTAGTACAGCCAGGATTCGGCTGCAGAGAATACAACAAAGACACATTTAACTTCTCATATTCCAGCCACATCACCATCTATTGCCAACCTGCACAAACTGCTTATCCTGCTGATATCCAAATACTGAGCCGCTGCTGCCATATGTGTCCCTATTACTGAACGTGCTGTGTGGTTCTCTGTGCCTTCTAAATTCTAAAGCAACACTCTAGAATATAGTAATGCCGGGTGCAAATGGCCCAGAAAACAGTGCCCATATTTTGCCACATAGAAAGCAATATTGCCCTGTGCGCCCCTTTGATAGTCACAGTTACTTGAGTTCCCCTACAACAATAAATGCCCACTTTACATTTAATAATGTCCATAGGCTCCCCCTGTACAGCTCCCCTATACACAGTATGATGCTCTCTTATACACAATATAAAACCCCTCACTGTATAGTACCACCCACATAGTATATTGACCCCTTAGTAGCCCCAAAACTGTTTGATGGCTCCAACAATGTATGAAGACCCTCTCACTGTAATCTCCACACTGTATCATGGCCCGCTAGATTGCCTCCATATAGTATAATGCACAGATAGTCCTCAATATAGTATAATGCACTCCCATAGGCCTCCACTTAGTATAATGCACCAGATAGTTCTCAATATAGTATAATGCACTCTCCATAGGCAAACTCTATAGTATAATGCACTCCCCATAGGCCATCATATAGTATAATTCACTCCCCATAGGCCTACTCTATATTATATAATGCACCCCAAGGCCTACTCTATATTGTATAATGCACCCCCATAAGCAGACTCTATAGCACAAGGCAGCCCCCATAGGCAGACTCTATAGCACAATGCAACCCCCATAGGCAGACTCTGCATTATAAAGAAGCCCCCATAGGCAGACTCTGTAGTATAAGGCAGCCCCCCATAGGCAGACTGTAGTATAAGGCAGCCGCCCCATAGGCAGACTCTGCAGTAAAAGGCAGCCCCCATAGGCAGACTCTGTAGTATAAGGCAGCCCCCATAGGCAGACTTTGTAGTATAAGGAAGTCCCCCATAGGCAGACTCTGTAGTATAAGGCAGCCACCCCCTATGCAGACTCTGTAGTAAAGGCAGCCCCCATAGGCAGACTCTGTAGTATAAGACAGCCCCCATACGCAGACTCTGTAGTATAAGGAAGACCCCCATAGGCAGATTCTGTAGTAAAAGGCAGCCCCCATAGGCAGACTCTGTAATAAAAGGCAGCCCCCACAGGCAGACTCTGTAGTATAAGGCATCCCTTATAGGCAAACTCTGTAGTATAAGAAAGACCCCCATAGGCAGACTTTGTAGTATAAGGCAGCCCCCCATAGGCAGACTCTGAAATAAGGCAGCCCCCTCCCGCAGGCAGATTCTGTAATATAAGGCAGCCCCCATAGGCAGACTCTGTAGTGTAAGGCAGCCCCCCATAGGCAGACTCTGTAATAAGGCAGCCCCCCACAGGCAGATTCTGTAATATAAGGCAGCCCCCATAGACAGACTCTGCAGTATAAGGCAGCCCCCCATAGGCAGACTCTGTAATAAGGCAGCCCCCATAGGCAGACTTTGGAGAGTAAGGCAGCCCCCCATAGGCAGACTCTGTAATAAGGCAGCCCCCACACACAGACTCTGTAATAAGGCAGCAGCCTCACAGGCAGATTCTGTAATATAAGGCAGCCCCCATAGGCAGACTCTGTAGTAGAAGGCAGCCCCCATAGGCAGACTCTGTAATAAGGCAGCCCCCTCCCATAGGCAGATACTGTAATATAAGGCAGACCCCCATAGGCAGACTCTGTAGTATAAGGCAGCCCCCATAGGCAGACTCTGTAATAAGGCAGCCCCCCATAGGCAGACTTTGGAGAATAAGGCAGCCCCCCATAGGCAGACTGTAATAAGGCAGCCCCCATAGGCAGACTCTGTAATAAGGCAGCCCCCATAGGCAGACTCTATAGCATAAGGCAGCCCCCATAGGCAGACTCTATAGCACAATGCAACACCCATAGGCAGACTCTGCAGTATAAAGAAGCCTGAATAGGCAGACTCTGTAGTATAAGGAAGACCCCCCATAGGCAGACTTTGTAGTATAAGGCATCCCTTATAGGCAAACTCTGTAGTATAAGAAAGACCCCCATAGGCAGACTTTGTAGTATAAGGCAGCCCCCCATAGGCAGACTCTGAAATAAGGCAGCCCCCTCCCGCAGGCAGATTCTGTAATATAAGGCAGCCCCCATAGGCAGACTCTGTAGTGTAAGGCAGCCCCCCATAGGCAGACTCTGTAATAAGGCAGCCCCCCACAGGCAGATTCTGTAATATAAGGCAGCCCCCATAGACAGACTCTGCAGTATAAGGCAGCCCCCCATAGGCAGACTCTGTAATAAGGCAGCCCCCATAGGCAGACTTTGGAGAGTAAGGCAGCCCCCCATAGGCAGACTCTGTAATAAGGCAGCCCCCACACACAGACTCTGTAATAAGGCAGCAGCCTCACAGGCAGATTCTGTAATATAAGGCAGCCCCCATAGGCAGACTCTGTAGTAGAAGGCAGCCCCCATAGGCAGACTCTGTAATAAGGCAGCCCCCTCCCATAGGCAGATACTGTAATATAAGGCAGACCCCCATAGGCAGACTCTGTAGTATAAGGCAGCCCCCATAGGCAGACTCTGTAATAAGGCAGCCCCCCATAGGCAGACTTTGGAGAATAAGGCAGCCCCCCATAGGCAGACTGTAATAAGGCAGCCCCCATAGGCAGACTCTGTAATAAGGCAGCCCCCATAGGCAGACTCTATAGCATAAGGCAGCCCCCATAGGCAGACTCTATAGCACAATGCAACACCCATAGGCAGACTCTGCAGTATAAAGAAGCCTGAATAGGCAGACTCTGTAGTATAAGGAAGACCCCCCATAGGCAGACTTTGTAGTATAAGGCAGACACCATAGGCAGACTCTGTAGTATAAGGCAGCCCCCATAGGCAGACTTTGTAGTATAAGGCAGCCCCCCATAGGCAGACTCTGTAGTATAAGGCAGCCGCCCATAGGCAGACTCTGTAGTAAAAGGTAGCCCCCATAGGCAGACTCTGTAATAAGGCAGCCCCCTCCCATAGGCAGATTGTGTAATATAAGGCAGCCCCCCATAGGCGGACTCTGTAGTATAAGGCAGCCCCCCATAGGCAGACTCTGTAATAAGGCAGCCCCCAAAAGGCAGATTCTGTAATATAAGGCAGCCCCCATAGGCAGACTCTGTAGTATAAGGCAGCCCCCATAGGCAGACTCTGTAATAAGGCAGCATCCATAGGCAGACTTTGGAGAATAAGGCAGCCCCCCATAGGCAGACTCTGTAATAAGGCTACCCCCCATAGGCAGACCCTGTAATAAGGCAGCCCCCACAGGCAGACTCTGTAATAAGGCAGCCGCCCCACAGGCAGACTCTGTAATAAGGCAGCCCCCCACAGGCAGACTCTGTAGTATAAGGCAGCCCTCATAAAAATAAATAAATAAATACTCACCTCTCTTCTTCCTGGCTCCTCCACTGCTCTGAGCGCTTGCTGTCAGTGTCGGCGTTGGTGACATCAGACGCTGACAGGGGGATGATGGGAGAGGGAATGGAACGCTCCCTCTCTCATCAATGCAGTCAGCTGTATTGGCATGCAACATGGGGTCTGCAGGAGACACCTGTGGTGGTCATTGACAGATCGCTATGAGCACCGCCCACTGGTCAGCGCTCATAGCAAGTGAGCATTTCTGCTACATATAGAAGGGCTGCAGCCCTGCTCTATGTAGCACAAGCGATCGAATGATTACAGCTTCTAGTCTCCCATGGACACTATTGAAACATTTAAAAAGTAAAAAAATGTTTTTAAAAATATAAAAAAATAAAAATAAATGAAAGTTGAAATCACCCCTCATTCGCCCCTTTCAAAATAAAAAAAATAAATAAAAAATACACATATTTTGTACTGCCACACTCAAAATCTCCCAATATATCAATATATAAAAACAATTAATCCAATTGACCAACGGAGCAGCAAGAAAAAAAATCAAAATGCCAGAACTGTTTTTTGGTCGCTGCAATAAAATGCAATAACAGGAGATAAAGGCATTGTATCTACACCAAAATGGCATCAATAAAAATGTCAGATAGGTACGCAAAAAATAAGCCCTCACCCGGCCTCAGATCATGAAAAATGGAGACACTATGGGTCTTGGAAAATGGTGACATTTTTAATTTCTTTTTACACATATTGGATTTTTTTTTAACACTTAAAACAAAAAGAAGCTATAGATGTTTGGTTTCTACGAACTCATAATGACCTGGAGAATCATAATAGCAGGTCACTTTTAGCATTTAGTGAACATAGTAAAAAAAAATCCAAAAAACAATTGCAAAATTGCACTTTTTTTTTGCAATTACACTGCACTTTTAATTTTTTTTCCTGTTTTCCAGTACATGATATGGTAAAATCAATGGTGTCATTAAAATGTACAACTTGTCCCACATAAAACAAGTCCTCACATGGCCAATTTGATGGAAAAATAACAAACTTATGGCTCTGGGAATAAGGGAAGCAAAAAATTGAAATGCAAAAATGAACTACCCCTGGTCCTTAAGGGGTTAAAGAGAACCTGCCAGCTGATACATGCTGCCCAAACAGTAAGCAGCATGTATCAGGCACTTATGGTAGGATCACAGCCATGCATGTCTGTCTCACAAAGCTGTGAGGATGACAGGAGGGTCCTCGCAGCTTCTTAGGCCATGTTCACACATTGCGGTTTTTACCGCTGATCCGCAGCGTTTTTGACGCTGCGGATCTGCAGCAGTTTCCCATGTGGTTTACAGTACCATGTAAACCTATGGAAAACCAAATCCACTGTGCACATGCTGCAGAAAAAAATGTGCGGAAACATATAAACATATAACAGTACAAACAACATATAACATACAACACATAACAGAACATACAACATATTACATACAATACATACATACAGTACATTCATACATTACATACAATACATAAATATAGACATACAGTACATATAACATAGAGTACATACTCAACATCACCTTGTCACGTTGATCCCCAAAGCCAGTGTCACCTGTAAAAAATATGAAAATAATAAACAAACACTATACTTCCTGGTCCGCAGAAATCCAATTAAAATGAGTGTTCCACGACGATCTCCCGTGGAGAGCAGCAGCATCAGCTGATGTGACCGCTCTGCAGGGGCTCCAGGAATACAATGATGGAAGGTATCCTTCCGCACTGTATTCCTTTGCCACTGTAATAAACAGTCTCACTTGTGGCACTGCTGTGTGAGAAAGTCTCCACGCAGCATTGCCATAATGTGAGACCCTGAACTAAGGTAACCTCAGTGATGCACTGCAAGAGCCATTGTCTTCTGTCATTGTGACATTGAAGGCCCTATAGAGCAGTGACATCACCCGATGTCACTGTTCTATAGGGGAGATCGTCATGGGACACTCGTTATTTATTGGACTTCATCGGACAGGGAGTATACGGTTTATTATTTTTAATTTTTTGCAGGTGATCGAGTATGGTAAGTATGGTTAAATTAAGAATATTAAAATACTTTTTTCTGGCTGTGTCTTTATTTTTTTTTTAACTCTTTCTCTACTCCAGGATTAATAATGGATAGGCGTCTTATTGACGCCTCTCCATTATTAACCGGGCTTACTGTCACCTTACATTAGCAGGGTGACATTAACCTCTTATTACCCATTATCCCACCGCTACTCTGGAGTGGGAAGAGAGGCCATTTCTGGGGTGGCTGCGGGCTGGTATTTGTAGGCAAGGGGGGGTAATATCCATGGTCCCTCTCTAGGCTATGAATATCAGCCCGCAGCTGTCTGCATAGCCTTTCTGGCTATAAAATATAGGGGGACCCCACATCATTTTTTTGGGGGGGTCCCCCTATTTTAATAGCCAGTAAAGGCTACGCAGACAGCTGCGGGCTGATATTCATAGCCTGGGAGTGGACAATGGGTATTAACCCCTTCCCAGCTACAAATATTGGCCCCCGGCTGTCGGCTTTCCCCCTCTGGCGCAAAAAATTGCCAGGAGCCCACGCCATTTTTTTCCGGTTTTTTTAATTAAACATTCATTAATAAACATAGGCCTTACTATTATATATCTATGGATATATCTACGGATATATCCATAGATAAATCTATATATCTATAGATGGATAACTATGGCTATATCTATCTATAGATATATTTATAAATAGATAGATATATCTGTAGATACATAGATATATCTATCCATATATCTATCTGGCTACTTTCACACATCAGGTTTTTGCCGTCAGGCACAATAAAGCGAATTTTGAAAAAAAAACGGATCCATTTTTTTTCCCGCCGGTTCCGTTTTTTTCTCATAGAGTTGCATTAGCACTGGATTGTGCCTGATGGCCTCATGTTTCATCCGTTTTTTGCTGGATCCGTCAGAAAAGCTGTTTCTGGTGGACGGAGAAAACGTACAGAATGTTTTTCTGTCCGGCGAAAAAACGCACAGCGACTGATCCGCCAAAAAAGTATGAAACTGAGATGTGAAATGATGAATCAGGCCTCCGAATCCGGTTTTCCATGCATGTTTCCATTGAAATCATGCACATTTTCCGTTCTCTCTCTCTCTAAAAAAACCGGATCAGTTGCATCAGTTTTTCACTATTTGCAATGGATCCATTTTTTTTTTAGAGAGAGAGAGCTACCCAGTTACAATGAAACCGTGGCCACACATTCATTGTCTACATGGCTGCCTGAGATAATCAAGTACTGTGCCATAAACAGAGTGGCATCATTTCAGAGCCCAAGATCCTTTGAAAAGCTGAACTTTGAAAAAAATGGTAAAAGCCCCTTGAATAGTGTCATATAGGGCATTGTAAAGTTTTGCTTGAAATGAGCATGGATCCGTGATTCAAAATTTACAGTTCCTGCACAAATCGCAATAAGTGGGGATGAGAGAACCTGAGCTAAAAAGTTTTAGGTTTTTACCAGACACCTAGTATCCGGCAATGAATCCTGAACATGGACTTTTTACTGTAAGTCCGTTTTCCTGTTCGGGTTATGCAGTCAAATAAAGCTTGTTGAAAGGCTGCAGCACAGCCAATCAACATGCTTTTAAGGTACCTTCACACGAAGCGACGCTGCAGCGATAGCGACAACGATGCCGATCGCTGCAGCGTCGCTGTTTGATCGCTGGGGAGCTGTCACACAGACCGCTCTCCAGCGACCAACGATGCCGAGGTCCCCGGGTAACCAGGGTAAACATCGGGTTGCTAAGCGCAGGGCCGCGCTTAGTAACCCGATGTTTACCCTGGTTACCAGCGTAAAAGTAAAAAAAACAAACAGTACATGCTCACCTGCGCGTCCCCCAGCGTCTGCTTCCTGACACTGACTGAGCTCCGGCCCTAACAGCAGAGCGGTGACGTCACCGCTGTGCTTTCACTTTCACTTTAGGGCCGGGCTCAGTCAGTGTCAGGAAGCAGACACTGGGGGACGCGCAGGTGAGCATGTACTGTTTGTTTTTTTTACTTTTACGCTGGTAACCCGGGTAAACATCGGGTTACTAAGCGCGGCCCTGTGCTTGGTAACCCGATGTTTACCCTGGTTACCAGTGTAAAATATCGCTGGTATCGTTGCTTTTGCTTTCAAACACAACGATACACGGCGATCGGACGACCAAATAAAGTTCTGGACTTTATTCAGCGACCAGCGACATCACAGCAGGATCCTGATCGCTGCTGCGTGTCAAACGAAACGATATCGCTAGTGAGGACGCTGCAACGTCACGGATCGCTAGCGATATCGTTACAAAGTCGTTTCGTGTGAAGGTACCTTTAGACTGTGGGCACTTCCAGAGCCATTATAGCCAGGCCAAGTATTGGCATGACTGTGTTTGGCAGGCACAACACGTGACCCAACCTGTATAAAGGCTGGATCATGAGGCGCACTCATTATGCTCTCATTAATGAAGGGATAAGACACAGCTGGAATGAGGGATAGATTCTGACTATGCATTCTGCCAACACAATGCTGTGTGTACTCTGTAACCCATATCTGCGCTAGTACTGTGCTAGTATTGTGATAAAATCAGCTGTGTGTTCTCTGCACCTCCCCCGTCCATGGTAGTAATATCCTTTAAGCTTCTGTGTGTTTTTTAGTAGTCTGAGAAATAAATAATAGGCTTCAGCCATCTCGTTGCCATTTCTAGGTGCAAAAAATTATCTTTCTGGACATGTCTGTTTTATTCTAGTCTGTGAAATAAATATTTGTTTTTTACTAGTCCGTGAAATAAATAATTGGCATCGGTCATCTAGTTGCCATTTCTAGCCCCAACAATAATTTTCCTGGACTGGAGTGTGTTTTCTTTTACTAGTCTATGAAATAAAATAGTTGACATCAGCTGTCCAGTCGCCATTTTTAGACACATATAATAATTTCTGTGTACCACTCTGTTTTCTAGAACTGCTGCAAACAAATCTACTCTTCTGCCATTTCTTTGCAAGTAATGTTCAGAAAAAAAAGTTCAAAAATTAGGAGAACATGAAATAAGGTTCATGGATGTGGTTGTGTTGGTGCTGGCTTAGCTGCTAATGGTGGTGTAGCTGATGCTAGGAGAGGACATGGTCATTTTGTACCTGCTATGTGCTTAAGTAGAACACCTTCCTCTGGGGCATGCAGGCGACAGGACATTATGCAACTTTTCAAAGGCTCGAATACCACTGCGCGAATGATAAGGCCACATGATGGTAAAAAGGTGTTAGATTGGATGGCTGAGAGTGGCTCCCATTCCTTCGCATTGTATTCTTCCTTGTTCACTGCTAAAAGTGCACAGTTGGCATCTCAGAACCATGGTCATCCGGCTTCACCTTACCCCCTTGCAAATCAGCCAAGAATTCTGAACCACAAGTCATGCAGCAGTCTCTTCTGCTTTTTGATGACTCCGCTGGTTGGGGTGCCATGGTCCATCCACCTATCCCTGCCCCAGAAGTGGGAGTGACTGAGTGCTTTGATGCCCTAATGAGCTAAAACTGTGTTACAGTCAGGACTCAGGAGGCCCAATTTACAAATCAAAATTGTTAGGCCTAATATTAGGTTTCAGCCCATTTGCTAATTATCAATCGTTAAGGCTAATAGAGTTGTGCAAGCCGAAATCCACATTTCCTACTCAAAATCATTATGGCTAATACTGATTGTTCATTTAATGACAGGTGACTGACAGGTCTGGGTCTAAGGTTGTGAAACAGCTAATTAAAAGAGGGGATCTTCTATATATATAATTGTCTAAGGGTTTTTCCATCTGTCTGTCTGTCTGTCTGTCTTTCTGTCTGTCTGTCTGTCCTGGAAATCCCGCGTCTCTGATTGGTCGAGGCCGCCAGGCCTCGACCAATCAGCGATGGGCACAGCATGGCGACGATGATGTCATAATGGAAATCCCGCGTCTCTGATTGGTCGAGGCCGACAGGCCTCGACCAATCAGCGACGGGCACAGTATCGACGTAGATGTCATAATGGTTGCCATGGCGACGATGATGTCATAAAGGTTGCCTCGACCAATCAGCGACGGGCACAGTCTGCCGCGAATTCTGGAATCATCATTGTCCATATACTACGGGGACATGCATATTCTAGAATACCCGATGCATTAGAATCGGGCCACAATCTAGTAGTTATATAAGTGGGAAAAACAAGGTTGTGGTGGAAAAGGGAATAGGTTTGGTGTTCGACATATTAGGTGGTAATGTTAGCTCTACTGAACAAACACCGTCGCGTCTTATGGAAAGACAAATGACAAAATCTGTTACTGGATGGGCTACTTGACTCCATGTCTTTAGCATCCACACATCGGTACACTTTGTAGATGAGGGTCAGAAAGAGCATGTGCTCCAGTGGATGGCAAGCACTGCATCAAGTGGCCTCTCCTCCTCTTCATCCACCTTAACATAACACATAGTACAATGGGCAGCATGATGGCGCAGTGGTTAGCACAGCAGCCTTGCAGCGCTGAAGTCCTGGGTTCAAACCCCACCAAGGACAACATCTGCAAAGAGTTTGTATGTTCTCTCCGTGTTTGCGTGGGTTTCCTCCGGGCACTCTGGTTTCCTCCCACATTCAAAAAGACATACTGATAGGGAATTTAGATTGTGAGCCCCATCGGGGACAGTGATGATAATGTGTGCAAACTGTAAAGCACTGCAGAATATGTTAGCGCTGTATAAAAATAAAGATTATTATCCTTAGAGGCGCACCCCAATCACCCTTGTTTCCCCCCACATTACAACTTTCCAACCACCCAACTGACTGTGGGGAACCACAGATGAGGCAGTATGCAGAGCTGTTCACACATTCAATTCACAGAATCCAGAGGAGGAAAGCATCTGCAGCAATGCCCAAAACTTTTTCCTGCTGGATCCAGGGCCAGACGAAGTAGGGTCTGAGCAGAATCCAGACACTCCACCAAACGTTAACCCCCAGGGGTGGAGGTGATACCTGAGGCACACATGGACTGTGCTATAAGGGCAGTAAGAGGAGAAGGGTGGCAATCAGAGTGAGGAGTGGGAGAACAGAGAGGATAACGATGAGGTTGTAGATCCCACTGAGTGTGACCACAGAAGCACGCAGCTGAGTAGCTCAGCAGATGAGGTGGGGGAGGAGGAAGACCAGGAGGATACGTTACGGCTTACCGCACAGACATAGAGTGATGCAACAATGACAAGCACTGCATCCTCAGCTACAACTGTAGCTGTGGACAGCATCGGTAGTGAGTCTGCAGTTCACAGGGGCATCACGGGTTGGCTAATCTGGGCCATTTTTGAGACTGCATAAGATGACCCAACGAAAGTCATCTGCCAACTTTGCTAAAAACTACTTTGTAGAGTGAAATAATTTGAATACTACATACACGAACTGGTACATGCGCGATCAACGTGAATTAGTCTGGGAATCACACTGTGCTAAAATGCGGACTAGCAGGCCTCACCAACCACCTGCCGTCCCATCAACCGCATCTGCTATTTCTTCCTCCTTCGTCACTGTTGTAAGTTTTCTCACATAGGTCTCCTGCCGCAGAAACTCCACTAGATGAACCACTCCGGAGTAAGTGAGAGCCCATCAGCTGTTATGGAATTGGAGATGCCTGCTGTTTTTGCTTCATGAGCACAACATATCTTTTTAATCCACCTTAACATCTCCATCACTCACAGTCCAGCAGTTTGTCTTTTTCACCCTATTCCACACTCTCTTAGCACAGCAGCCACCCCTTGGTCCCGCTGTTGTGGTCACATAAAAGAATGTTTCCTCCTACACATGCCAAACCTAAGTGCTTGAACTCCACCATCTCCAATCTGTTAGCCACATAAATGTTGCCTTTCCACCTGATGGATTCAGATGGTTTCCAAAAGTTGATGGCCATCGCAATCCTCCAGTCCCAGCTGCCCTTTCACCATTACTTCTCTAAGAAAGCTGTGTCTGCGCTACACCAGCATGTCACAGACAACATCACCCATTGTCTGAAAGAATCTATGTCTGTCAGGGTGCATATCACCACTGACACCTGAATCAGCAAGCATGGGCAGGAGCGTTATATCTCGCTGACTGAGCACTGGGTGACTCTGGTGGCTGTAGTGTGCACTTTGCAACACCATCAATGGAAAGGTACACATAACCACCAATATCTGAACCAGTAAGCATGGCTAGGAATGTTATACATAACAACCGCCCTATCTCCCTAACCGCCCACTGGTTAAATGTAGTTGCAGCTGGGCCAGAGGCGCATGGTCTTCTAGCTCAGGCCTGCCACCACCTAGTATTGTAGGATGTTTATCTGTCCAGGTTTCCTCCTCCTCCTGCTCTTCCTTCACTGCCTCCTCATGCAGTCACAGGAAGATCGGCACCACCAATTTGACCACAACCAGGGGGAACTGACAGCAAGCTGCTCTTAAACTCCTTTATTTGAGGGGACAAATCCCACATTGCACAGGAGCTACGGAATGGGATCAAAGAGCAGATGAGTGGTTGGTACTGGTGAACCTTAAGCCTTGCCTGGTGGTTTGCGATAATGGGAGAAATCTTGTATCAGCTCTCGCCAGTTTTATGCACATCCCTTGCCTGGTGCATGTGCTGAACTTAATGGTGCAGAGCTTCCAGAAAAGGTACCCACACATGGAGGGCTGCTGCTGAAAGTGTGGGCACTGTGTGGGCAATTTTGTTGTACTCAGAGAGCTGCTACTGGCCTGTCTGCATTGCATAGTCACTTCTGCCTTCTCATTCACATGTAAGGAACAAGACTGTACTGTGGGTGCTGACAGAGCACCTGGTCCGTAACTGCTGGGGCCGTGCCTCTAGTTGCAAGGGGAAAGGAAATTGAGGATGGACAGGACCCATAACCTAGAGAGAGGGGGAGAGGTAAGTGAGAGGCAGACAGGAGTTTTTGTGCGGGAAGACAGAGTGAGTTCCCACCGTAGAGAGAGGGCAGAGACATGCAGCATGCCACAGGGAGATTTAGTCCATGCACTAGTGAGAGAGAACGAGTGCAGAAAAGGCTGTGCGGGAGAGTGTTGTGCGGAACTCCCGATTGCAGAGCACGCCAGATGGTAGATTGTGATGAAAGACTCCCGGCTGCTGAACAGAGTAATGGACTAGGGGCTCAATAGGTCAGACCGGAGACTTCCCGCTGCCACCAGAAGAGTTCATACCGATCTGTTGGGTGGGGAAGCCTGAAGATTGCGACAGCGGCATCAACCGGCTTCCTACTTTCATCTTTGAAGCAGTGAACAATCACGGACACACGATAAGTGAAACAGTTAAATGCTTAGACTGTGGCCTTAAGTTAAGCTGTTCTTTGCATTATTTAGCCCAAAATCTGTTTCAACCCTTTTAGCTCCCTCTGAGGAGAAACCTCCCTGTGTCAATTAAACCAAACCCCTGATAATCCTTGTTCTGTGCCCCTGTGTTGCTGCATCCGATTTACCTGCATTACACACCTGCTGATATGGGATGTACCAACTCAACCTTGCATATGCTAGAGAGACTGTGTGAGCAGCAGCAGGCAAAAATGGATTTTCAGCTGCAGCACGCAAGGCAGAACAACACAACTTCACCACCAATGACTGGATCTTCATGAGGGATGAATGTGCCACACTGTGCTGCTTCGAATATTCGACCAATATGCCCAGCTATGATGACACCATCATCAGCATTACTATACCACTTATATGCCTGCTGGAGAAAAACAAATCAGGCCAGGATGGATGAGGTGGTGGCATAAGACCCAATTGCTATGCTCAGCTATTGCCCCATACCACTGCTCCCATTTGCTTCCAAACTCCTTGAGCAGCATGTCCATGCTCAACTTTCCTCCCACCTCTCATCTAACTCTCTCCTTGACAACCTCCAATCTGGCTTCTGCCCCCACCACTCCACCAAAAATGCTCTGACCAAAATTACTAATGACTTACTCACAGCCAAAGCTATCAGACAGTTTTCCATCCTCCTCCTTCTCGACCTGTCCTCTGCTTTCGACACAGTCGACCACTGCCTACTGCTACAGATTATTTCTTCCCTTGGCATAAAAGGCCTTGCCCTGTTGCCTCATACCTTTCTGACCGCACATTTAGCATTTCCCACTCCCACACTACCTCCTCATCCTGCCTTCTCTCTGTTGGAGTCCCTCAAGGCTCTGTCCTAATTTTCCATCTATACCCTTTGCCTAGGACAACTCATAAAGTCCTATGGCTTCCAGTACCCCCTGTATGTGGACGACACTCAGATCTACCTCTCTGGCCCAGATGTCACCTCTCTGCTGTCCAGAATCCTGGAGTGTCTATCAGCCATATCCTCCTTCTTCAACTCTCGCATCCTAAAACTCAATGTAGACAAAACCAAACTCATCATCTTTCCCCCATCTTGCGTATCCCCCTACCTGATCTATCTATTAAGGTAAACGGCATCACACTCTCTCCTGCACCTGAAATCTGCTGCCTGGGGGTAACTCTCGACTCTGCCCTGTCCTTCAAACCGCACTTCCAAACTCTTGCCACTTCCTGTCGTCACCAACTTAAAAATATCGCCAGAATTTGTCCCTTCCTCACCCCACAATTTACTAAAACTCTTGTGCATGTTCTCATCATCTCCTGCCTCGATTACTGCAACACCCTCCTCTGTGGCCTCCCCGCTAACTCCCTTGCACCACTCCAGTCTGTCCTCAACTCTGCTGCCCAGCTAATCCACCTCTCTCCTCGCTACTCCCCTGCTTCTCCCCTCTGCAAATCCCTCCACTGGCTCCCAATTCCCCAACGAATCCAGTTCAAACTACTAACACTGATCTACAAAGCCATTTACAACCTGTCCCCTCTCTATATCTCTGAACTAATCTCCCACTATCTTCCCTCACACAATCTTCGATCATCCCAAGACCCCCTACTATCCTCTGCACTTATTTGTTCCTCACACAAGATTTCTCCCGAATATCCCCCATCCTCTGGAATTCCACGCCTCAACACATCCGATTATCCACCACCCTCGGGTCCTTCAGATGTAACCTGAAAAGCCATCTCTTCAGGAAAGCCTACAGCCTGCAATAACCATTCTGCTGTCTCACCAACCACCCGAGCTGCCGCCTCACCAACTGCCCAAGCTGCAACCTCAGCAACCGCCTGATCTGCCACCTCACCAACCGCCCGAGCTGCCACCTCACCACCACCAGAGCTGCCACATCCCTGACCTTCTGTCTCTTCCCCAGTATCCCGTAGAATGTAAGTCTGCAAGGACAGGGTCCTCTCCCCTCTGTACCAGTCTGTCATCATAAATTTGTGTACTGTAAATGATATCTATAACCCCTTATGTAACCCCTTTCTCATGTAGAGCACCATGGAATTAATGGTGCTATATAAAGAAATAATAATAATAATAATAATAATAAGACGAAGAGGAGCAGGAGGAGCAGAGCCAAATCACACCATTATCATGCCTGCCATCCACATGTGGCTCGGAGGGTGGGTTACTGTCACAAAATCAGCCAAAGACCCAACTGAGCAGCCAGGGGGCAGTTTGGGAGGATGATGATGAGGAGGAGGCGGGGGAGGGGGAACAACCATGTGGCACTCAAATCAGCTCATGGACATCACAATATACCTCCCACTGAGGACAACTTGGGCAGCCTGGCACACATAAGTCAATATATGCTGTAGTGCCTTCAAATAATTGATCACCAAATTGCCCTTATTGTTAACAATGCAGTTTACTGGTGGCCAGTGGCCACCCTATTGGATCCCCGCTACAATAGCAAGGTATCATCATTACTTCCATCACTGAAGAGGAATCACAAAATGTGTGACTACAAGCACACACTGGTAGAAAAACTACAAATGGCTTTCCCACCTGACAGCCGGGGTCTCAGTGGAACAACAAGGTAGAGGAGGAGAAGGAAGTCACCAATGCAGCTGGGGCACCATAAGTACCTCAGAAAGCAGGTTTAGCATGCCTAAAATGTGGCAAAACTTTATTCCATATTAGCAGGAGGCAGTGTGACAACAACATGGTTGAGAAGTACGTGTCTACATATCTCCACCTACTAGCAGATCGGTCTACCCTATTTAACATCTGGGTCTCCAAATTGGACAAATGGCCTGAGCTTGCCTTTTATGTCTTTGAGGTGCTGGCCTGCCCTGCAGCAAGTGTACTGTCAAAATGTCTGTTTGGCACAGCAGGGGGGGGTCATCACAGACAGGCGCATCCACCTGTTCACATTCAACATGAGGAAGCTAACATTTCTTCAAATTAAAAAGGCATAGATCCCACATGACTTGTCCATACCTTAGGATGACTAGACAACTATAACATCAGCACCCAGCCAGTCTTCAACACTTTTTGCCATTCATTTCACTTGAGTGCCTCTTCTCCAAATAAAAAACCCAATAAACTGTGTTGGCTAACTCCTCAACCACCTCTTACACCTACACCACCACGTCCACCTCCTCCTCTAGTTGGACCTCCGCCCTCTGGTTGTAGCTTGTTAGTTTATTTTTGGTTCATTCTAAATTCTTTGAAGTCAGTTCCCTATAAAAAAAACAAAACATTATTGGTTTCCTCCTCCCTGGCCTCTATCACCCATACCGCCACATCCACCTGTTCCTCGACTTGGACCTATGCATAGGGGTTCTACATAGCTAGTTTTAGCCGTGTAAATTCTGGGTTGTTTTAAGTGAGTTACATAAAAAAGAAAAAAAAGAAAGAAACATGAAAAAGAAAAAAAAAGTTTGATTACTCCTCCTTTGCCTCTTCCAACCATACCCATACCATTATGTCCACCTTTTCCTACACTTCGACCTACCCCTCTTGGTTTGAGATAGCTAGCTTCTGTTTGTAAATTGTAGGTTGTTTTAGGTCAGTTCCATAACAAAAATAAAAATAAAAACAATTTATAAAGTCTGAAAAAATGAAAAATGAAGTTAAAAAACAGTGTTGGATTACTCTTCCCTTGCCTCTTCCACCTGTACAAACACGTCCACCTCTTCTTCCACTTGGATCTGTGCCTCATGGTTTGAGATAGCTATTTTTTTGTAAATTATAGGCTTTTTAACCTCTTAATGACTGCTGATATGCATTAAAATGGCTAAGGGTACTTTTTCCCTCATCGCCATTTTAAAAGAGGAAATGGGAATAAGGCTATAGCCCCCCAGAGTCAGAAAATCTCTGGGGCCTAGGCTACCGGGGGTAGCTGAGACCCTGAAGAACATGATCATAGAAGGAATTTCAGGTGTCTGATCATGTGATCTCCATTATTCAGTGAATAACGGCGATTACTTAAAAAAAGTGTACCCACTGTTACAATCATTTCTCTGTCTTCTGACATGATATACATATCAGAGGAGAGAGAAATGATGCCCACTGAGACCCCTTGGTACCTCCGCCATTCCCAATTCCTCCTGATCCATCACCTGACCCGGAATCATCTTCCTGGAAAAAAAATGGTGGGTGCATGCGCAGTGTGCAAGCCAAGATCTGCCAGCCAGTACCCAGCAACAATAGGACATTTTTCCTATTGGTTCCTTTTGAACACTGTGATAGACCCTATCACAGTGATAAAAATAAAAAAAATAGTAAATCAAATCTCCTTTGTCACCACAGTAGTTGGATAAACATTAGAAAACTTTTTTTTATTTTTTCCATTCTTTGCAGATGAGCTTAGGGTTAGGAAAAAATGGGGATTTGGATGTTTCGCCCCAAGCAGTTCATAGTTACATAGTTACATAGTTACATAGTTATTAAGGTTGAAGGAAGACTGTAAGTCCATCTAGCTCAACCCATAGCCTAACCTAACATGCCCTAACATGTTGATCCAGAGGAAGGCAAAAAAAACCCATGTGGCAAAGAGTAACTCCACCATGGGGAAAAAAATTCCTTCCCGACTCCACATACGGCAATCAGACTAGTTCCCTGGATCAACGCCTTATCAAGGAATCTAGTGTATATACCCTGTAACATTATACTTTTCCAGAAAGGTATCCAGTCCCCTCTTAAATTTAATTAATGAATCACTCATTACAACATCATACGGCAGAGAGTTTCATAGTCTCACTGCTCTTACAGTAAAGAATCCGCGTCTGTTATTATGCTTAAACCTTCTTTCCTCCAGACGTAGAGGATGCCCCCTTGTCCCTGTCTCAGGTCTATGATTAAAAAGATCATCAGAAAGGTCTTTGTACTGTCCCCTCATATATTTATACATTAAAATAAGATCACCCCTTAGTCTTCGTTTTTCCAAACTAAATAGCCCCAAGTGTAATAACCTATCTTGGTATTGCAGACCCCCCAGTCCTCTAATAACCTTGGTCGCTCTTCTCTGCACCCGCTCCAGTTCAGCTATGTCTTTCTTATACACCGGAGACCAGAACTGTGCACAGTATTCTAAGTGTGGTCGAACTAGTGACTTGTATAGAGGTAAAATTATGTTCTCCTCATGAGCATCTATGCCTCTTTTAATACATCCCATTATTTTATTTGCCTTTGTAGCAGCTGCCTGACACTGGCCACTGAATATGAGTTTGTCATCCACCCATATACCCAGGTCTTTTTCATTGACGGTTTTGCCCAGAGTTTTAGAATTAAGCACATAGTTATACATCTTATTACTTCTACCCAAGTGCATGACCTTACATTTATCCCCATTAAAGCTCATTTGCCATTTATCAGCCCAAGCTTCTAGTTTACATAAATCATCCTGTAATATAAAATTGTCCTCCCCTGTATTGATTACCCTGCAGAGTTTAGTGTAATCTGCAAATATTGAAATTCTACTCTGAATGCCCCCTACAAGGTCATTAATAAATATGTTAAAAAGAAGAGGGCCCAATACTGACCCCTGTGGTACCCCACTGCTAACCGCAACCCAGTCCGAGTGTGCTCCATTAATAACCACCCTTTGTTTCCTATCCCTGAGCCAGCTCTCAACCCACTTACACATATTTTCCCCTATCCCCATTACTCTCATTTTATGTAACAACCTTTTGTGTGGCACCGTATCAAAAGCTTTGGAAAAGTCCATATACACTACGTCCACTGGGTTCCCTTGGTCCAGTCCGGAACTTACCTCTTCATAGAAGCTGATCAAATTAGTCTGACATGAACGGTCCCTAGTAAACCCGTGCTGATACTGGGTCATAAGGTTATTCCTCTTCAGATACTCCAGTATAGTATCCCTTAGAATGCCCTCCAGGATTTTACCCACAGTAGAGGTTAAGCTTACTGGCCTATAATTACCGAGTTCAGTTTTTGCCCCTTTTTTTAATATTGGCACCACATTTGCTATACGCCAGTCCTGTGGTACAGACCCTGTTATTATGGAGTCTTTAAAGATGAAAAATAATGGTCTATCAATGACTGTACTTAGTTCCTGCAGTACTCGGGGGTGTATCTCATCCGGGCCCGGAGATTTGTCAATTTTAGTTATTTTTAGACGCCGCTGTACTTCCTGCTGGGTTAAGCAGGTGACATTTAATGGGGAATTTATATCACTAGTCATTTTGTCTGCCATGGGATTTTCTTTTGTAAATACTGATGAAAAAAAGTCATTTAGCATATTGGCTTTTTCCTCATCCTCATCCACCATTTCCCCCAGATTATTTTTAAGGGGGCCAACACTGTCATTTTTTAGTTTCTTACTATTTATATAGTTAAAGAATATTTTGGGATTATTTTTACTCTCTCTGGCAATGAGTCTCTCTGTCTCAATCTTTGCTGCCTTGATTTGCTTTTTACAGAATTTATTTAATTTTCTGTATTTATTTAATGCCTCCTCACTACCTACTTCCTTTAATTCTCTAAATGCTTTCTTTTTGTCCCTTATTGCGCCCCTTACAGCTCTATTTAGCCATATTGGTTTCCTCCTATTTCTAGTATGTTTATTCCCATACGGTATATACTGTGCACAGGTCCTATCCAGGATGCTAATAAACGTCTCCCATTTTCTTTGTGTATTTTTGTGTCTCAGGATATCGTCCCAGTTAATTGCACCAAGATCCTCTCTCATCCATTGGAAATTTTCCCTCCTGAAGTTTAGTGTCCTTGTCACCCCCCTACTACCCATCTTATTAAAGGTTACATGAAAACTTATTATTTTGTGATCACTATTCCCCAAGTGACCCCCAACCCTTATATTTGATATGCGGTCTGGCCTGTTGGTTAATATTAGGTCTAGCAGCGCCCCCCGACCCCAGCAGTTCGCCCCCAGCAGTTCACCCCCAGCAGTTCGCCCCTGGGTACATTTTGCCCCCCCCACATTTTGCCCCAAGCAGTTCACCCCCAGCAGTTCACACCTGGGTATATTTCGCCCCCGCACATTTCGCCCCCAGCAGTTCGCCCCTGGGTACATTTCGCCCCTGCACATTTCACCCCCAGCAGTTCACCCCCAGCAGTTCTCCCTTGGGTACATTATGCCCCCGCACATTTCGCCCCCAGCAGTTCGCCCCTGGGTACATTTCACGCCTGCACATTTCACTCCCGCACATTTTGCCCCCAGCAGTTCGCCCCTGGGTACATTTTGCCCCCACACATTTCGCCCCCAGCAGTTCGCCCCTGGGTTCATTTCGCCCCCGCACATTTCGTCCCCAGCATTCGGCTCCCAGGATGTTTCGCCCCTGCACATTTCACCCATGTACATTTCACCCCCCCAGCAGTTCACCCATTTCACCCCCGGCAGTTCCCTGCACATTTCACCCTCGCACATTTTGCTCCCAGCAGTTCACCCATTTCACCCCGGCAGTTAACCCCCGGATGTTTGTACCCTTGTGGTTCATGAATTCCAGTCCATCATCAAAGTTTTGCCCCCAGCAGTGCGCCCCCGGCAGTTCCCCACACATTTCACCCCCGCACATTTCGCCCCCAGCAGTTCGCCCATTTTGCCCCCGGCAGTTCGCCCCTGACAGTTCTCCCCTGGATGTTTATACCCTTGTGGTTCATGAATTCCCTTCCATCATCAATGTTTCGCCCCCAGCAGTTTGCCCCCAGCACTTCGCCCCCAAATGTTGCTCCTACGGCATTTGGTCCCTGGATGTGTCTCCATCTGATGTTTTGCCCCTAACATTTTGACCCCAGATGTTTCACCATAAACTTTTGGGATCAGCATGCAGGGAACAAAACATCTAGGGCTGAACATACCTGGGAGTAAAATATACAGGACCCCAATTGCTGGGGATTCCTGTGGCTGCCTTTTCAGCAGCTCACTCAGTGTCTCTTCTAGCTGGCCTTAAAGGAGTATTATCACCCTAGAACAAAAAAACTGACATACTTACCTCTTGCAGCTGCAGCTCCTTGGGTCACGGACTCCAGTCTAGCGGTTCCCCGTGATGTCTTCTCCTGCTTCTGGCTGTCTTTTCATCTTGCCTGGATCACTGATCCATGAAGCATGATGAATGCCGTGGCAGTGAGGCCGAATGTCTCCAGGCCGCTCACTCACATGACGTCACTCCTGCCCCATTCATCAGTCAATCCAGAGGGCAGGATGCCTCTGCTATCATCAAGGCACTGCTGCGCATGTGCAGTGCCACAATGAGATCAGGCAGAAGAAGAGGAACCTGGGAAGGAGAGGACTCGTGGTGACCTGCGGATCCAGCATGGCGATCGCCAGCCTACACAGCCAGGAGAAGATCAGGCAAAGATGAGCAGAAGACCTCTAGGTAAGTACCAGAAGGGGAAGATCGGCAGCATGCTTACCACAACATGATTGCTGAAAGCATGCTGCCTTATTTTGCTGTTTGGCATGAGAATACCTCTTTAATGCAGGCTATGTATGGAAGCAGGGGGATTGTTGACTGTCTACAGGGTTAATCCCACCAATCATCTCTGCAGAACTGAGATATTGGCTTTGCTGAACTAAGGTGGTGGTTAACCAGCTTCTACAGAACCTCTGTGAGGTCTTCAGAATGCGGGTTTTGGGATTAGCCCTCACAGACCTCTCTGCCAGTATACCAAAGAATGTAGCAGCAGATAAAAGTGGTATTCTCACTTCAGGATCCCTTTTTCTATTGATGCCCATTCATCAGATTAGGCCAAGAATGGGGTCCAGTTGTATTCTGCATTGAACCAGCTGTTTATCAGCAACTTGTCAATGACAATGACAAGTGAGTGGAAGCTGCAGCCATAGCTCTCCATGATTTCGGTGAGATCGAGGGAAGATGTGACAGCACCTGGTAAAGAGCTGATCCACCGTGCCATGCCTTATACAAGGGCATGCACTGCTCTGTGCAGAGAAATGCATGTTCAGGACAGGACTCGGTTGTGTGCATCAGGTCTTTCAGTAACAAATGGCCCTTTGGGGACAACCATTAAATTGGTGTGGCCCTTGGTGAATATGAGTTTGACACCCCTGATCTAAGACAAGTGACCATCATTTTACTGTCATGTACTAGTGGTGTTACACTTAATGGCTTCTTTTTGTCATCCATTACATATCATACTGTATCTAGTGATGAGCAAGCCCAATCTGGAAAGCTCAGGGTTCATATCGAACATTGCCTGATCTGGTTCAACCACAATGACCCCAAACAGGCAATGTTCAGCGTTTGCTCATCAGAAAATAAAAATCACTTCTCTCCCCTTTGCTGAGGTCCCGACCTGTGTGGAGAGTCTTCTTTTATTATTTGAGAGACACCGCAAACTCTAGTGGTTAATTATGCAAAATAGTGTGAGTTTATTCAACATAACTCAATATAAGTAACACATGGGAGCAATTTCTACAAACATAAGGAAAAGTGATCAAATCTAGTAACAGAATATGACGTTTCGACTCTCCCGAATCTTAATCATACCATCGCTTGGTATGTAGATAAGAATGCCTAAATGAAGCAAATCCTTAGTTTTTGAGAAACATGGGTAGTGCTAGTTGGTGGTGAGGTAATGTAAAGCCCACAGTGGTTTGTTGCCATATGTGTGGGACCTGTGAAATGCTTCTTGGTTAGCGGCGCTCCCGCGCCCTGTTGCAGCCGGAGAGTCTTCTTGACCAAGGGAATCCCTAGCTAGGAATCCTGAAAGGGATTCCCTCGGGTACTATGACTAGTGTTGAGCATTCCGATACTGCAAATATCGGGTATCGGCCGATATTTGCTGTATCGTAATTCCGATACCGAGTTCCGATATGTTTGCGATATCGGAAATCGGAATCGGAAGTGTGTGATGCGTATGGTTCCCAGGGTCTGGAGGAGAGGAGACTCTCCTTCAGGCCCTGGGATCCATATTCATGTAAAAAATAAATAATAAAAATAAAAAATATTGATATACTCACCCCTCTGGCGGACCCTGGCTCTTAGCGTTGCCTCCATTCCTAAGAATGCAGGGAGTGAAGGACCTTCGATGACGTCGCGGCTTGTGATTGGTCGCATGAGTGGTCACATGAGTGGTCACGCGACCATTCACAAGCCGCGACATCATCGAAGGTCCTTCACTCTGCATTCTTAGGAACGGAGGCAGACGCTTGGACCGGTGAGAGCCGGGGCCATCGGAGGGGTGAGTATATCAATATTTTTTATTTTTATTCTTTATTTTATACATGAGTTTCCTCTCCTTCAGTCCCTGGGAACCATTCCGATATTTTGTGTCCCATTGATATGCATTGGTATCGGGTATCGGTATCGGCGAGATCCGATATTTTGCCGGTATCGGCCGATCCAATCCGATACCGATACCTTTGCATATCGGAAGGTATCGCTCAACACTAACTATGACATATTCACACAATGTGGAACTGCATGGAAGAGGACTGAAGAGGACCCTCCGTGTCTGCCGGTACCTGAGCAAAGGGGTAAGTAGCTATATATATACAGTCATATGAAAAAGTTTGGGCACCCCTATTAATCTTAAGCTTAATGTTTTATAAAAACTGTTTTTTTTTGCAACAGCTATTTCAGTTTCATATATCTAATAACTGTTGGACACAGTAATGTTTCTGCCTTGAAATGAGGTTTATTGTACTAACAGAAAATGTGCAATCTGCATTCAAACAAAATTTGACAGGTGCATAAGTATGGGCACCCTTATCATTTTCTTGTTTTAAATACTCCTACCTACTTTTTACTGACTTACTAAAGCACTTTTTTTGGTTTTGTAACCTCATTGAGCTCTGAACTTCATAGCTAGGTGTATGCAATCATGAGAAAAGCTACTTAAAGTGGCCACTTGCAAGTTGTTCTCCTGTTTGAATCTCCTCCGAAGAGTGGCATCATGGGCTCCTCAAAACAACTGTCAAATGATCTGAAAACAAAGATTATTCAACATAGTTGTTCAGGGGAAGGATACAAAAAGCTGTCTCAGAGGTTTAACCTGTCAATTTCCACTGTGAGCAACATAGTAAGGAAATGGAAGAACACAGGTACAGTTCTTGTTAAGGCCAGAAGTGGCAGGCCACCTCCAGAGATCTGCAGCATCAACTTGCTGCAGATGGTGTCACTGTGCATTGGTCAACTATACAACGCACTTTGCACAAGGAGAAGCTGTATGGGAGAGTGATGCGAAAGAAGCCGTTTCTGCAAGCACGCCACAAACAGAGTCGGCTGAGGTATGCAAAAGCACATTTGGAGAAGCCAATTTCTTTTTGGAAGAAGGTCCTGTGGACTCATGAAACCAAAACTGAGTTGTTTGGTAATACAAAAAGGCGTTATGCATGGCGGCAAAAAAACACAGTGCATTGTATAGTTGACCGATGCACAGTGACAACATCTGCAGCAAGTTGATGCTGCAACTCTCTGGAGATGGTCTGAGGATTGTCCTTGACTGATCTCACCATTCTTCTTCTCTGCCTTTCTGATGTTTTTCTTGGCCTGCCACTTCTGGCCTTAACAAGAACTGTACCTGTGTTCTTCCATTTCCTTACTATGTTCCTCACAGTGGAAATTGACAGGTTAAATCTCTGAGACAGCTTTTTTTATCCTTCCCCTGAACAACTATGTTGAATAATCTTTGTTTTCAGATCATTTGACAGTTGTTTTGAGGAGCCCATGATGCCACTCTTCAGAGGAGATTCAAACAGGAGAACAACTTGCAAGTGGCCACTTTAAGTAGCTTTTCTCATGATTGCATACACCTAGCTATGAAGTTCAAAGCTCAATGAGGTTACAAAACCAAAAAAAGTGCTTTAGTAAGTCACTAAAAAGTAGGTAGGAGTACTTAAAACAAGAAAATGATAAGGGTGCCCATACTTATGCACCTGTCAAATTTTGTTTGAATGCAGATTGCACATTTTCTGTTAGTACAATAAACTTCATTTCAAGGCAGAAACATTACTGTGTCCAACAGTTATTAGATATATGAAACTGAAATAGCTGTTGCAAAAAAAACAATTTTTATAAAACATTAAGCTTAAGATTAATTGGGGTGCCCAAACTTTTTCATATGACTGTATTTTCATTTTACTATCTGGTCAGTGATGAGGATGTGGTGGACAGATCCTCCACTCCTCTGAGTCTCCATACCCATTGAGTTTAATGGAGATGATAGTTTGGGGGTGCTGAATCTGAACCCGGATTTTCTTGTGTGTTTGGGACGGAACTGCCCGAACTGAACTGAATGGGTCTAAGTTGTATAATCTGCCGGGGGCGGACTGCTGGGTGCGAACTGCTGGGGATGAAACTTTGATAACAGATGGGAATTAATGAACCACAAGTGTACAAACATCTGGGTGCAAACTGCTGGGGGTGAACTGCTGGGGGCAAAACATTCATGACGGATGGGAATTCATGAACCACAAGGGTACAAACATCCAGGGGCGAACTGCTGGGGACGAAACATTCATGACGGATGGGAATTCATGAACCACAAGGGTACAAACATCCAGGGAAAACTGCTGGGAGCGAACTGCTGGGGGCAAAACATTGATGACTGATGGGAATTCATGAGCCACAAGGGTACAAACATCCGGGGGCAAACTGCCAGGGGTGAATTGCCTTGTGCGAAACATCCGGGGGCGAACTGCTGGGGGTGAAATGGGCAAACTGCTGGGGGCAAAATGTGTGGGGTGAAATGTGCAGGAGTGAAACATCTTGGGGGCCAAATGCTGGCGACAAAATGTGCGGGGGCGAAATGTACCCAGGGGTGAACTGCTGGGGGCAAACTGCTGGAGGCAAAATGTGCAGGGGTGAAATATGCTGGGGACGAAATGTGCGGGGGCAAAATGTACCCTGTGGCGAACTGCTGGGGGCGAACTGCTGGGGGCGAAATGTGCGGGGGTGAAATGTGCAGGGGTGAAACATCCTGGGGGCCAAATGCTGGGGACGAAATGTGAGGGGGCGAAATGTACCCAGGGGTGAACTGCTGGGGGCGAACTGCTGGGGGCGAACTGCTGGGGGCAAAACATCCTATAACCGGATAAACGTTGAGGTTAAGGCTATAGTTAGGGTTGGGGTTAGGGTTGTGTTAGGGCTAGGGTTGCGGTTAGGGTTAGAGTCATTTTTTAGGTATTTGTTTTTATCAATCGTATGCCAACCCTCCATGTTTCAGCAAAACGACGATAGGGCGGCTGCTATTTTGCTGCATTGGCAAGTAGCTAATTACAAAAAACCTGCATTCTGGAAAATACAGAAGTACACATTTTTGTAAAATTCGACCAACTGTAGTCATATGCATGTACCTTTGCTAAATGTTGAGAAGGTGACCACCAATTAAAAGTTAAAGGCTTTTAGTTTTAAATATAGTAGAAAATAGCAAGAAAATCTAGCAGAGTAAATGTGCTCTTTCAAGTAATGTTTTTACTTATAAAAATTCTGTAAATGGGATTTTGAACATTTTTAAACTTACATCTCAGTGATAATTTAGTTTGACAAATTTAAGCATGAAGAAAGGTACACACAAACCTTTTTTTTTACTTATTTCCTATTTGCTACCTGTAGGATGAAATTTCAGTTTCTCTAACACAAAACTATATAGTAGATGCAATTTTCCAGCCAAACTCTGACATAATTAAATTCTCCTTACAAGGCTATTTGTTTGCTGGAAAGCCTCACACTGTGTAAAGACCTACACTTTGCTCTATTAATTGCAACAGAAGCCAGGCAGAGGGGAGGTTTTATGATAGCAGCCTATTTTCATAATGGAACAAGACATTTATTATTGATGTGCTATAGTGGAAGCAAGTGGTGAGCCTGGAAGTGAAGAGAAAATAACCCTTACTAGGCTGGACTCACAAATATGGACAGACTTTCTATAGGCAATAACAAAGAAACAAATTACACAAATTACAAATGTAAAATTATTGTATTACACGGCTGCTAATAGTGGGACGTTAGAACATTTGTAACACATTTATACAACAGAACATATAATACATAACAAAAGTTATAATAATAATTTCTACAAATCTTAAAAAATATACTCTTCTCATTCATGGGTTTAGAGTTTAATAAGACTATGTTAGTTTTAATGACAGCACATTTACAGTATATAACATAACAAGTAATACATACCATATTAATAAATGATAATAATAATAGTAATTTTTACATATCTTTAAAAATATATTCTTCTTATTCATGGGTGTATATTTTAATAGGATTCTGCTAGTTTTAAATACAGCACATTTACAATGGGTCCGGAAAGAATTCAGACCCCTTTAAATGTTTCACTCTTTGTTTAATTGCAGCCATTTGGTAAATTCAAAAAAGTTCATTTTTTTTCATTAATGTTCACTCTGCACCCCATCTTGACTGAAAAAAACAAATGTAGAAATTTTTGCAAATTTATTAAAAAAGAAAACTGACATATCACTTGGTCATAAGAATTCAGACCCTTTGCTCAGACACTCATATTTGAGTCACATGCTGTCCATTTCCTTGTGATCCTCCTTGAGATGGTTCTACTCCTTCATTGGAGTCCAGCTGTGTTTAATTAAACTGATAGGACTTGATTTGGAAAGGCATGGTCTATATAAGACCTCACAGCTCACAGTGCATGTCAGACCAAATGAGAATCATGAGGTCAAAGGAACTGGCCAAAGAGCTCAGAGACAGAATTGTGGCAAGGCACAGATATGGCCAGCTTCACACGTTTCTGTATGCAGCGTAGGCATGCTTTCTTCTTTCCTTAAGACCTGCATAGATCTTAAAGGGTATCTGTCACCCCAAAAATCGTACATGATCTAAGGCCATCAGCATCAGTGGCTTATCTACAGCATTCTGTAATACTGTAGATAAGCCTCCGATGTAACCTGAGAGGTAAGAAAAACAGGTTATATTATACTGTCCCAGGGGTGGTCCCGGTGCGGTCCAGGTCTGATGGGCATCGCGGTCTGGGTCCGGCGCCTCCTAGCTTCATACAATGATGTCCTCTTCTTGTCTTCCTGCTGCAGCTCTGGCTCAGGTGTACTTTGTCTGCCCTGTTGAGGGCAGAGAAAAGTACTGCAGTGTGCAGGCGCCGGACCTCTCTGACCTTTCCCGGAGCCGTGGCAGGAAGACAAGAAGAGGACATCATCATATGAAGATAGGACCTGGACCACGATGCCCATCAGACCCAGACTGATTTTTGAGGTGACAGATTTCCTTCAACATGTTGCGTTCGGCGGGCATGTCAAAATGACGCACAGGGACGCATCCACATACAAAGCATGTCCCTGCGTGCACAATGTTAAATATAGGTACGCAATACACATGTGGATCTATGCGGAACTTAAGAAAAGAAGTAAGCATGCCTACACTGCGCACAGAAACACTAGTGTGAAACTGACCTAAGAGCACAGTGGCCTCCATAATCCTTAAATTGAAGAAGTTTGGGACCACCAGAAGTCTTCCTAGACCTGGCCGTCCAGCCAAACAGAGAGAGGTAAAGAAGAAACCCAAGATCACTGTGGCTGAGCTCCAGAGATGCAGTGGGGAGATGGGAGAAAGTTCCACAAAGTCAACTATCAGCGCAGTAAATCTGGTAATTTTTAACCTTTGCATGATTGGTTCCATAAGTTATCATATGTTCCATCCATCAATCACCTGATCACTACAACTAATCATTGAATGCATTGGTCATGTGTAGAGATGAGCAAATATTTCAATGTTCGGTTCAGATTACGATCGCCGAATTTGCAATATTCGCCAATTAATTTGTCAAATATTCACCGAACATAGCTAAACACCATTCAGCTCAATGAGAGGCAAAAAGAAATGCATTCACAACACCTTATAACGGCCCCAAATGCTGCTAAAACATGAGGAGGGACAGACACCAGGAAAGTGGCCACATTACAAATTGTGGCATGGCACTGCAGCAATCAGCCATGCATGAGGTATCGGGGTCTGGGCCAGCATTTACAGCTTTCAATTGAACGTCACATTAAGAGGAGGTGGGTGAGGGACCCATTATACTAGTTCTACTCTGGTCAAATTGAGTAGAACTAGTATAATGGGGCCAAAGAACCTATATACAGTAGATAAGATCAAAAAAAGGGTAGAAACGTGTACCAAAAAGAAAAACACCCTTAAAAAGATAACTTTTTATTAGAAATCAATATAATTACCCACCAATATATGTTCAAAACACCTGAACGGGGAATCAAGGTAGTGGTCTTATGGGGGATGGGAAAATATATCTGACACTCCCCCTAGTAGGCCCTAGAATCTGATGGCCTACCTGACAGCGGAGGTTGGCACCCTAATATAGCAATGTGGCGCCCCTACACACAAACAACAAAATGGATCGAGTGTGTCTGTATCAGATTGAGCATACCTAACCACTAATAAAGAAAACTGGATCTCCACTGTCATATGCATGTAACTTAGATCTCCTCTAGTGTAGTGGTGAAAAAAAAAGAGAAATCCTAACTTGCTTTAATAGCTTGTAAGATATAAAGTAGCAATATTTATGCAATCTTAGCCTGGCATTTCTGTAGAATCTCTAGCAATCTGGCGGCATATAGCAATAGTGTGGCAATCAATGTTGAGAAAGACCACTAATGTATAAAGATCAGATTTCAAATGTGGCAGAGGACTATTATCTCAACTTTTTCAAATAATACTTATAGGGAGACCAGACACAGAGAAGGTGAATAATACTCAAATAATAAAGTGCAAATCTGCTCAAAATAGTTAATAGCTCAGAAATTTAAGGAAAAACTTAGCTGCATGTTCAAGGTGAATCCCATTTTCCAGCTACAAAGGTAGACTCATCACTGGTCCCTGTGTCTGGTCTCCCTGTAAGTATTATTTGAATAGGTTGAGATTGTAGTCCTATGCCACATTTGAAATCTGATCTTTCCTCTTTTTTTTTTCTCTTGTGTATTTTGCGACTGTCCACACATTGTCACCTAGGTCCAGCAGATGCATACTTCATATATACTGTTAAGGACTGGTGATTTAGGAGCGACATGCGACTAGCTCTGAGCAGGTGGTAACTATACTGACACACAACACTAGAAATAGCCGTGGGATGTTCCTGTCACTCCCTGGACACCTCGTCACAGCCGGAGAACTAGCTACCCCTAAAGGTAGAAACAGGAAAGCTATCTTGCCTCAGAGAAAATCCCCAAAGGACAGACAGCCCCCACAAATAATGACTGTGAGAGGAGAAGGAAATGACATACATAGAATGAAACAAGATTTAGCAAAGGAGGCCACTTCTAGCTAGATAGATAGTACAGGACAGAACACTGTGCGGTCAGTAATAAAAACTAGAAAAAGTCCACCGCAGAGAAATGCAAAAATCTCCACACCTGACTAAAGGTGTGGAGGGCAAAATCTGCTGCCCAGAGCTTCCAGCTTAGCTGAATAGATCCATACTGATAAGCTGGACAAATGAGCAAAACATAGAATGTGCTGAACAATAAGTCCACAACAAGAGGACTGCAAATGGACAAGCAAGGACTTATCTTTGCTGGACAGGACAGAGTGTCAGGGAAATCCAAAAGAGCCGTGACTCCAAGCAGGGACAATTGACAACTGGCATTGATTGAGGGATAAGGCCAGACTAAAATAGCCGAGCCAGAAAGACGATCAGTGGAAGCAGCTGCTGATGCTAAATCCAAGAAGCAGCCATACCACTCAAAACCACCGGAGGGAGCCCAAGATCAGAACTCACAAAAGTGCTACTTACAACCACCGGAGGGAGCCCAAGAGCGGAATTCATAACAGTACCCCCCCTTGAGGAGGGGTCACCGAACCCTCACCAGAGCCCCCAGGCCGATCAGGACGAGCCAAGTGAAAAGCACGAGCCAAATCGGCGGCATGAACATCGGAGGCAACCACCCAAGAATTATCCTCCTGGCCATAACCCTTCCACTTGACAAGATACTGAAGCTTCCGCCTCGAAAAACGAGAATCCAATATTTTCTCAACCACATATTCCAACTCCCCCTCAACCAACACCGGGGCAGGAGGATCAACAGAGGGAACAACGGGTACCACATATCTCTGCAACAAAGATCTATGGAAAACATTGTGGATGGCAAAAGAGGCTGGAAGGGCCATACGAAAAGACACTGGACTGATAATCTCAGAAATCTTATAAGGACCAATAAACCGAGCCTTGAACTTAGGGGAAGAAACCTTCATAGGAACATGGCGAGAAGATAACCAGACTAAATCCCCCACCCGAAGCCGAGGACCAACACACCGACGGCGGTTAGCAAAACGCTGAGCCTTTTCCTGAGACAACGTAAAATTGTCTACCACATGAGTCCAAATCTGATGTAACCTGTCCATCACAGAATCTACACCAGGACAATCAGAAGGCTCAACCTGCCCTGAAGAAAAACGAGGATGGAAACCAAAATTACAAAAAAAAAGGCGAAACCAAAGTAGCCGAACTGGCCCGATTATTAAGGGCAAACTCAGCCAACGGCAAGAAAGCCACCCAATCATCCTGATCAGCAGACACAAAGCATCTCAAATAGGTTTCCAAGGTTTGATTAGTTCGCTCAGTTTGGCCATTTGTCTGAGGATGGAACGCCGAAGAAAAAGACAAATTAATGCCCATCCTAGCACAAAAGGTCCGCCAAAACCTGGAAACAAACTGGGAACCTCTGTCAGACACAATATTTTCCGGAATGCCATGCAAACGAACCACATGCTGAAAAAACAATGGAACCAAATCAGAGGAGGAAGGCAATTTAGGCTAAGGTACCAAATGGACCATTTTAGAGAACCGGTCACAAACCACCCAGATAACAGACATCCTTTGGGACACAGGAAGATCCAAAATAAAATCCATGGAAATATGCGTCCAGGGCCTCTCAGGGACAGGCAAAGGCAAAAGCAACCCACTAGTGCGGGAACAGCAAGGCTTAGCCTGGGCACAAGTCCCACAGGACTGCACAAAAGAACGCACATCCCGCAACAAGGAAGGCCACCAAAAGGACCTAGCAACCAAATCTCTGGTACCAAAAATCCCAGGATGACCGGCCAACACCGAACAATGGACCTCAGAAATTACCTTACTTGTCCATCTGTCAGAAACAAACAGCTTCCCCACAGGACAGCGGTCAGGTTTATCAGCCTGAAATTCCTGAAGCACCCGCCGTAAATCAGGGGAGATGGCATAAAGAACCACCCCTTCCCTAAGAATGCCAACCGGCTCAAGAACTCCAGGAGAATCAGGCAAAAAACTCCTAGAGAGGGCATCTGCTTTAACATTCTTAGATCCCGGAAGATATGAGACCACAAAATCGAAACGGGAGAAAAACAGGGACCATCGAGCCTGTCTAGGGTTCAGCCGCTTGGCCGACTCGAGATAAATCAGATTATTATGATCGGTCAAGACCACAACGCGGTGCCTGGCTCCCTCAAGCCAATGTCGCCACTCCTCAAATGCCCACTTCATAGCCAACAACTCCCGATTGCCGACATCATAATTGCGTTCCGCAGGCGAAAAATTTCGGGAAAAGAAGGCACATGGTTTCATCAAGGAACCATCAGAATTCCTCTGTGACAAAACGGCCCCTGCCCCAATCTCAGAAGCGTCAACCTCAACCTGAAAAGGAAGAGAAACATCAGGCTGACGCAACACAGGGGCAGAAGTAAATCGGCATTTAAGCTCCTGAAAGGCCTCAACAGCCGCAGAGGACCAATTCGTCACATCAGCGCCTTTCTTCGTCAAATCGGTCAGGGGTTTAACCACACTGGAGAAGTTGGCAATGAAACGGCGATAAAAATTAGCAAAGCCCAAAAATTTCTGAAGGCTCTTCACAGATGTGGGCTGAATCCAGTCATGAATGGCTTGGACCTTAACAGGATCCATTTCTATAGACGAAGGAGAAAAAATAAACCCCAAAAAAGAGACCTTCTGAACTCCAAATAGGCACTTAGACCCCTTCACAAATAGGGCATTATCACGAAGGATCTTGAATACCATCCTAACCTGCTTCACATGAGACTCCCAATCATCGGAAAAAATCAAAATATCATCCAAATACACAATCAAGAATTTATCAAGATAATTGCGGAAAATATCATGCATGAAGGACTGAAATACAGAAGGAGCATTAGAAAGACCGAAAGGCAACACAAGGTATTCAAAATGGCCTTCGGGCGTATTAAATGCAGTTTTCCATTCGTCACCCTGTTTAATACGAACAAGATTATATGCCCCTCGAAGGTCAATCTTGGTAAACCAACTAGCCCCCTTAATCCGAGCAAACAAATCTGAAAGCAAAGGTAAAGGGTATTGGAATTTGACCGTGATCTTATTAAGAAGGCGATAATCAATACAGGGTCTCAAGGAGCCATCCTTCTTGGCAACAAAAAAGAATCCCGCTCCCAATGGTGACGAAGACGGCCAAATATGCCCCTTCTCCAAAGACTCCTTAACATAGCTCCGCATGGCGGCATGCTCTGGCACAGATAGATTGAAAAGTCGGCCCTTAGGGAACTTACAGCCAGGAATCAAGTCAATAGCACAATCACAGTCCCTATGTGGAGGAAGGGAACTGGACTTGGGCTCATCGAATACATCCTAGAAATCTGACAAAAATTCAGGAACATCAGAAGAGGGGGAAGAGGAAATTGACATCAAATGAACGTCACTATGTACCCCTTGACAACCCCAACTAGTCACAGACATAGATTTCCAATCCAGCACTGGATTGTGTACTTGTAACCATGGAAAACCCAGTACAACAACATCATGTAAATTATGCAACACCAGAAAACGGCAATCTTCCTGATGTGCTGGAGCCATGCACATAGTCAGCTGAGTCCAATACTGAGGTTTATTCTTGGCCAACGGTGTAGCATCAATACCCCTCATAGGAATAGGGCTCTGCAAAGGCTGCAAAGAAAAACCACAGCCCCTGGTGAATTCTAAGTCCATTAAGTTCAGGGCAGCGCCTGAATCCACAAATGCCATGACAGAAAAGGATGACAATGAGCAAATCAGGGTCACAGACAGGAGAAATTTAGGGTGTACGGTACTGATGGTAACAGATCTAGCGACCCTCTTAATATGCTTAGGGCAATCAGAAATAGCATGAGCAGAATCACCACAGTAAAAACACAGCCCATTCTGACGTCTGTATCCCCTCTGTTCTGCTCTAGTCAAAATCCTATCACATTGCATAGGATCAGGACTCTGTTCAGAGGACGCTGCCATATGGTGCACCACTTTGCCCTCGCGCAGGCGCCGATCAATCTGAATGGCTAGAGACATAGATTCGCTCAAACCAACAGGCGTGGGGAACCCCACCATAACGTCTTTAAGGGCTTCAGAAAGACCCTTTCTGAAAATTGCTGCCAGAGCGTCCTCATTCCATTTAGTGAGCACAGACCATTTTCTAAATTTCTGGCAGTATAATTCTAACGCTTCCTGACCCTGACACAGGGCCAACAAGGTTTTTTCCGCATGATCCACAGAGTTAGGTTCGTCATACAATAATCCGAGCGATTGAAAAAATGCATCTACATTAAGCAATGCCGGATCCCCTGACTCAAGGGAGAATGCCCAGTCCTGAGGGTCACCACACAGGAAAGAAATAACTATTTTAACTTGCTGAATGGGATCACAAGAGGAACGGGGTTTCAGAGCAAAAAACAATTTGCAGTTATTTTTAAAGTTCAAAAACTTGGATCTATCCCCATAAACAAATCTGGAGTAGGAATTCTAGGCTCTAAAACCGGAGTCTGAACAACATAATCTTGGATACTCTGTACTCTTGCAGCAAGCTGATCCACACGAGAAAACAAACCCTGAACATCCATGCCCGCGCCCAAATCCTGAACCACCCATAGATTAAGAGGAAGGAAAAAGACAAAACAGACTAAAGAAAAAAAAATGGCTCAGAACTCTTTTTCTTTTCCTTCTTTTGAGATGCATTCAACTCATTTTTGGCCAGTTGTACTGTTAAGGACTGGTGATTTAGGAGCGACATGCGACAAGCTCTGAGCAGGTGATAACTATACTGACCGCAGTTCCTGATCTTAACACAACACTAGAAGTAGCCGTGGGATGTTCCTGTCACTCCCTGGACACCTCATCACAGCCAGAGAACTAGCTACCCCTAAAGGTAGAAACAGGAAAGCTATCTTGCCTCAGAGAAAATCCACACACATATCATCGAAATCTCAGGCCTCCTGAGGAGCCTAAGTGGGTGAAACGCGTTGAGGCGTCATTAAGCTATGGCGGGTGGAGAGTTACCGTTAACACGACCAGAGATGAGTATTGTTTTTCACCTATTCCACTGATTATTATCCTTCTATGCAGTACCTGCTTGGCATTAGTACTGGTGGTACCTGCAGGAGACGTATACTGTCTAATTAATTATCAGGATAAAATATAAGAGAGGTCTCCTTCTGAATGGTATAGGTTATTGGTTTCCCTTTTGGGTCTATAAAGTGGAGTATTCAACAAATGCTTGACCTGTGTAAATCACTCTGGCTGAAATAGACGTGTTCATCAATGGAACGGTACTACATCCTGTATAAACCCGCCATGTGTTCATACCATGTTTTTATACTCACTGGGGACCTAGTATTTCCCTAGCTTAGAATTTCTCTGTATAGTGATAGAGGACCCTTTAGCCTGTGGGTAGGGGTCTCACTAGTGGCTGCAGGTCACATCAGGGCGTGCAGGGTCAGCCATCGTTGAGCGGGGGCGCCACAACGATTCCCCTTAGGGCGTCAACCTCTGCAGCCAGGTAGGGGCCTATACATAGCTTCTCGCTAGGGTCTTCTAGTAATCCCCTATAGGTTAAGGGTATTTGTTTTTTTGTGTTTGAGCACTTTCTGTGTCTTTTTTTGTTTCACTTTTAGTTTGCCTTGGTTTTTAACAATAAAGTTTTTTAGTTAGGGCATTTCTTCATGATTATTATTTGATTCCCCCGTGCTACAATATATTTATTCTTTTGAGGATTACTCAGAGAAAATCCCCAAAGGACAGACAGCCCCCCACAAATAATGACTGTGAGAGGAGAAGGAAATGACATACATAGAATGAAACAAGATTCAGCAAAGGAGGCCACTTCTAGCTAGATAGATAGTACAGGACAGAACACTGTGCGGTCAGTAATAAAAACTAGAAAAAGTCCACCGCAGAGAAATGCAAAAATCTCCACACCTGACTAAAGGTGTGGAGGGCAAAATCTGCTGCCCAGAGCTTCCAGCTTAGCTGAATAGACCCATACTGATAAGCTGGACAAATGAGCAAAACATAGAATGTGCTGAACAATAAGTCCACAACAAGAGGACTGCAAAAGGACAAGCAAGGACTTATCTTTGCTGAACAGGTCAGAGTGTCAGGGAAATCCAAAAGAGCTGTGACTCCAAGCAGGAACAATTGACAACTGGCATTGATTGAGGGATAAGGCCAGACTAAAATAGCCGAGCCAGAAAAACGATCAGTGGAAGCAGCTGCTGATGCTAAATCCAAGAAGCAGCCATACCACTCAAAACCACCGGAGGGAGCCCAAGAGCAGAACTCACAAAAGTGCTACTTACAACCACCGGAGGGAGCCCAAGAGCAGAATTCACAACAATATACATTATATAGCACTTTTTCAATTGTTTCCCCATTTTATATGGTAGCAATGCAGTTTCAATGTTCTAGAGTAATCATTCTTGGTAAAATATGGTGCAACTTTACTGTTTTTTACTTGTATGCCTTTTTTTGGTTGGTACCTCTTCACACTAGCTTTAATGTGCTGGTCCTTCTTTTCTATTTGTATTAAAGCCTTTTGGACATGTGAACTCCTACTCCCATTAGGCACAGGTGATTTTAAGCAGATTAGCTGGTCCATTCATGCCCCTTAAATTGTAGGCTTTTTTTGTCCACGAGAGGTGACATATCAGGATAGGGACCCAATATTTGAAGGACGCCTTGACGTGGCATTTGGGCTCACATATACTGGCCAATTTATGCGCTAAGTACCTTCCATTTTTTCATAGCAATTTTTGCCGGTGTATATTTCATATATACATTATATAGCACTTTTTCAATTTATTCCTTTTTTCCCCATTTTCTAAGGCAGCAATGCAGTTTCAATGTTCTAGGGTAATCATGCTTGGTAAATTATGGTGCAATGTTACTGTTTTTTACTTGTATGCCTTTTTTTGATTGGCACCTATTCACACTAGCTCAGATGTGCTGGTCCTTCTTTTCTATTTGTTTTGTCTGTTACGTAGGTGGAAACCCAACAAAGGGACAAGTCTGTAATGCCAAGAGATCAGAAAGTCTGTAGTAAGAGGGAATGGTCCACTGTGTCAAAGGCAGATGCCAGGTCCAAGAGAAGAAGGATGACAAACTAGCGTCACTTTGATTTGCCGTTTAGTAGGTCGTTGGTGACTTTATTCTACTCTGTTTGGGTTGATACTGTCCCTACTCCTTCTGACTTTAGTCAGGGCAGTTTCAGTGGATTGGTGCGGTCGGAAGCCATATTGTAAGCGGTCAAAGAGGGAGCAAGAGGAGAAGTGGGTGGATGGTTCAAAATTGAATGTGTTGTTCCAGTAGTTTGGAGGCATAGTGGAGAAGAAAGATGGAGCAATAGCTAGACACAGAGGATGGGTCAAGGGAAGGCTTTATGAGGAAGGGCGTGATTGAGGTGTGTTTGAATCAGAAGGGGAAGACACCAGTTGTTAGTGACAGGTTGAAGAGGTGAGTTAGGCTTGAGATGAAGACTGTGGTAAGGTTTGGAATGAGGTAGAATATTATTATGTCAAATTCACAGGTGGTGGGATGTGATTTGGAGAATTAAGAGGAAGGTTGATCTTCCATGATGGGGAGGTGGTTTTGGAGGAGGAGAGTTGAGTACTTATGAGAAGGGGCTGTGAGGACTTTAGGCAAAAACTTTGCCTTACACTGTCAATCTTCTACTTGAAGAACGAGGCAAAGTCTTCAGCTGAGATGAGAGGAGAGGGAGGGGGAGTTGTTGGACGGAGGAGAGAATTGAAATTATTGAATAGCTGTTTAGGTTTGTTAGATAGGTATGATATGAGAGAAGAGAAGTTTGTTTTGCTGCAATTAGCAAATTGCGCCGCATTTTTACAACTTCTGTTACTGTCAGGGCTACTCCACTCCCTTTCTTTGACAGCTGCACTGCGGTATGCTTTGTAGATCAGGGCCAAAATGAATATGTGCTCCAGTGGATGGCAAGGGCTCCATCAAAGTGGCCTCTGCTGCTCTTCCTCCACCTTAACATCACACACTGTAAAGTCCTCAGAGATGGCACCCCAATTACCTTTGTTTTCATCCACGTAACAACTCTCCAACCTCCCAGATGTTAACAGCAGTGGGTAAAGTTGATCCTGATGAGAATCAGATACTTGAGGTGCACGTGGACTGAACTGTGCTGTCAGGGCAGGAAGAGGGTGAATCTCAGGGCGAGGAGTGAGAGAACAGAGAGGATGATGATGAGGTAGTAACTAACACTTGGTGTAAACCCAAAGGCATGCAACTGACTAGTTCAGCAGAGGAGAAGTAGGAAGATGAGGAGATTGCATTGCAGCTTCACGCAATCAATGCATCCCCAGGCTCAACTCTTTCAGTGGTCAGCAGCATTTGCGGGTCTGCAGTTGTCTAGCTTGAGTCTTTTTTGCAGACCGCCAAAAATTACACAAATCTCATTATCTGCAAATTTTGTTAAAAATGAGAGTAGAGTTAAAAAAATGCAATAATTTGACTACTACATGCATGAACTGGCACATGCGTGATCAAGATGTGTTAATCAGGGAATCTCACGGTGCTGAAATGCAGACTGGCAGGCCTCATCAACCACCGTCCACCCCATCAACTGCATCTTCTAATTCTTCCTCCTCCCTCACCATGGCAAGTGTTGTCACACAGGTCTACGGCCGAAGAACCTTCACTTGTTTGCCCCCTACAGTTGGGATGACTGAGAGCCTGTCAGCAGATACAGAATTGGACATGACTGCTGTTTTTGACTGATCTAACATACCAAGTACACCTCATCTTTCTCAATCCACTGTAACACCTCCGCATGCACCTCTCTCACAGTCCAGCAGCTTGTTGTGTTCACCCAGCACAGCAGCCAGCCCTCGTTTGTACAGTTGTGCACACGTGAAGGATTGTTTTCTTCTACACATGCCAAAGATAAAAGCTTGAGCTTCACTATCTTCAATCTACTACTACTAATAATAACCTTTATTTATATAGTGCAAACATATTACGCAGAGCTTTACAAGTCGGCAGTTCATATAAAACTGTCAAAAGTTTCAAAGTTTAAGATAAACAATCAAAGCAAAATAATTATGACCCTGCTCTTCAGAGCTTACAATCAACACTAAAGGGTGGGTGACACAAAGTACAGCTGGCAAGGAAAATCCCAGTATGTAGCCGTCACTCCCATATGGAGATTCTCATAGATGTTATATATAAATATCTTCTTTATTGAGGTAGTAAAAAATTACAGGGCAAAGCGTTTTGATGCCTACTCCCTGGAGTCTTCTTCAGGTCATTAAAAAATTAATATATAAATATATATATAAATAATACATAAATATGAAAAGATCAGCCACACTCTATTTTAAACCCTTAACCCCCAAGGGTGGTTTGCATGTTAATGATCAGGCCAATTTTTACAATTCTGACCACTGTCCTTTTATGAGGTTATAACTCTGGAACGTTTCAATAGATCCTGGTATTTCTGACAATGTTTTCTCATGACATGTTGTACTTCATGATAGTGGTAAAATTTATTTGATATTACTTGCGTTTATTTGTGAAAAAAGATGGAAATTTGGCAAAAATTTTGAAAATTTCGCAATTTTTCAACTTTGAATTTTCATGCCCTTAAATCACAGAGACATGTTACACAAATACTTCATAACTAATATTTCCCACATGTCTACATCAGGGAGTTATAAGGGTTAAAATTTGACCAGCGATTTCTCATTTTTACAAAACCATTTTTTTTAGGGACCACATCACATTTGAAGTCACTTTGAGGGGTCTATATGATAGAAAATGCCAAAACGTGACACCATTATAAAAACTGTACCCCTCAAGGTGCTCAAAACCTCATTTAAGAAGTTTATTAACCCTTCAGGGGCTTCACATGAATTTTCTGGAATGTTGAAAAAAATGAACATTTTCCTTTATTTCACGAAAAAATTAATTCAAATCCAATTTGTTTTATTTTACCAAGGGTAATAGGAGAAATTGGATGCCAAAAATTGTTGTATAATTTGTCCTGAGTACGCTGACACCCCATATTTTGGGGGTAAACCACTGTTTGGGCGCATGGCAGAGCTCGGAAGGGAAGGAGCACCATTTGACATTTTCATCGCAGAATTGGTTGGAATTGAGATCAGAATTCATGTTGCGTTTGGAGAGCCCCTGATGTGCCTAAACAGTGGAAACCCCCAAAAGAGACCCCATTTTGGAAACCAGACCACCTAAGGAACTTATCTAGATGTGTGGTGAGCACTTTGAACCCCCAAGTGCTTCACAGAAGTTTATAATGTAGAGCTGTAAAAATAAAAAATCAAATTTTTTTCACAAAGATGATTTTTCGCCCCCAATTTTTTTTTTTTCCAAGGATGACAGGAGAAAATGGACCCCAAAAGTTGTTGTGCAATTTGTCCTGAGTACGCTGATACCCCATATGTGGGGGTAAACCACTGTTTAGGCGCATGGCAGAGCTTGGAAGGGAAGGAGCAACGTTTGACTTTTTTAACGCAGAATTGGCTGGAATTGAGATCAGATGCCATGACGCGTTTGGGGATCCCCTGAAGAGCCTAAACAGTGGAAACCTCCCACAAGTGACCCCATTTAGAAAAATGATATATATGTGGTGTGCACTTTGAACCCCCAATTGTTTCACTAAAGTTTATAATATAGTGCCGTGAAAATTAAAAAAATCATTTTTTTCCATAAAAATGATCTTTTCGCCCCCAATCTTTTATTTTCCCAAGGGCATCCAGAGAAATTGGACCCCAAAAGTTGTTGTACAATTTGTCCTGAGTACACTGATACCCCATATGTATGGGGGAACCACTGTTTGGGCACATGGCAGAGCTCGGAAAGGGAAGGAGTGCCATTTTGGAATGCAGACTTTGATGGAATAGTCTGCGGGCGTCACGTTGCATTTGCAGAGCCCCTGATGTGCCTAAACAGTGGAAACCCCAATTCTAACTCCAACCCTAACCCCAACACATGATAACAAGACTAGGCAGCATGTTAACTGGGAGATTTAAAGCACTAGATAGCACCGCAAAAACCCAAAGCCCCAAGGGCAAATTAGCTCCATAAGAACCATAAAGAAAAAGGAGTATACCAGAGCAAAAGAATAATATAAATATATTTTATTAATTTAACAGACAGTGCATAAATACATGTTAGTAATACAAAAGAAACGGATGGTAAAAACTAGAATGAGTCACCACTGGCACACAGCACCGCTCTAACAAAGTGTTCAGCATACAGAAAAGTAATGAGGAAACAGCCAGAAAGTGCGCACTAACGTTAACCCTGGGAGGGACCAATAACCCTCCACATAGTGAATACCGGTAACTGTGCAGCGCTTACCAGAGGGTATGCAGACGGCGGTGTGTGCCAGGTGGGATTCAGTCCACGGAAACCGTTTCCGTGGACTGAATCCCACCTGGCACACACCGCCGTCTGCATACCCTCTGGTAAGCGCTGCACAGTTACCGGTATTCACTATGTGGAGGGTTATTGGTCCCTCCCAGGGTTAACGTTAGTGCGCACTTTCTGGCTGTTTCCTCATTACTTTTCTGTATGCTGAACACTTTGTTAGAGCGGTGCTGTGTGCCAGTGGTGACTCACTCTAGTTTTTACCATCCGTTTCTTTTGTATTACTAACATGTATTTATGCACTGTCTGTTAAATTAATAAAATATATTTATATTATTCTTTTGCTCTGGTATACTCCTTTTTCTTTACCCTAACCCCAACACATGCCTAACCCTAATCCCAACCCTAACCACATCCATAACCACAACACACCCCTAACCTCAACACTCCCCTAATCCTAATCCCATCTCCAACCATAACCCTGACCACACCCCTAATCCGAACACACCCCTAACCCTAATCCCAACCCCAACACACCCCTAACTCCACCACACCCCCCTAACACTAATCACAACCCTAACCATAACCCTAACCACACACCTAACCCTGACACACCCCTAACCCAACCGTAAATATAATCCAAACCCTAACCCCAACTCTAGCTCCAACCCTAACCCTAACTTTAGCCCCAACCTTAACTTTAGCCCCAACTCTAACCCTAACTTTAGCCCCAACCCTAAGCCTAACCATAATGGGAAAATGGAAATAAATAAATTTTTTTTATTTTATTATTTTTTCCTAACTAAGGCGGTGTGTTGTGAATTTGGATTCTGGGCTCCCCCGGTGGCTACTGGTGGAATTGAACTTGTGACATCATCTTCCCTGTTCACCTGTTCTGATTAGATCTGGGTGTCGCTATATAACCTGGCTTCTCTGTTAGATGCTTGCCGGTCAACAATGTTATCAGAAGCCTCTCTGTGCTTGTTCCTGCTCCCAGACATCTACTAGATAAGTTGGACATTCGTCCATGTTTTGTTTTTGTATTTTGGTTCCAGTTCACAGCTGCAGTTTCGTTACTGTGTCTGGAAAGCTCTTGTTGATCAGGAATTGCCACTCTGGTATTATGAGTTAATGCCAGAGTCCTAAAGTAATTTCTGGATGTGTTTTGTTAGGGTTTTCTACTGACCATGAAAGTATGCTTTCTGTCTTCTGCTATCTAGAAAGCGGACCTCAAATTTGCTAAAACTATTTTCCTGCTGCGTTTGTTGTTTCATCTCATATCACCGCCAATATATGTGGGGGGCTTCTGTCTCCTTTTTTTTGGGCATTTCTCTAGAGGTGAGTCAGGTCTTATATTTCCCTCTGCTAGCATTATTTAGTTCTCCGGCCGGCGCTGGGCATATAGGGATAAAAAGTAGGACATGCTACCTGGCTACTTCTAGATGATGCGGTAGGTTTAGTTCATGGTCAGTATAGTTACATCTTCCAAGAGCTTGTTCCTATAGAGGCTTATGCTAGTTCTCTGGCCATGGAGATCATGACAGTTTGACCGGCCCACTAAAGGGTTAAAATCCTTGGCTGAGAAAGGAGAGAAATAAGAAGTCTGCTGAGAGTTTTTTTTTTTTTTTTCTGTGCTCTTAATTGGATCACTTGCCAGTCTGTCTATGCTGCAGTCTTTCTTTTTTTTCTCTCTCCTTATAATCTTTGAATGGCTTTGTGTTCACCTGTTAATAATGGATCTTCAGAGTGTAACTGCAGGTTTGAATAATCTCACCACGAAAGTACAAAATTTGCAAGATTTTATTATTCATGCTCCGGTATCTGAGCCGAGAATTCCTTTGCCGGAATTCTTCTCAGGGAATAGATCTAGCTTTCAGAATTTTAGAAATAATTGTAAGCTATTTTTGTCCCTGAAATCTCGTTCTGCTGGAGACCCTGCACAGCAGGTTGGGATTGTGATTTCCTTGCTCCGCGGCGACCCTCAAGACTGGGCTTTTGCATTGGCACCAGGGGATCCTGCGTTGCGCAATGTGGATGCGTTTTTTTTGGCCTTGGGCTTGCTGTATGAGGAACCTCATTTGGAACTTCAGGCAGAAAAAACTTTGATGTCCCTATCGCAGGGGCAAGATGAAGCTGAAATTTACTGCCAAAGATTCCGTAAATGGTCTGTGCTTACTCAGTGGAATGAGTGTGCCTTGGCGGCTACTTTCAGAGAGGGTCTCTCTGATGCCATTAAGGATGTTATGGTGGGGTTCCCTGTGCCTGCGGGTCTGAATGAGTCCATGACAATGGCCATTCAGATCGATAGGCGTCTGCGGGAGCGCAAACCAGTGCACCATCTGGCGGTGTCCACTGAGAAGACGCCAGAAAGCATGCAGTGTGATAGAATTCTGTCCAGAAGCGAGCGGCAGAATTTTAGACGGAAAAATGGGTTGTGTTTCTATTGTGGGGATTCTACTCATGTTATATCAGCATGCTCTAAACGTACTAAAAAGCTTGATAAATCTGTTTCCATTGGCACTTTACAGTCTAAATTTATTTTGTCTGTGACCCTGATTTGCTCTTTGTCATCTATTACTACTGACGCCTATATCGACTCTGGCGCCGCTTTGAGTCTTATGGATTGGTCCTTTGCCAATCGTTGTGGGTATGATTTAGAGCCTTTGGAAACTCTTATTCCTCTGAAGGGGATTGACTCCACCCCATTGGCTAATAATAAACCACAATACTGGACACAAGTGACTATGTGTATTAATCCGGATCACCAGGAGACTATTCGTTTTCTAGTGCTGTATAATCTACATGAGGATTTGGTGCTGGGATTGCCATGGCTGCAGTCTCACAACCCAGTCCTTGACTGGAGAGCTATGTCTGTGTTGAGCTGGGGATGTAAGGGGACTCATGGGGACGTACCTTTGGTGTCCATTTCATCATCTATCCCCTCTGAAATCCCTGAGTTCCTGTCTGACTATCGTGACGTCTTTGAAGAACCCAAGCTTGGTTCACTACCTCCGCACCGTGAGTGCGATTGTGCTATAGATTTAATTCCGGGTAGTAAATACCCAAAGGGTCGTTTATTTAATCTGTCTGTGCCTGAACATACTGCTATGCGAGAATATATAAAGGAGTCCTTGGAAAAGGGACATATTCGTCCATCGTCATCTCCCTTAGGAGCCGGTTTTTTCTTTGTGTCAAAAAAAGACGGCTCTTTGAGACCATGTATTGATTATCGGCTTTTGAATAAAATCACGGTTAAATATCAATACCCATTGCCGTTGCTGACTGATTTGTTTGCTCGCATAAAGGGGGCCAAGTGGTTCTCTAAGATTGATCTCCGTGGGGCGTATAATTTGGTGCGGATCAGGCAGGGGGATGAGTGGAAAACCGCATTTAATACGCCCGAGGGCCACTTTGAGTATTTGGTGATGCCTTTTGGTCTTTCTAATGCCCCTTCAGTCTTCCAGTCCTTTATGCATGATATTTTCCGCGATTTTTTGGATAAATTTATGATAGTGTATCTGGATGATATTCTGATTTTTTCGGATGACTGGGACTCTCATGTCCGGCAAGTTAAGAGGGTTTTTCAGGTTTTGCGGTCTAATTCTCTGTGTGTCAAGGGTTCTAAGTGCGTTTTTGGGGTTCAGAGAATTTCCTTTTTGGGATATATTTTTTCTCCCTCTTCCATTGAGATGGATCCTGTCAAGGTTCAAGCTATTTGTGATTGGACGCAGCCCTCTTCTCTTAAAAGTCTTCAGAAATTTTTGGGCTTTGCCAACTTTTATCGTCGATTTATTTCTGGTTTTTCGGATGTCGTTAAGCCATTGACCGATTTGACTAGACAGGGTGCTGATGTTGCTAATTGGTCCCCTGATGCTGTGGAGGCCTTTCAGGAGCTTAAGCGCTGTTTTTCTTCTGCCCCTGTGTTGCGTCAGCCTGATGTGACTCTTCCTTTTCAGGTTGAGGTCGACGCTTCTGAGATCGGAGCTGGGGCAGTGTTGTCGCAGAAAAGTTCTGACTGCGCCGTGATGAGGCCTTGTGCCTTCTTTTCCCGTAAATTTTCGCCCGCTGAGCGGAATTATGATGTTGGGAATCGGGAGCTTTTGGCCATGAAGTGGGCGTTTGAGGAGTGGCGCCATTGGCTCGAGGGGGCCAGACATCAGGTGGTGGTATTGACTGACCACAAAAATTTGATTTATCTTGAGACCGCCAGGCGCCTGAATCCTAGACAGGCGCGCTGGTCATTATTTTTTTCTCGGTTTAATTTTGTGGTATCGTACCTACCAGGTTCTAAGAATGTTAAGGCGGATGCCCTTTCTAGGAGTTTTGAGCCTGATTCACCTGGCAACTCTGACCCCACAGGTATTCTTAAGGAGGGAGTTATCTTGTCAGCCGTTTCTCCAGACCTGCGGCGGGCCTTGCAGGAGTTTCAGGCGGATAGACCGGATCGTTGTCCGCCTGATAGGCTGTTTGTTCCTGATGATTGGACCAGTAAAGTCATCTCTGAGGTGCATTCTTCTGCGTTGGCAGGTCATCCTGGAATTTTTGGTACCAGGGATTTGGTGGCAAGATCCTTCTGGTGGCCTTCCCTGTCACGAGATGTGCGAGGCTTTGTGCAGTCTTGTGACGTTTGTGCTCGGGCCAAGCCTTGTTGTTCTCGGGCTAGTGGATTATTGTTGCCCTTGCCTATTCCTAAGAGGCCTTGGACACACATCTCGATGGATTTTATTTCAGATCTGCCTGTTTCTCAGAAGATGTCTGTCATCTGGGTGGTGTGTGACCGTTTTTCTAAGATGGTTCATTTGGTTCCCCTGCCCAAATTGCCTTCTTCTTCCGAGTTGGTGCCCCTGTTTTTTCAAAATGTTGTTCGTTTGCATGGTATTCCTGAGAATATCGTTTCTGACAGAGGAACCCAATTTGTGTCTAGATTTTGGCGGGCATTTTGTGCTAGGATGGGCATAGATTTGTCTTTTTCGTCTGCTTTTCACCCTCAGACTAATGGCCAGACCGAGCGGACTAATCAGACCCTGGAGACATATCTGAGGTGTTTTGTGTCTGCTGACCAGGATGATTGGGTTGCTTTTTTGCCATTGGCGGAGTTCGCCCTCAATAATCGGGCCAGCTCTGCCACCTTGGTTTCCCCGTTTTTCTGTAATTCGGGGTTCCATCCTCGATTTTCCTCCGGTCAGATGGAATCCTCGGATTGTCCTGGAGTGGATGCGGTGGTGGAGAGATTGCATCATATCTGGGGGCAGGTGATGGACAATTTAAAGTTGTCCCAGGAGAAGACTCAGCTTTTTGCCAACCGTCACCGTCGTGTTGGTCCTCGGCTTTGTGTTGGAGATTTGGTGTGGTTGTCTTCTCGTTTTGTCCCTATGAGGGTCTCATCTCCTAAGTTTAAGCCTCGGTTCATCGGTCCGTATAAAATATTGGAGATTCTTAACCCTGTTTCCTTCCGTTTGGACCTCCCTGCATCCTTTTCTATTCATAACGTTTTTCATCGGTCGTTATTGCGCAGGTATGAGGCACCGGTTGTGCCTTCCGTTGAGCCTCCTGCTCCGGTGCTGGTTGAGGGTGAGTTGGAGTACGTTGTGGAAAAAATCCTAGACTCCCGTGTTTCCAGACGGAGACTCCAGTATCTGGTCAAGTGGAAGGGATATGGCCAGGAGGATAATTCTTGGGTCACTGCATCTGATGTTCATGCCTCTGATCTGGTTCGTGCCTTTCATAGGGCCCATCCTGATCGCCCTGGTGGTTCTGGTGAGGGTTCGGTGCCCCCTCCTTGAGGGGGGGGTACTGTTGTGAATTTGGATTCTGGGCTCCCCCGGTGGCTACTGGTGGAATTGAACTTGTGACATCATCTTCCCTGTTCACCTGTTCTGATTAGATCTGGGTGTCGCTATATAACCTGGCTTCTCTGTTAGATGCTTGCCGGTCAACAATGTTATCAGAAGCCTCTCTGTGCTTGTTCCTGCTCCCAGACATCTACTAGATAAGTTGGACATTCGTCCATGTTTTGTTTTTGTATTTTGGTTCCAGTTCACAGCTGCAGTTTCGTTACTGTGTCTGGAAAGCTCTTGTTGATCAGGAATTGCCACTCTGGTATTATGAGTTAATGCCAGAGTCCTAAAGTAATTTCTGGATGTGTTTTGTTAGGGTTTTCTACTGACCATGAAAGTATGCTTTCTGTCTTCTGCTATCTAGAAAGCGGACCTCAAATTTGCTAAAACTATTTTCCTGCTGCGTTTGTTGTTTCATCTCATATCACCGCCAATATATGTGGGGGGCTTCTGTCTCCTTTTTTTTGGGCATTTCTCTAGAGGTGAGTCAGGTCTTATATTTCCCTCTGCTAGCATTATTTAGTTCTCCGGCCGGCGCTGGGCATATAGGGATAAAAAGTAGGACATGCTACCTGGCTACTTCTAGATGATGCGGTAGGTTTAGTTCATGGTCAGTATAGTTACATCTTCCAAGAGCTTGTTCCTATAGAGGCTTATGCTAGTTCTCTGGCCATGGAGATCATGACAGCGGTGATAACGGGGGGTTTGATTTACTTTTTATAGTGGGTTTTTATAGCGGATTTTTATTTTGGCAGCTGTCACACACTAAAATATGCTTTTTATTGCAAAAAATAGTTTTTGCATCACCACATTTTGAGAGCTATAATTTTTCCACAGAGTCATGTGAGGTCTTGTTTTTTGCAGGACGAGTTGACGTTTTTATTGGTACCATTTTCGAGCACGTGACATTTTTTGATCACTTTTTATTCCGATTTTTGTTAGGCAGAATGAACAAAAACCAGCAATACATGAATTTATTTTGGGGGGGCGTTTATACTGTTCCACATTTGGTAAAATTGATAAAGCAGTTTTATTCTTCGGGTTATTATGATTACAGTGATACCTCATTTATATCTTTTTTTATGTTTTGGCGCTTTTATACAATAAAAACTATTTTATATAAAATATAATTATTTTTGCATCGCATTATTCTGAGGGCTCTAACTTTTTTTTTCTCGTTGATGATGCTGTATGGCAGCTCATTTTTTGCAGGACAAGATGACTTTTTCAGCGTTACCATGGTTATTTATATCCGTCTTTTTGATCGCGTGTTATTCCACTTTTTGTTCAGCAGTATGATGATAAAGCATTGTTTTTTACCTTGCTTTTTATTTATATTTTTACTGTGTTCACTGAAGGGGTTAACTAGTGGGACATTGTTATAGGTTGGGTCTTTACGGACGCGGCGATACTAAATATGTGTACTTTTATTGTTTTTTTATTTACATAAAGAAATGTATCTACTGGAACAATATTTATTTATTCTTTTCTTTATTTAGGAATTTTTTAAAAAATATTTTTACACAGAGTAATTTTTTTTCCTATGTTACATTGCCCCAGGGTGGGGCATCACTATGTAGTGTCAGATCGCTGATCTGACACTTTGCACAGCACTATGTCAGATCAGCGATCTGACATGCAGTGCTGGAGGCTTGCCGGTGCCTGCTCTCAGCAGGTGCTCGCAATCCACCTCCCTGCAGGACCCGGAAGGACCCCTGCTCCTGGCACATAGTGCCGGATGTCAGCTATGGTAATCAGCTGACACCGTGATCTGCTGCACTCCCCCCGTGAGTGCGACTGATCGCCTATTACATACTATCCTGTCCATGGGAATTAAGTCCCAGGTCACATGGACCGGATAGTTCATCCAATGACAGGGGTTAATACATTCAACTTCCAAAGGATCAAATAGGGCAGAGTACTTGAAGTGCTGAAAGGCTATGTGCACACGTTGCGGATTTGACGCTGCGGATCTGCAGCTGTTTTTTATGAGTTGTACAGTACCATGCAAACGTATGGAAAACAAAATCCGCAACGAGTGCACATGCTGCGGAAAAAAACACGCAGAAACGTTATGTGCACACGTTGCGGATTGGTGTGCGGATTTTTCGGCACTGTTTTTGCAAAATCCGCACACCAATCCGCAACATGTGCACATAACCTAGAGCCCCACCCAGGTAAAAGAAAAAACACCCTATACCAAAGGGACAAATCCTCCAAGGACATGTTCTCATTAATGCAGTAATTTGCTTATTTGCTTGTATCTGTATATACATGATGTATAAGGAACAACCATATAAAATACCATAAAAATAAAAAGCAGAAAAAAAAATCCAATTTTTTTTTACTTTTCTTTTTAATTTTCTTACACCTTAATTTTTTTTGATAAAAAAATCTTCCCTAAATTTTTCTTTTACATTTCTTTCACTTCTCCCTTCTTTGTCTTTACTTTTCTCTTTTTCGTTCTTTCCCTTTTATCTCTCCTTTCAATTTCTCAAAATCAATCATAAATATATAAATATTCATAACAACAAAATAATCATAAAAAGAGGTATTCTACCGATGTCAAAACCATTATACTGTCCCTTCTACAATATTATTCAGACTTTCTCTACCACATCATTCAAACCATTGGGAAACAAAGTATGGAGCTGATAAATCCAGAAAGATTCTTTCCTGTTTAGCACTTGGTTCCGATTTAGTATATTTTCAGGAACATGTTCTACAGGAATCACCGTAATACGTAATTACGTATTTAGGTTTAGATATCTCTCATGAAGACAGTAAGATTGTTACTAAAACATTTTTCAAAAAAGTGGATAGCAACGGTTACTTAGATTTCAGAAGTGCACATTATACCAAATGGAAAAAAAAATATTCCACACAGCCAATTTCAATGGATATGCAAAAAACTGCAGTAAAGCTTCAGATTATACTGCAGAAAAAACACAAAAAAAGCACAGTAAAACCAAAAAATACTCTGCTGCAAAAAAATCACAGTAAACAGCAAGTGCTAGTAAAAAGATGGAAAAACAAAGGGTATTTGGTTGAAATGTTTTTTGCAAAAAATGTATATTAAGTCGCTCTACCAAGCGTCAAGGTATACCCGTATTAGAGCAGTCCTAACTAAAGTATGAAATCTCTATATGATGTATTTGAAAACCTGGTCGTATGTATAATATCTGTATGAGCAGGATTCAGAAAAGTAATTTCCAATCTGGACGTGTGGGACAGGCCTTACAAGCACGCCGCTCCTCTGAGCTCTCCCCACCCTCTACCCTCATCAAACACATGGCCCACTCTCATCATACATCACCATTATCATAGCCAAAGCGCTCAAAATACTTTAGTGGTAACGCAAATATTTTCCCACACTTTTTTATGGAACGTTTCTGATTTTTTCCGAGTTTATAAAATTTTGCTCAAGTTTCCCATCATGAATCCAAATGTGCCATATTCGTTACGATTTTATGTTTGGCGATCGTTTTTTGAACAAATTTGCTCATCACTAATTACCAAGTTGGGATACCCAATCTGTTGGGACACCCTATTTCCTAACTTGATCAGAGTTATATTTCACAGAACCCTACAAGGTGAGCAAAACCACTTATTTAATCTACTGCGCTGTGGGATAAGACCCCATTGCGCTTTTAGGGTATGTGCACAAGTCAGGATTTTATGCAGAAATGTCCTGAACAAAACCTGACTTTTTCCGCAGGAAATCCGCATGCGTTTTACACGCGTTTTTCTCGTAGTTTTGTCACAGTTTTTAAGCAGATTTTTCACATTTTTTTCTGGAGCTTCAAAATGCAATAAATAGCGGGAAATTCGCATAAAATCCCCAAAATTAATGAACTTGCTGTGTATTTTTCCGCAATGCGTTTTTATCGTGAAAAAAATGCAACATGTGCACAATAATTGCGGAATGCATTAAAAATGATGGGATGCTTAATGTATGCTTTTTTTAAGTGCTTTTGCCTCGGAAAACCGCCGAAAAAACGCACATGTGGTTTAGACACAGAGCATGTTCGCAGCATTCAAAGCGCTGTCATCTATTGAATGCAGGTGAATCCGCATGTGTTCACTGAACCATGTGTATTCCCTGCGTCCAATACATTGTGTCTCCACAAGAGAAATTGACATGCTGCTGTTTGGAAAGACATGCCGCCTGTCTGCCTCCGCAGATAAGATGCGGGCGCCTCTGGAAAATCCCATCCACTATGCTGATACATCTGAATGCTGCAGGTTGGATGCTCCGCAAGTACGCAGTGTCCCACCCGCAGTGTTTACTGATCATCTGCACATACCCTTATTGTCTCCCTAGTATCTGAATTTTCTCCCTGTAGTTATTCTTCCAATAAACCAGTATAAAATGATTTAAACGCTATTCGTCTGCAGATTACCACTACATTTACAGATAGAGTTTGCGTAGGGACAGGTTCCCTTTAAATGTAAGTGTTGTGTGTCTCTTTGTGAAAGCCTTTTATACATTATGATGTTTCTAATACATTTGTTTCTACACAACAGGTGTACATATATATTTAATCACATGGACGCCAAGCAGCCATATTCTGGAAGCAAAATATACTGCGCCATATGTTCAACTGCTTGTTTCATGAAAAACAAAACAGCTTTCTAAATAAAACTTAATTTTCTGCAATCTGTTGGATAGGAATCTGAAATACTATAAGAATTATAATGTTACTTAGTAAGTAAAATCCTACATGGGCCATGGTCAGTTCAGTGACGCTTTCCTACTAGTATTTTTTTTTCCTCCATCAAGTTCATATCAGATAAAACATTTATTATGTTTCAGTCAGCAGTGAAGTTTTGCTGGAGAAAATAGAAGTATGTGCATCTTCTAAGAAGTAAAGATATCAAAGTGCTTGAGTTTTACCCAGTGGGCTTATTTATTCCAAAACTGCACACATCAAACCTTCAAGCAGTGCATCATTCTGCAATCCCCTGGAAGAGCACTTGCCATTAAGGTCAATGCATATTAGAGCTGCAGCCATACAATGCAAAGTAAAAAGCAAATAATTAAATAATTTACACAGAACAACACTTCTAATAATGGAAATGTATTCCAGCTTTGCTATTGTTAGATTAATGTTAAAGAACTATCCTGAAACTGAATTTATTCTACTTTAATAGTAGATGTAGATAGAGATTTGGGGGCAGATTTACACTGTTAGGCCGGGGACACACTTAACGTATAAAAAAACGGTCCGTTTTTCACGGCAGAGAATCGCACAAATGTTTCAAAAACAGTGATCCGTGTGCAGTGCGAGGATGCGATTTCCTCGCATCAAATGATCCGTGTGACATCCGTGTGACATCCGTATGGCATCCGTATGCCGAGATTTTCTCGCAAGCTTGCAAAACTGACATCTAATGGATTTATGTGCTCAAATGTTTGGGAAAACATATATACAGTATATATATATATATATATATATATATATATATATATATATATATATGTCATTGAGACACATATATATATATTCTGTATTTATATTTCATTCAGCGCGATATCTGTGAAAAGCCGGTAATTCAATTGCCGGCTTTGCATTTCTCCTTCCCAAACCCGACAGGATATGAGACATGGTTTTCATACAGTAAACCATCTCATATCCCCCTTTTTTTTGCATATTCCACACTACTAATGTTAGTAGTGTGTATGTGCATAATTTGGCCACTGTAGCTGCTCAAATAAAGGGTTAAATGGCGGAAAAAATTGGCGTAGGCTCCCGCGCAATTTTCTCCACCAGAGTGGTAAAGCCAGTGACTGAGGGCAGATATTAATAGCCAGGAGAGGGTCCATGGTTATTGGCCCCCCCGTGGCTAAAAACATCTGCCCCCAGCCATCCCAGAAAAGGCACATTTAGAAGATGCGCCTATTCTGGCACTTGGCCACTCTCTTCCCACTCCCTGTAGCGGTGGGATATGGGGTAATGAAGGGTTAATGCCACCTTGCTATTGTAAGGTGACATTAAGCCAGATTAATAATGGAGAGGCGTCAATGATGACACCTATCCATTATTAATCCAATTGTCTGAAAGGGTTAAAAAAACACACACACATTATTAAAAATTATTTTAATGAAAGAAACACACAGGTTGTTTTAGTAATTTATTGTTCTCTCAATCCAGCTGCAGACCCTCGCTTGGAAAAATAATAAACGCACAAGATACATACCCTCAGATGAACCGTCACGTCCCACGAGGTAATCCATCTGAAGGGGTTAAAATTATTTACAAGCAGGAGCCCTGCAAAAGCAGCTGTGCTCGTGCTTGTAATTCCCTGGCGAATGAAGGAAATGTAGGTCATTGACCTACATTTCCTTCAATCGCGGTGATGCGCCCCCTGGTGGATGTCCTCATATGACCTGGAGCGTGGGAAAAAGTTCCCAGGCTGCAGTTCATGAGAACATCCAGCAGGGGTGCATCACCGCGACTGAAGGAAATGTAGGTCAATGACCTACATTTCCTTCATTCGCCGGGGAATTACAAGCATGAGCACAGCTGCTTTTGCAGGGCTCCTGCTTGTAAATAATTTTAACCCCTTCAGATGGATTACCTCGTGGGACGTGACGGTTCATCTGAGGGTATGTATCTTGTGCGTTTATTATTTTTCCAAGCGAGGGTCTGCAGCTGGATTGAGAGAACAATAAAATACTAAAACAACCTGTGTGTTTCTTTCATTAAAATAATTTTTAATAATGTGTGTGTGTGTTTTTTAACCCTTTCAGACAATTGGATTAATAATGGATAGGTGTCATCATTGACGCCTCTCCATTATTAATCTGGCTTAATGTCACCTTACAATAGCAAGGTGGCATTAACCCTTCATTACCCCATATCCCACCCCTACAGGGAGTGGGAAGAGAGTAGCCAAGTGCCAGAATAGGCGCATCTTCTGGATGTGCCTTTTCTGGGGTGGCTGGGGGCAGATGTTTTTAGCCACGGGGGGCCAATAACCATGGACCCTCTCCTGGCTATTAATATCTGCCCTCAGTCACTGGCTTTACCACTCTGGCGGAGAAAATTGCGCGGGAGCCCACGCCAATTTTTTCCGCCATTTAACCCTTTATTTGAGCAGCTACAGCGGCCAAATTTTGCACATACACACTACTAACATTAGTAGTGTGGAATATGCAAAAAAAAAGGGGGATATGAGATGGTTTACTGTATGAAAACCATGTCTCATATCCTGTCGGGTTTGTGAAGGAGAAATGCAAAGCCGGCAATTGAATTACCGGCTTTTCTATAGAACACCGCTGCGTATTTCTCGCAATGCACACGCATGGTCCGTGTGTAATCCGATTTTTTCTCGCACCCGTAGACTTGCATTGGTGAGTCTCGGCCGAGATACGCTGACAATCGCAGCCTGCTGCGAGTTCCCTCGGATCCGAAATACGGTGGAGAAAATATCGGATGATGGGAGCTGGACCATAGATTAACATTGGGCCGAGTGCTATGCGATTTTTTATCGCATAGCACTCGTCCGTATTACGGTCTAGTGTGACCCCGGCCTTACCACGTATGTTCGAAATTCTGACCACTTGACTAACCCAATTGTGCTATAACTGGACTCTGCTGCAGCTATATTACAGAGTGGTATCACCGAGTCCTGAAGCGCAGAGCACCTAAAAGCCACCTGGCGAGGTCAAATTGTTAAGCCATTTGTCAAAGTGAGCAGCACAGACCAAATATTTTGATGCAATGCAGTGGAATAAGGCAGGGTTCACATTGCATTGATGGTAATGCGCTGATGGCATCCGTTACATAGTGGCACTAACACTATGTACCGGATGCTTTAGCGCACCCATTGACTGCAATTATGTAGAGCATCGCTAATGCATGTCATAATCGGCATGCATTAGCGATATGCCGTCATTCTGTGATGGACCCTACAAAGCGGTCTGCAGCGTTTCAGGGTCCGTCACCGCTAGCGCAGATGGAGCATCTGCGCTAACGTGATCGCATAACGTGATCTTTAATGGCACTTGCGTTAATGCAGTCTGTTTGACGCATGCATTGAACGGACTGCACTAACGCAATGTGAACCCTGCCTAAGCTAAACAAAATGTGGAACAGCAGGACTGGAGCAGCCAGTTGACACTAGGAGCTGTGTGAGACAGCGAAGCTGGTTTGGCTGGACAGCACTTGTAACAGAGAAAATTAGTAAACCTGAATATATCGTATGGGCAGGCACCTTGAACAGCGAGTCATGTCGATTGTTACCTTGAAATGGCAGCTTAGCCAACAGACAGGCAGCTTGAATCGGAGCTGAATGTGCAAACAACACCTTGGAACAGCAGAGCTCAGACAGCAGACAGACAAATTGTTGTAACAGAGCTGAATCTGTGTACAGCACTTTGTAACAACAAAGCAAAGGTGGCAAAGAAACACCTTGTTTAGCAGATCTGAAGAGGCAGACAGCAGCTTGAAGCAGCAGAGCTGAGAAGGCAGATGAGAACCTTGTAAAAAAGCCAAGAGGGCGGTGTGTTGTGAATTTGCTTTTTGCTCCCTCTAGTGGTTACTAGTTTTTTGACTCTGGTTTTTCTGTCATTCCTTTTATCCGCACCTGGGTCGTTAGTTAGGGGTGTTGCTATATAAGCTCCCTGGACCTTCAGTTCAATGCCTGGCAACGTAGTTATCGGAGCTGGTCTGCTGTGCTCTTGTCTACTGATCCTGGTTCCAGTTATATCAGCTGGGTCTGCCTTTTGCTTTTTGCTATTTGTTTTGGTTTTGTATTTTTGTCCAGCTTGTTCCAAATCTATGTCCTGACCTTTGCTGGAAGCTCTGGGGGGCTGGTGTTCTCCCCCCGGACCGTTAGACGGTTCGGGGGTTCTTGAATTTCCAGTGTGGATTTTGGTAGGGTTTTTGTTGACCATATAAGTTACCTTTCTTTGTTCTGCTATCAGTAAGCGGGCCTCTCTGTGCTAAACCTGGTTCATTTCTGTGTTTGTCATTTCCTCTTACCTCACCGTCATTATTTGTGGGGGGCTTCTATCCAGCTTTGGGGTCCCCTTCTCTGGAGGCAAGAAAGGTCTTTGTTTTCCTCTACTAGGGGTAGCTAGATTCTCCGGCTGGCGCGTGTCATCTAGATTCAACGTAGGAATGATCCCCGGCTACTTCTAGTGTTGGCGTTAGGAGTAGATATATGGTCAACCCAGTTACCACTGCCCTATGAGCTGGATTTTTGTATTCTGCAGACTTCCACGTTCCTCTGAGACCCTCGCCATTGGGGTCATAACAGTTTGCCAGGCCAGTATTAAATGTTTAATGCACTGCAGAAGAGGGATTATAAGAAAGAAGATTCTGAGTTTTTTTTTTCTCCTTCCCCTTTACCTCAGAGTGGCTATGCTTGCTGCAGACATGAATGTCCAGACCTTGATTACAAGTGTGGACCAGCTGGCTACTCGTGTGCAGGGCATACAAGACTATGTTATCAGAAATCCTAGGTCAGAACCTAAAATACCGATTCCTGAACTGTTTTCCGGAGACAGGTTTAAGTTTAGGAATTTCGTGAATAATTGTAAATTGTTTTTGTCCCTGAGACCCTGTTCATCAGGAGATTCTGCTCAGCAAGTAAAAATTGTTATTTCGTTCTTACGGGGCGACCCTCAGGATTGGGCTTTTTCGCTGGCGCCAGGAGATCCGGCATTGGCTGATCTGGATGCGTTTTTTCTGGCGCTCGGTTTACTTTATGAGGAACCCAATCTTGAGATTCAGGCAGAAAAGGCCTTGCTGTCTATGTCTCAGGGGCAGGACGAGGCTGAAGTGTATTGCCAAACATTTCGGAAATGGTCCGTGCTGACACATTGGAACGAGTGTGCACTGGCCGCTAATTTTAGAAATGGCCTTTCTGAAGCCATTAAGAATGTTATGGTGGGTTTTCCCATTCCCACAGGTCTGAATGATACTATGGCACTGGCTATTCAAATTGACCGGCGGTTGCGGGAGCGCAAAACCGCAAATTCCCTCATGGTGTTGTCTGAACAGACACCTAATTCGGTGCAATGTGATAGAAAAACCGCAAATTCCCTCATGGTGTTGTCTGAACAGACACCTGATTTAATGCAATGTGATAGAATCCTGACTAGAAATGAGCGGAAAATTCATAGACGCCGGAATGGCTTGTGCTACTACTGTGGTGATTCTACACATGTTATCTCAGCATGCTCTAAACGTATAGCTAAGGTTGTTAGTCCTGTCACCGTTGGTAATTTGCAACCTAAATTTATTCTGTCTGTAACTTTGATTTGCTCACTGTCATCTTATCCTGTCATGGCGTTTGTAGATTCAGGTGCTGCCCTGAGTCTCATGGATCTCTCATTTGCTAAGCGCTGTGGATTTACTCTTGAACCATTAGAAAATCCTATTCCTCTTAGGGGTATTGATGCTACACCATTGGCAGCAAATAAACCGCAGTATTGGACTCAGGTTACCATGTGCATGACTCCTGAACACCGCGAGGTGATACGTTTCCTGGTTTTACATAAAATGCATGATTTGGTCGTTTTAGGGCTGCCATGGTTACAGACCCATAATCCAGTCCTGGACTGGAAGGCTATGTCAGTCTCAAGTTGGGGCTGTCGTGGTATTCATGAGGATTCCCTGCCTGTGTCTATTGCTTCTTCTACGCCTTCGGAAGTTCCGGAGTATTTGTCTGATTATCAGGATGTCTTCAGTGAGTCTGAGTCCAGTGCACTGCCTCCTCATAGGGACTGTGACTGTGCTATAGATTTGATCCCAGGCAGTAAATTTCCTAAGGGAAGACTGTTTAATCTGTCGGTACCTGAACATACCGCTATGCGTTCATATATCAAGGAGTCTCTGGAAAAAGGACATATTCGTCCGTCTTCTTCCCCTCTTGGTGCGGGATTCTTTTTTGTGGCAAAAAAGGACGGATCTTTGAGACCTTGTATTGATTATCGGCTTTTAAATAAGATCACTGTCAAATTTCAGTATCCTTTACCGCTGTTGTCTGACTTGTTTGCCCGGATTAAGGGTGCCAAGTGGTTCACCAAGATAGACCTTCGTGGTGCGTACAACCTTGTGCGCATTAAGCAAGGTGATGAATGGAAAACCGCATTCAATACGCCCGAAGGTCATTTTGAGTACTTGGTGATGCCTTTTGGGCTCTCCAATGCGCCTTCAGTTTTTCAGTCCTTTATGCATGACATTTTCCGGAAGTATCTGGATAAATTTTTGATTGTTTATCTGGATGATATTTTGGTTTTTTCTGATAATTGGGATTCGCATGTGGAGCAGGTCAGGTTGGTCTTTAAAATTTTGCGTGAAAATTCTTTGTTTGTCAAGGGCTCAAAGTGTCTCTTTGGTGTACAGAAGGTTCCCTTTTTGGGGTTCATTTTTTCCCCTTCTGCTGTGGAGATGGACCCAGTCAAGGTCCGAGCTATTCTTGATTGGACTCAGCCCTCGTCAGTTAAGAGTCTTCAGAAGTTCTTGGGCTTCGCTAACTTCTACCGTCGTTTTATCGCTAATTTTTCTAGCATTGTGAAACCTTTGACGGATATGACCAAGAAGGGCTCCGATGTAGCTAACTGGGCTCCTGCTGCCGTGGAGGCTTTCCAGGAGTTGAAACGCCGGTTTACTTCGGCGCCTGTTTTGTGCCAGCCTGACGTCTCACTTCCCTTTCAGGTTGAGGTGGATGCTTCGGAGATTGGGGCAGGGGCCGTTTTGTCGCAGAGAGGCCCTGGTTGCTCTGTTATGAAGCCTTGTGCCTTTTTCTCTAGGAAATTTTCGCCTGCCGAGCGAAATTATGATGTGGGCAATCAGGAGTTGTTGGCCATGAAATGGGCATTTGAGGAGTGGCGTCATTGGCTCGAGGGTGCTAAGCATCGTGTGGTGGTCTTGACTGATCACAAAAATCTGATGTATCTCGAGTCTGCTAAACGCCTTAATCCGAGACAGGCCCGCTGGTCATTGTTTTTCTCCCGCTTTGATTTTGTTGTCTCGTATTTACCAGGTTCAAAGAATGTGAAGGCCGATGCTCTTTCTAGGAGCTTTGTGCCTGATGCTCCTGGAGTCGCTGATCCTGTTGGTATTCTTAAAGATGGAGTTATCTTGTCAGCTATTTCTCCGGATCTGCGACGTGTGTTGCAGAGATTTCAGGCTGATAGGCCTGAGTCTTGTCCACCTGACAGACTGTTTGTCCCGGATAAGTGGACCAGCAGAGTCATTTCCGAGGTTCATTCCTCGGTGTTGGCAGGTCACCCGGGAATTTTTGGCACCAGAGATCTGGTGGCCAGGTCCTTTTGGTGGCCTTCCTTGTCAAGGGATGTGCGGTCATTTGTGCAGTCCTGTGGGACTTGTGCTCGAGCTAAGCCTTGCTGTTCTCGTGCCAGCGGTTTGCTCTTGCCCTTGCCTGTCCCGAAGAGACCTTGGACACATATCTCCATGGATTTCATTTCTGATCTTCCGCTATCTCAGGGCATGTCCGTTATCTGGGTGATATGTGATCGCTTCTCCAAGATGGTCCATTTGGTTCCTTTGCCTAAGCTGCCTTCCTCTTCCGATCTGGTTCCTGTGTTTTTCCAGAACGTGGTTCGTTTGCACGGCATCCCTGAGAATATTGTGTCAGACAGAGGATCCCAGTTCGTTTCCAGGTTCTGGCAATCCTTTTGTAGTAGGATGGGCATTGATTTGTCGTTTTCGTCTGCTTTCCATCCTCAGACTAATGGACAGACGGAGCGAACCAATCAGACTTTGGAGGCTTATTTGAGGTGTTTTGTCTCTGCTGATCAGGACGATTGGGTGACATTCTTGCCGTTGGCTGAGTTTGCCCTTAATAATCGGGCTAGTTCCGCCACCTTGGTTTCGCCTTTTTTCTGCAACTCTGGTTTCCATCCTCGCTTTTCTTCGGGTCATGTGGAGCCTTCTGACTGTCCTGGGGTGGATTCTGTGGTGGATAGGTTGCAGCAGATCTGGAATCATGTGGTGGACAACTTGAAGTTGTCACAGGAGAAGGCTCAGCGCTTTGCCAACCGCCGCCGCGGTGTGGGTCCCCGACTACGCGTTGGGGATTTGGTGTGGCTTTCTTCCCGCTTTGTTCCTATGAAGGTCTCCTCTCCCAAATTTAAACCTCGTTTTATTGGGCCTTACAAGATATTGGAAATCCTTAATCCTGTATCTTTTCGTCTGGATCTTCCTGTGTCGTTTGCTATTCACAATGTATTTCATAGGTCCTTGTTGCGGCGGTACATTGTGCCTGTAGTTCCTTCTGCTGAGCCTCCTGCTCCGGTGTTGGTTGAGGGCGAGTTGGAGTACGTGGTGGAGAAGATCTTGGATTCTCGCCTCTCCAGGCGGAGGCTTCAGTACCTGGTCAAGTGGAAGGGCTATGGTCAGGAGGATAATTCCTGGGTGGTCGCCTCTGATGTTCATGCGGCCGATTTAGTTCGTGCCTTTCATGCCGCTCATCCTGATCGCCCTGGTGGTCGTGGTGAGGGTTCGGTGACCCCTCACTAAGGGGGGGGGTACTGTTGTGAATTTGCTTTTTGCTCCCTCTAGTGGTTACTAGTTTTTTGACTCTGGTTTTTCTGTCATTCCTTTTATCCGCACCTGGGTCGTTAGTTAGGGGTGTTGCTATATAAGCTCCCTGGACCTTCAGTTCAATGCCTGGCAACGTAGTTATCGGAGCTGGTCTGCTGTGCTCTTGTCTACTGATCCTGGTTCCAGTTATATCAGCTGGGTCTGCCTTTTGCTTTTTGCTATTTGTTTTGGTTTTGTATTTTTGTCCAGCTTGTTCCAAATCTATGTCCTGACCTTTGCTGGAAGCTCTGGGGGGCTGGTGTTCTCCCCCCGGACCGTTAGACGGTTCGGGGGTTCTTGAATTTCCAGTGTGGATTTTGGTAGGGTTTTTGTTGACCATATAAGTTACCTTTCTTTGTTCTGCTATCAGTAAGCGGGCCTCTCTGTGCTAAACCTGGTTCATTTCTGTGTTTGTCATTTCCTCTTACCTCACCGTCATTATTTGTGGGGGGCTTCTATCCAGCTTTGGGGTCCCCTTCTCTGGAGGCAAGAAAGGTCTTTGTTTTCCTCTACTAGGGGTAGCTAGATTCTCCGGCTGGCGCGTGTCATCTAGAATCAACGTAGGAATGATCCCCGGCTACTTCTAGTGTTGGCGTTAGGAGTAGATATATGGTCAACCCAGTTACCACTGCCCTATGAGCTGGATTTTTGTATTCTGCAGACTTCCACGTTCCTCTGAGACCCTCGCCATTGGGGTCATAACAGCGGTGTTGACCATCTGCGGTGTGGGCTGGGCTTACCCTGGAGGGGTGTGACTAAGTGACTACCTGGTTTTCACTAGAGGCTCTGATGGAGAGGATAGGCTTGTGACTCAGACAGTCACCAGGTGCCACGCCAGCTAAACCTCGGTGATGTCACCGCTGGTCAATGATGCTGCGCTCGCAGCAGCTCACCTAAAAATAGTTCTCAGCCTGGACGGTCGCTTCTCGGCACCGTCCAGTTTGGAAGCTATTTCTCCCCCAGACATGGATTACAGCATGGGACAGAATGATGGATAGGTGAGAGATATTGTTGTTTTTTAATTTTTGTTTTATTACAGGAGAATGAGGGCTTCGGTGTAAATAGGTGTTAGGTGAGTATAACCGTGTTTGTTATTTAAAAATAAAAAAGGAAAAGTGTGTTTTGTTTTATATCTAATAATAATTGTCTAAGGTCCACTTCCGTCTTTCTGTCTGTCCTTCTGTCTGTCTGTCTTTCTTTCTGTCACGGAAATCCCAAGTTGCTGATTGGTCGCGGCAAAAAGGCCACAACCAATCAGCGACGGGCACAGTCCGGTGGCAAAATGGCTGCTCCGTACTCCCCACAGTTAGTGCCCGCTGTCCATACTCCCCTCCAGTCAGCGCACACACAGGGTTAATGACAGCGTTAACGGACCGTGTTATGCCGCAGGTAACGCACTCCATTAACGCTGCTATTAACCCTGTGTGACCAACTTTTTACTATTGATGCTGCCTATGCAGCATCAATAGTAAAAAGATCTAATGTTAAAAATAATAAAAAAATTAAAAAATCATTATATACTCACCTTCCGTGGGCCCCCGGATCCAGCCGCGGCCTTTCCCACTCCTCGCGACATTCCGGTGACAGGTCCATGCATTGCGGTCCCGCGAGATGATGACGTAGTGGTCTTGCGAGACCGCTACATCATCATCTCGTGAGACCGCAATACACTCTTGGGACCGGAGCATCGCGAGGAACATCGGTAAACGCCTCGGTTGGATCCGGGGGCTCCGGAAGGTGAGTATATAACTATTTTTTATTTGAATTCTTTTTTTAACAGGGATATGGTGCCCACATTGCTATAAACTATGTGGGCTGTGTTACATACTGTGTGGGCTGTGTTATATACTACATCTCTGTGCTATATACTATATGGGCTGTGCTATATACTACGTGGCTGTGGTATATATTACGTGGCTGGGCAATATACTACATCGCTGTGCTCTATACTACGTGGCCTGGGTTATATACTGCATGGGCAGTGTTATATACTACGTCTCTTTGCTATATACTACGTGGCTGTGCTATATATGTGGGCGATGCTATATACTACGTGGGCAGTGTTATATACTGCGTGTCTGCTATATATTATGTGGCTGGGCAATATACTACGTGGCTGTGCTATATACTACGTGGCTGTAAACTACATACATATTCTAGAATACCCAATGCGTTAAAGTTGGGCCACCATCTAGTATTCAATAAAAGACTTTATTCTGGTGGTGTCTTTATTTACCATATAACTATAGGATTAGTAATGGATAGGTGTCTTATAGGCGCCTCTCCATTACTAAGCTTGATGTCACCTGACAATACAAAGATGACATCAACCCCACAAATATGAACCCCACTTGCCACCGCTACCAGGCAAGTGAGAAGAGCCGGGCAAAGCGCCAGAATTGGTGCATCTAATAGATGTGCCTTTTCTTGGCAGCTGTGGGCTGCTATTTTTAGGTTGGGGGGCTGTATCAATGGCCCATTACCAGCCTGAGAATACCATCCCCAGCTGTCAGCATTAGCAAGGCTGGCTGTCAAAAATTATGGGGATCCCATGCCGTTTTTTTAAATTATTTATTTAAATAATTTTAAAAAACAGAGTAGGGACCCCTCCATTTTTGATAACAAGCCTTGCTGAAGCTGACAGCTGAGTGTTGCAGCCCCTAGCTGTGAATTTTGCCTGGCTGGTTATAGAAAATAAGGGGGAACCCACGCCGGGTTTTTCATTCATTTATTTAGTTATAGCGCAGGCGGTGGGTGCGGAATACCCTCATCATCCGCTCCTGCTGTAATTGTTATTAGCGGAAGCAGGTGTAGGTTGATGGGCGTAATAGTCCCAAAAGCCCCCACCTGCTGTCATTGTTCTGACTTGAATATAACTCTCATCATTCTCCTCTGCTCGCGCCGATCACAGAGCAGGGGAGAATGATGGAAGTCGTCTTCAGCATCTGGTGCCAGGGAACAGTGCTTAGTCTTTTATCAGGCCTATTTCATGAGTTTTATTTTTTTTCATTTCTGTGGAAGCATAGTTGAAAAGCAATGTCTGACTTTCATTTGTTCGTTTTCATAATTTTTTATTTATTATTACTTTTGTCAGATTCAAGTTATATTCTGTGTCCAATGTGGGTTTTTCATTCATTAAACGAGGGGTATCAACAATTTTGACCACGTGTGTATGGTGTGTGTGTGTATATCTATATATGCATGTAGCAGAGCTGTGTATATCTATATGTATGTCTACAACAAGGCATACTCCTTTTCTTGGGACCCTAAATCTAGCATAATGCCTCTTCTTTGCTAAAAGCCTGCAATTATATGGGCCGGTAGGATCAAGCTCTATTTAAAGGCTGTTGGTCTCACAAGATTTGGCTAATTACCTTAACCTTTTCATTCATGTTTTCTACAGAAGTAATGCAGTTCCAATTTCATATAATTCATATATTTAATGCTTACATATTAGATCATTTCAAAGTGCAGCTCTCTTAGCTTGCAGCCATGCACACTTTGTATTTGTAGTCTTTTCTAAAGATCTGTTGATGTGTCAAACAGTATAAAGGGCTTGTTAGACAGGAAAGTTATAAAGAAATATACAAATACTAGTGATTTGGGGGGAATGGGGTGTCTGTCAGATTTCCTTTGAAATGGAGCAATCAAATCTAGTTCCAATCGCTGCAATGAAATGTAGGTGTGGAGTGGACTCAGCTTCTGAATTGTGAAGGGGTTAAAGTTCTTTTTTTCAGACTGCCTGCCAGATAGTTCATGCCACAACTTGTATTTCACATCCAGCATAGACTTCAGTTATCCCTATTGAAGGAGGTTGAGGGATCCCCAAATAACCATAACCAGGTAAAAAAATATTTTTTGGAAAATATTGCATGACATGGCTGTTACGATTTCTCTGCTCACTATGTCCTGCATGCAGTGAGTGAAAGTTTAGCTGCCCTATGGAATCAGGGTTGAGTTTAGTTGTCAGTTTGATGAGTGATAGGCTAGCTCAGTAATCCAAGCAGGGGAGAATGCCATCACTTTAACATTCTGGTAGATGGCACCAGATTTTTTACAAGACTCTCTCGGAACATTTGTTCATTCATCCTTCCTTTAACCATATGAAGTTTTCAGTGACATATATCGAAAAACATCCCCAATCCATTATGTTCCAACCTCCAACCTTCATTGTCGATATGGTGTTTTTGGAATGATAGGCAGTGCCTTTTGGCCTCCAAACATGGTGTGGCTTGTGGCAGAGAGTTCAATTTTGGTCTTATCTGACCAGACTATATTATCTCAGTATTTCACAGGCTTGTATAAATTTTGTTGATCAAACTTTAAATTTCACGGGTGTGTCAGAGGCTGCAGACAGTGGCACTGCATCTATCTGCACAAGGTCGCAGCATTTGGCTTTGCAGACTCCTTCCTAGTCCTTCTGACTTTAAGACCCAGTGGCAACCTCCCCCTGCTCTAATTCACACAACTGGAATGGGGTGTTTATAGACTCACAACTTGCTGCTGGGAGTTGCCAGTGATATTTCCATTTCCCACTGTTGAGGTTTAGCGCTATAACAGTCAGCTATAGTCCTCTGTGGTGTTTGGAGTATCTCTGTGTTTTCCTATGAGTCCACTCAAGCTAAGTGCTTCCCTTGTTTGTCTATCCCATCTGTCTTTAGTTATAGCAAGGATCGACTGTTGTGAATTCTGTTTGTGGGCTCCCCCGGTGGTGTTTTATGGTATTGCCACTTATTTGCCTTCTTCTATCCTTGATCACCTGTTGACACCCATTAGGGGAGTTTCCTATTTAAGGCTGCTTGGCTGCTGGTCCGATGCCGGCCAACAATGTATCAGTAGCATTCTGTTGCATTCTCCTGCCTCAAGTTCCAGTTCAGCTAAGTTGAATTTTGTTCCTAGTTAATGTTATTTTTTGTCCAGCTATCTGCAATGTGACTCTCTGCAGCTGGAAGCTCTCGTGGACTGAAATTGCCACTCCAGTGGCATGAGTTGTCACTGGAGTTTTAAAGTAATTTCAGGATGGTGTTTTTGAGTAGTGTTTTGAAGTTGACCGTGAAGTAACTCTTTCCTGTACTTCTGCTATCTAGTAAGCGGACCTCACTGTGCTAAATCTGCTGTTCATCCTACGTATGTCTTTTCCTCTTGACTCACCGTCAATATTTGTGGGGGCCTGCTATCTCCTTTTGGGGTTCATCTCTGGAGGTAAGGCAGGCCTGTATATTCCTCTGATAGGGGTAGTTAGATCTCCGGCTGGCGCGTGGTGTCTAGGGCATCGTAGGAAACACTCCCCGGCTACTTCCAGTGTTGTGTCAGGTTCAGGTCACGGTCACTTTAGTTTCCATCACCCGAGAGCTAGTCCGTTTGTTATTTTTGATTTCCCTGCCATTGGGAAAATCATAACAGTTTGGCCGGCCCATGTGTTAAAACTATGCACTAAAGCAGGAAAGGATATGAAAAGGTTTTTTTTTCCTTCTGTGTTTGGAAAGTGCACCTTAGTGCTTATTTGTACTCCTTGCTTAAACTGCAGTCTTCAGCCTTTTTTTTTCTCCTCTCCTCTTAATCTTTGAATGGCTTTGGTTACACCTGTTTGAATCATGGATCCACAGAGTTTGGTTGCAGGTCTGAATAACCTGGCTTCAAAGGTCCAGAACTTACAAGATTTTGTTATACGTGCTCCAATGTCTGAACCTAAGATCCCTATACCTGAATTTTTTACCGGAGACAGATCCCGTTTTTTGAATTTCAGAGAGAATTGTAAATTGTTTTTGTCTCTGAAATCTCACTCTGCTGGTGATCCTGCGCAACAGGTTAAAATTGTTATTTCTCTATTGCGGGGTGACCCACAAAGTTGGGCATTTGCATTGTCGCCAGGGGATCCTGCGTTATTAAATGTAGATGCGTTTTTTCTGGCTTTGGGGTTGCTTTATGAAGAACCTAATTTAGAGATTTTGGCTGAGAAAGCCTTGATAGCTCTTTCCCAAGGGCAAGATGAAGCTGAGATATACTGCCAGAAATTTCGTAAATGGTCGGTACTTACTAAATGGAATGAGTGCGCTCTAGCAGCTAATTTCAGAGAAGGTCTCTCTGATGCCGTGAAGGATGTCATGGTGGGGTTCCCTGTGCCTACAGGTCTGAATGATGCCATGAAATTGGCTATCCAGATTGATCGGCGTTTACGGGAGCGCAAATCTGTGCACCATATGGCGGTATCTTCTGAGCAAAAATCTGTGCACCATATGGCGGTATCTTTTGAGCAAAGACCTGTGCACCATATGGCGGTATCTTCTGAGCAAAAACCTGTGCATCATTTGGCGGTGACCTCTGAAAAGGCACCAGAGCATATGCAATGCGATAGTGTATTGTCTAGAGGCGAACGACAGAATTACAGGCGCAAAAATGGGTTGTGCTTCTATTGTGGAGATCCAGCTCATGTTATATCAGCATGCTCTAAACGCATAAAGAAGGTTGATAAAAAGGTTGATAAATCTTTTTCTATGGGTACCTTGCAGTCTAAATTTCTTTTGTCCGTGACATTGATTTGTACTTTATCATCTGTTACTGTGGATGCTTATGTGGATTCTGGCGCCGCTCTGAGTCTCATGGATTGGTCCTTTGCCAAGCATTGTGGGTTTGATTTAGAGCCTCTGGAGGTTTCTATTCCCTTAAGGGGTATTGATTCTACACCTTTGGCTAGCAATAAACCACAATATTGGACACAAGTGACTATGCATCTTTCCCCAGACCATCAGGAGATTATTCGTTTCCTTGTGTTATATAATCTACATGACGTATTAGTACTTGGATTACCATGGTTACAAATTCATAATCCAGTCTTGGACTGGAGATCAATGTCTGTGCTGAGTTGGGGATGTCGGGGGATTCATGGGGATGCACCTTTGGTTCCCATTTCTTCATCTACTCCCTCTGAGATCCCAGCATTTCTGTCAGATTTTTATGATGTCTTTCAGGAGCCTAAAACTGATTCTCTCCCCCCTCACAGAGAGTGTGACTGCGCTATTGAGTTGATTCCCGGTAGTAAATTTCCTAAGGGTCGCTTGTTTAATTTGTCTGTACCTGAACATACTGCTATGCGGGAGTATATCAGAGAATCTTTAGAAAAGGGTCATATTCGCCCCTCTTTTTCTCCATTGGGGGCAGGGTTTTTCTTTGTGGGTAAAAAGGATGGTTCATTGAGACCTTGTATCGACTATCGACTTCTGAATAAGATTACTGTTAAATACCAGTACCCGTTACCTTTACTGACTGATCTTTTTGCTCGCATAAAGGGGGCGAAGTGGTTCACTAAGATCGATCTACGTGGTGCGTATAATTTGGTGCGGATTAAGCAGGGGGATGAGTGGAAGACCGCATTTAATACGCCTGAAGGCCATTTTGAGTATTTGGTAATGCCTTTCGGTCTCGCGAATGCCCCTTCCGTTTTTCAGTCCTTTATGCACGATATTTTCCGTGAATATCTGGATAAATTTATGATTGTGTATTTGGATGATATTTTGATTTTTTCGGAGGACTGGGAATCTCATGTTCAACAGGTCAGGAGAGTTTTTCAGGTTTTACGAGCTAATTCTCTATTTGTGAAGGGCTCAAAGTGTATTTTTGGGGTTCAGAGAATTTCCTTTCTGGGATATATTTTTTCCCCTTCATCTATGGAGATGGACCCTGTTAAGGTTCAGGCTATTTGTGATTGGATACAACCTACTTCTCTAAAGAGTCTTCAGAAATTCTTGGGATTTGCTAATTTCTATCGCCGATTCATAGCGGGTTTTTCTGCCATTGCTAAACCTTTGACTGATTTGACCAAGAAGGGTGCTGATGTTGCTAATTGGTCCTCTGCGGCTGTGGAGGCCTTTCGGGAGCTTAAGCGCCGCTTTTCTTCTGCTCCTGTGTTGCGCCAGCCTGATGTTTCGCTCCCGTTCCAGGTTGAAGTAGATGCTTCCGAGATCGGAGCAGGTGCAGTTTTGTCGCAGAAAGGTCCTGACTGCTCAGTGATGAGACCATGTGCGTTTTTCTCTCGAAAGTTTTCGCCCGCTGAGCGAAATTATGATGTTGGAAATCGGGAGCTCTTGGCCATGAAGTGGGCATTTGAGGAGTGGCGTCATTGGCTTGAGGGTGCTAGACACCAGGTGGTGGTCTTGACTGACCACAAAAATCTAATTTATCTTGAGTCAGCCAGGCGTCTGAATCCTAGACAGGCGCGCTGGTCGTTGTTTTTCTCTCGATTTAACTTTGTGGTCTCATATCTGCCTGGGTCTAAGAATGTGAGGGCGGATGCCCTCTCTAGGAGTTTTGAGCCTGACTCGCCTGGTGATTCCGAACCTACTGGCATCCTGAAGGATGGGGTGATATTGTCAGCTGTCTCCCCAGACCTGCGGCACTCTTTGCAGGAGTTTCAGGTGGATAGGCCTGATCGCTGTCCACCTGGTAGACTGTTTGTCCCTGATGACTGGACCAGTAGAGTTATTTCGGAGGTTCACTCTTCCGCGTTGGCAGGTCATCCTGGAATTTTTGGCACCAGGGATCTGGTGTCTAGGTCCTTCTGGTGGCCTTCCTTGTCTCGAGATGTACGTATTTTTGTGCAGTCTTGTGATGTTTGTGCTCGGGCTAAGCCCTGCTGTTCCCGGGCCAGCGGGTTGTTGTTGCCCTTGCCTATTCCTAAGAGGCCTTGGACGCACATCTCTATGGACTTTATTTCTGACCTTCCTGTTTCTCGTAGGATGTCCGTCATCTGGGTGGTGTGTGACCGTTTTTCCAAGATGGTTCACTTGGTACCTTTGCCCAAATTGCCCTCCTCCTCTGAGCTGGTCCCTCTATTTTTTCAGAATGTTGTGCGTTTGCATGGTATTCCTGAGAATATAGTTTCTGACAGGGGTACTCAGTTTGTGTCTAGATTTTGGCGGGCGTTCTGTGCCAGGATGGGCATCGACTTGTCGTTTTCGTCTGCATTCCATCCTCAGACTAATGGCCAGACTGAGCGTACTAATCAGACCTTGGAGACTTACTTGAGGTGTTTTGTGTCCGCTGATCAGGACGATTGGCTTGATTTTTTGCCATTGGCAGAGTTTGCCCTTAACAATCGGGCCAGTTCTGCCACTTTGGTTTCTCCATTTTTTTGTAATTCAGGGTTTCACCCTCGCTTTTCGTCCGGTCAATTGGAATCTTCGGATTGTCCTGGAGTAGATGCTGTGGTTGATAGAATGCATCAGATTTGGGGACAGGTTGTGGACAATCTGAAGTTGTCCCAGGAGAAGACTCAACAGTTCACTAATCGTCATCGGCGTGTCGGTCCTCGTCTTTGTGTTGGGGACCTGGTTTGGTTGTCTTCTCGATTTGTTCCTATGAAGGTCTCGTCTCCTAAGTTTAAGCCTCGGTTTATCGGCCCTTATAGGATTCTGGAGGTTCTCAATCCTGTGTCCTTTCGTTTGGACCTCCCAGCATCTTTTACTATTCATAATGTTTTTCATCGGTCATTATTGCGGAGGTATGAGGTGCCGGTTGTTCCGTCTGCTGATCCTCCTGCTCCTGTGCTGGTTGAGGGTGAGTTGGAGTATGTGGTAGAAAAGATCTTGGACTCCCGTGTTTCCAGACGGAAACTTCAGTATCTGGTTAAGTGGAAAGGCTATGGTCAGGAGGATAATTCTTGGGTGACAGCATCTGATGTTCATGCTCCTGATTTGGTTCGTGCATTCCATAGTGCTCATCCAGATCGCCCTGGTGGTTCTGGTGAGGGTTCGGTGCCCCCTCCTTAAGGGGGGGGTACTGTTGTGAATTCTGTTTGTGGGCTCCCCCGGTGGTGTTTTATGGTATTGCCACTTATTTGCCTTCTTCTATCCTTGATCACCTGTTGACACCCATTAGGGGAGTTTCCTATTTAAGGCTGCTTGGCTGCTGGTCCGATGCCGGCCAACAATGTATCAGTAGCATTCTGTTGCATTCTCCTGCCTCAAGTTCCAGTTCAGCTAAGTTGAATTTTGTTCCTAGTTAATGTTATTTTTTGTCCAGCTATCTGCAATGTGACTCTCTGCAGCTGGAAGCTCTCGTGGACTGAAATTGCCACTCCAGTGGCATGAGTTGTCACTGGAGTTTTAAAGTAATTTCAGGATGGTGTTTTTGAGTAGTGTTTTGAAGTTGACCGTGAAGTAACTCTTTCCTGTACTTCTGCTATCTAGTAAGCGGACCTCACTGTGCTAAATCTGCTGTTCATCCTACGTATGTCTTTTCCTCTTGACTCACCGTCAATATTTGTGGGGGCCTGCTATCTCCTTTTGGGGTTCATCTCTGGAGGTAAGGCAGGCCTGTATATTCCTCTGATAGGGGTAGTTAGATCTCCGGCTGGCGCGTGGTGTCTAGGGCATCGTAGGAAACACTCCCCGGCTACTTCCAGTGTTGTGTCAGGTTCAGGTCACGGTCACTTTAGTTTCCATCACCCGAGAGCTAGTCCGTTTGTTATTTTTGATTTCCCTGCCATTGGGAAAATCATAACAATCGACCAGCATTCACCCCTTCCTTTCTTAAGCAGGGCTTACTGCTAGGGTCAGGTAGGGTTTAGGTATCCTGCTTGGTGACAGGTGTGGAACCTATATAGGGATGCATTACTTATAGTTTTCTTTGAAACACTTGTACTGCTGATTCCAGGTCTTTCTGTAGCTCTCCACGGGTGTTCCTTTCCTCTTCAACCACTCTTCTGATAATTATATTCACTCATTTGTCCAAAGTCTTGTGGAAAGCATCTGGTCGTAGCCGGTTTATGGTGAAATTATGTTCTTCGAGATTATGGCCCAAACAGTGCTCACTGAAATTATAGTAGTTTAGAAATTCTTCTGTAACCAATGCCATTAATATGTTTTGCAACAATAATATTGACAAAGTTTTGAGACTGCTTACTGGTGTTACCCATCTTGTTTCTTGTGTGGCACTTTGGTAATCAAACATTTTTTCATAGGCCATCAGTTGAAACAGCTGTTATTATTTTTCACTAAGTCGCAGGATTGCTTTCCAATTACTGATGGATTTCAGCTGGTGTTATGACTTCCATGGCTTTTTGCACCTCTCTTTCTTTATGCATTCAATACTTTTTACCTGTGTCATTTCTCAGTATTACAAATAATTTATGAACATCTATGGATTGATTTCTTTTCCTGTGTGGACAGGACGGGTGAGAATTTCAATTTCATGTCAATAGTACAGTTAAAAATATATAAAAAATTGGTGATGTTTGCAATACTTATATCAGCCCTCGAGCGAGCCCTCACACTTATATACATGATCCCTAACAAAAGGATAAGGAAAAAAAAAACAATGCTAGATCAGTGCTTTAGATGAATGAAGCTTTATTCAGTTATTTCTAAAATGCATTTGCAGCATGTGAATATACTCTAAATCGCTGTTATAAAAGAAGAGCACTTTCAAGCTAATGATGCCTACTTGAAAACAACAGATAAGATTTAAATTAATTTAATTTATTACTCAAGTAAAAGAAAAGATGCTATATACATAGCAATTTAGGATATTACTATATATACATCGCACAGCATATCTGTAGATTCCTATTACTAAATAACAGCAAAGAGACTCGAATTTCCAAGTCAATTATCCATAGTATCCATCCAAAGTTGGTGGTCAAAAGGTTGAACTTTATCCTAACAAAATGTACCCCCAGAAGAAAAGTATTTTATGTTAACACTTTTCATGAGACTCTCAAATGTTAAATTGTAACCTTAACCACCGAAATATCATTTTAAACTGAAAGGATTTTGCAAATGTTAATGCATCAAGAAGACTTCAAAATTAGTGAAAAAGATCAAGGATATAGTTGACCTCTATTCCCTGAAGAAGCATCCTAGAGACATAGCTTGGTCAAAGTGCAATTCTCTAAAGAGCTGCTTAGAATAAGAAAAAGAGGTAGAACTTGAAAGAAAAAGTAAATTCATCCACGGACTTCCAGAGGGCATTAAATATGAAAGCAAAAACCTGTAACCTATCCTTCTATAAAAAATAAAGTAGGAGAATTTATAAAAAGGGAAACAAGAATTATCAGATAAAATCGAAAGAGAATTCTACCGATTAAGCAAAATAAAATGAATTTTCTTCACATTTACTTGCTAAGCTACTTTATTCTTTGATATGTAAAAGATATAGACTATAAGTAAAAAAGTCAAATTTCTGTTTCCTATCTCCCTAGCCCCAACAATATATAAAATACACAGACATGACATATAATTTTAATATAGTGACCATCTGCTGCAAAAGTGACAAAATTTAAATAATGTTTTCAGTGCATATTTTAATCAGGCTGCATCCACTTACTTCCCACTTAAAGGGAACCTGTCACCCCCAAAATCGACGGTGAGCTAATCCCTCCGGCAGCAGGGGCTTATCTACAGCATTCTGGAATGCTGTAGATAAGCCCCCAATGTAACCTAAAAGATGAGAAAAAGAGGTTAGATTATACTCACCTGGGCGGGTGGTCCGATCTGATGGGCGTCGTGGTCCGGTTCGGGGCCTCCCATGAGGGCAGAGCAAAGTACTGCAGTGCGCAGGCACAGGGAAAGGTCAGAGAGGCCCAGCGCCTGTGCACTGCAGTACTTTGCTCTGCCCTCAACAGGGCAGACAAAGTACGCCGGCGCCGGAGCCGCAGCGCGAAGACCAGAAGAGGACATCATCTGATGAAGATGGGAGGCTCCGGACCGGGACCGCCCCGGGGTGAGTATAATCTAACCTCTTTTTCTCATCTTTTAGGATACATCGGGGGCTTATCTACAGCATTCCAGAATACTATAGATAAGCCCCTGATGCTGGTGGGCTTACCTCATCCTCGATTTTGGGGGTGACAGGTTCCCTTTAATGGTGATGTTGAGTCTCTATTAAGTAGAGCGCTGCATTAAGACCACCATGGCCACAATAATATACCCACATTGTTGAGGTTATGATTGAACACTCACTTAAAGTGTTGGATTATCCTGTATTAAAAGGCTTGTTTTACTTTTTTTACTTACCCTTCCTACTGTTTTTGCACACTACTAAAGTGCCTTGTGAAAGTATTCGGACCCCTGGAACTATTCAAACTTTTCCCCCATATCATGCTTCTCACATAAAGATACCAAATGGAAATTTTTGGTGAAGAATCAAAAACAAGTGGAACACAATTGTGAACAAAATTTATTGGTTATTTTAAATTTTTGTGGAAATTCAAAAACTGAAAAGTGGGGAGTGCAATATTTTTCGGCCTCTTTACTTTCAGTGCAGCAAAGTCACTCCAGAAGTTCATTGTGGATCTCTGAATGATTCAATGTTGTCCTAAATGCCTAATGATGATAAATATAATCCACCTGTGTGCAATCAAGTCTCCGTATAAATGCACTTGCTCTGTGATAGTCTCAGGGTTCTGTTTGAAGCACAGAGAGCATCATGAAGACAAAGGAACACAACAGTCAGGTCCATGGTACTGTTGTGGAGAAGTTTAAAGCTGGATTTGGATACAAAATGATTTCCAAAACTTTAAACATCCCAAGGAGCACTGTGCAAGCGATCATATTGAAATGGAGCACCATACCACTGCAAATCTACCAAGACCCGGCCGTCCCTCTAAACTTTCATCTCAAACAAGGAGAAGACTGATCAGAGATGCAGAAAAAAGACCCATGATCACTCTGGATGAACTGCAGAAATCTACAGCTGAGGTGGGACAGTCTGCCCATAGGACAACAATCAGTCATACACTGCACAAATCTGGCCTTTATGGAAGAGCGGCAAGAAGAAAGCAATTTCTCAAAGATATCCATAAAAAGTGTTGTTTAAAGTTTGCAACAAGCCACCTGGGAGACACACCAAAAATGTGGAAGAAGGTGCTCTGGTCAGATGAAACTAAAATCGAACTTTTTGGCAACAATGCCAAACGATTTGTTTGGCATAAAGCCTACACAGCTCATCACTAGTATTGAGCGATACCGTCCGATACTTGAAAGTATCGGTATCGGATAGTATCGGCCGATACCCGAAAAGTATCGGATATCGCCGATACCGATACCCGATACCAATACAAGTCAATGGGACATCAAGTATCGGAAGGTATCCTGATGGTTCCCAGGGTCTGAAGGAGAGGAAACTCTCCTTCAGGCCCTGGGATCCATATTACTGTGTAAAATAAAGAATTAAAATAAAAAATATTGATATACTCTCCTCTCCGGAGGCCCCTGGACATCACCGCTGGTAACCGGCAGCCTGCTTTGCTTAAAATGAGCGCATTTAGGGCCTTCCATGACGTCACGGCTTCTGATTGGTCAATCACAAGCCGCGACGTCATTCTCAGGTCCAAATTTCCTAGAATGAGGAGTTTAGGGCCTGAGAATGACGTCATGGCTTGTGATTGGTCGCGTGGCGGTCACATGAGCGAGTAATATGGATCCGATACCGATTTCCGATACCACAAAAGTATCGGATCTCGGTATCGGAATTCCGATACCACAAGTATCGGCCGATACCCGATACTTGCGGTATCGGAATGCTCAACACTACTCATCACCCTGAACACACCATCCCCACTGTCAAACATGGTGGTTGCAGCATCATGGTTTGGGCCTGGGCCTTTCTTCAGCAGGGACAGGGAAGATGGTTAAAATTGATGGAAAGATAGATGGAGCCAAATACAGGACCATTCTTGAAGAAAACCTGTTGGAGTCTGCAAAAGACCTGAGACTGGGACGGAGATTTGTCTTCCAACAAGACAAAGATCCAAAACATAAAGCAAAATTTACAATAGAATGGTTCACAAATAAACGTATCCAGGTGTTAGAATGGCCAAGTCAAAGTCCAGACCTTAATCCAATTGAGAATCTGTGGAAAGAGCTGAAAACTGATGTTCACAAACGATCTCCATCAAACCTCACTGACCTCGAGCTGTTTGCCAAGGAAGAATGGGCAAGAATTTCAGTCTCTCGATGCACAAAACTGATAGAGACATACGCCGTGCGACTTGCAGCTGTAATCGCAGCAAAAGGTGGCGCAACAAAGTATTAAGTTAAAGAGGCCGAATAATATTGCATGCCCCACTTTTCAGTTTTTGAATTTCCACAAAAATTTAAAATAACCAATAAATTTCGTTCAACTTCACAATTGTGTTCCACTTGTTGTTGATTCTTCACCACAAATTTACAATTGGTATCTTTATGTTTGAAGCATGATATGTGGGAAAAGGTTGAAAAGTTCCAGGGAGCTGAATGCATTTGCAAAGCACTGTATGTCCACCCCTGCTATGTGATATATCTTTTGAAAGATTTTTTTTCAGCACAATTGCTTTTTTGATAATATTATTGTGGCATTTTTTATTCCACCTATGAGGGCTTGTTGGGTCGGTCATTTGGAGAGAGTATCACTTTTTCCATATCTATAATTATTGTATTGCTTCTCCACAACTCATATATTATATTATTCATACTTCTTTGGTGTTGCATCAGCCTTTCACAATGCATTGAATTTTTTCCTTTATTGATTGTCACACATTGTTATTTTTGTGACTTTTACTCTGTCTTTCAATCATTTATCTCTTTTACCTTGGGATATATTGTAAGCATTACTATTGTACTCACGTGTCAATATTTTTTTAACAACTTATGTTGCATAAGTTTACCATACTGATAAAGATGTAGAATGTCATATATTGTACAGGGTTATTAACTCACTACTTTACCCAGAAAATTGCTGTATGTTCTCTCTGAGTGCCTGTAATTTTCATGACTTGCTACTGTACACTCGACTTTTCAAATGGCTTTTATGGAAAAAAATTAGGCGGTATTAATTCAGGTGATCTTGGTGGCTAGAGTCCCTCGGCGATTACTAAGATAAAAAAAAAAGCTTCAATACATTGTTTGGATGACAGATTTGACCCCCAAACTTCTTTAGAAACTCACTTTAGTACCTCTTTAAGGACTCAGTTTTCAAATAAGTTTTCACAATGAAAACATGCTCCTCCACACTGTACCTCTACATTGTTAACAAATGAAGAAGGAATACGGCAAGAGTAAAATGGAAACACCACACCTAAACTACCGAAGCACAGAAAGATGTGCATGCAGCAAGTCTCGAAGTGGAAATGACTGACAGGGTGATAAATAGGTGAGACCACTTGGACTGAAGATTTTTCTCACCGTTGTCACTGAGGTTCATCTCACTCTCACTTCCCATGAACCAAAGTATGTACAGTCAATTTCAGAATAGTTTCTTTTAGAAATTACAGCAATTTTTAGGGGTAAAGTAAAGAGTGAATCTAGTCTTTCATTCTGGGTTCCATTTACAAGTATAATGGAGGTCAAAGGGAAACTCAAGCATTTTTTCCCAAAGACCCTACCTAAGGACTAAGGGGGCCAGAAAATCACTGAAATGAATGTGACCAGCACTCAATTGGAATGGGAACTGCATGGAGAAGATGACTGGATGTATGTCTGACTCCCAAGTCTTTGCTGGGAACAGTGTTGACAGAGTATTACTCAACTTGTACGAACTGACAATAAAACATACAAAACCGAAGATAAAAACAGATTTGACAGGAAAAAATGTTAGGAAACATTCTTTCCTGTATAATGACTTGTGTATAAGGCAAAAGAAAAAAAGAGAAAAACAAACAAAACAAAAAAAAGAACACCTCCTCCACCCCTTATTAGTCGGGCCTTCTTTCACTGTATATCGCCTTCTCCTATGACTACAGTAGATTTTTGTGGCACCCAGGTACGGACTGGGGCTGAAATTCAGCCCTGGCATTTCAAATCACACAGGCCCATGTTGTCCCCATCCCCATGAACCAGATGAGATAAAATACTAATATTACCCTGGATGGAGGAAAGGAAGATTTTCTACAAGACCAATATTTCTAATGATACCCCGTGGGCTACGGGGGTAAGTGACGGAGTCAGCAACTTTGTGCTCCATCACAACTCTTAACAGTATGGGTATCTTGAGAATGCCAATTCTGTTAACAATGTAGCAGACAAGGCAGCCCATGACCACACAGGCCCTTCTGGCATTTGCCAGATGGCCAGTCTGACCCTGGTGACACCATAATAATGCCTAAGCATCAGGCGCGCATTCTGAGTGTTACCTTTGACACCAATCTTTCCTTCACCTCACCTCCCACATTCAATCTCTTGCCAGCTTATGCCTAAAGAACATCTCTAGAATCCGCCCCTTTCTCACTATGGAAACATCAAAGACCCTCACTGTTGCCCTGATCCACTCCTGCCTGGATTACTTTAATGCTCTATTAATTGGCCTCCCCCTCACTCGACTTTCCCCTCTCCAATCCATCCTTAATGTAACAGCCAGGGTCGTCCATCTGGCTAATCGGTACTCAGACGCTCTTCGCCAGTCATTGCACTGGCTGCCAATTCATTATAGGATCCAATTTAAACTGCTAGTTCTCACCCACAAAGCTCTCCACAGTGCGGCAACCCTTTACATCTCCTCACTAATTTCTGTTTATCAGCCTACCCGCTTGTTACTCTCTTCAAGCCACTTTTGACTAACCTCTGCACTAATCCGTAGCTCCCACTCCCGGCTCCAAGACTTGTCACAATGATGCCAATCCTCTGGAATTCTCTACCCCCCAAAATTATGATTATCCACAACTTCGACAGCTGTAGGGGCTCCCAAAAAGGGTGGGACTTCTATATTCATAGAGTCTATTCACTACGTGCAAGGGCTGAAAAAAATTAGATGGAGGGATTGCAATACACCCAGGAAGACAAAAATTTTCAATGAATTCCATATGATAACCTTCTAAAAATTTGCAGAGAGTGACAAATAATGGCCCTCGGAAAATTTGGAGAGAGTGACGCATAATGACTAGGGATGAGTGAAAGTGCTCTGAGATACTTGGATATCACTCGAGTATCTTAGTGGTCGGATGTGTTCGACACTCGGCGAGCATTGTTTGGTGCTCCGATTTGAAGTTCGAATAACCAATCCCCATATTTGGCACCTGTCATTCAGGCAATAAGCATATACGGTTTGCTTGCCAGTCACTGTAGTGCCGTAGCCATCTTGGTACTGGTATTACTGTGATTGGCTGACCGCATTTCCTCATCAGAGGTTATAAAAGGACTAGCGCCTCTGCACTTGGCTCACTGACGCCATTGCACAGCTCAAAGACAGTTTTGATTGGAGGGAAAGAGCAGTTCTAGGCCTCTATGTGCACAGTTTAACTAATCAGAGTACACTGGTGTTGATTCTGGTGCTGATCCAGAACCATCAAACTAACAGTCCTTCCAAGGACTAATCTTGTGCTTTGTTGATTGTATCAGATATATTCTGCATTTCGCCTAGATACAGTTGCAGGAACAGTGAGATTGTCAGAATACAGTGTCTAAGCAGGGCTTATGGCTTTGCAATCCATTGCTAAATACAGCTGTGCTCAAAAGTTTACATACCCCTGCATAATTTTTGCTTTCTTGGCCTTTTTTTCAGAGAATATGAATGATAAGACCAAAACTTTTTCTCCACTTATGCTTAGTGGTTGGGTGAAGCTATTTATATGGCTGCTGCATGTGATTATATTCTTTTTTTTTGGGGGGGGTGAAAAAAATGATTATATTTTCATCCATAGAGCATTACGGTAGTATATAACACTCCAAAAAAGTGTTTAAAACAATTTCTGGATTCAATTAGTCATCTTTAGAGTATTATGTGCTTTGTGTTACTTTTTGGTGGTATATAAACCTCCAAAACTTTCACTTTTTTTTCTAGATTGAATTAGTAATCCATACAGTGTAACGTGATGTCAGAATCCAGCGAGACTCCGGAGGGAGTGACCAAAGGAATATTGGTTCCCCACCTTCAAATGTGGGAGCAGACAATGCTGCAGGTGACACAGGAGGCTGTCACTCATTTTTACATGTCAGGGACTCTGGCACTATCCAAAGCCTGGTCACTTACAGCCCAGGCAACAGGCAATAGGGCTCCAGGAATAAGGTAGAGGCAGTTCCTACACCCTCCCAAGGAAGAAGTAGTGGACATTAACCTCCTTATAATTTTTTCTAGTTTTTGCGCTTTTTGCAAAGCCTTTATGAGTGTAAGAGTACATCAACTACACTTTCAAAATATTTGAATGAGGCCTGCTTTCAAGGGACTAAGGATAACTGTAATACACTACTTATCATTTTTTCCTGGCTTTGAACTTTATGCAAAGCCTTTATGAGTGTAGGAGTACACAAACTACACTTTCAAAATATTTGAATGAGGCCCGCAAGTTGTTGCCTTCAAGGGCCAATGGATGAATGGATGACCCTCCTTGTAATTTTTTTCTGGCTTTTCACTTTTTTCAAAGCCATTATGAGTGTAAGAGTGCCATAGCTTAATTTTTATTACTCCATTTGGTACCTTCAAGAGTGTATGGATGACCCTCCCTATAATTTTTTACTGTCTTTCCACTTTGTGCAAACTGATTGTGGATGACCCTCCTTATATGATTTTACAGCTTTGCACTGTGTGCAAAGCCTTTATGAGTGTAAATGAGATACAACTACACTTTCCTATTTTCCTATGAGTGATGCCATTCGGTGCTTTCAAGGGTGTAAGGATGACCCTTCTTAAAAAAATTCCTTTCTTTTCACTTTGTGCCAAACCTTTATGAGCATAGGTATAAGTCAACATTACTTACAAAATATTTGATTAAAACCTGCAAGTTGTTGCCTTCAAGGGTCTATGGATGTCTGGATGACCTTCCTTATATTTTTTCCCCGGTTTTGCATTTTCTGCAACGTCTTTATGAGTGTAGGAATACATCTATACTTTTTTTCATGAGGCATTTCATTTGATGCCTCCAAGGGTGTATGGATGACCCTCCTTATAATTCCTTATAATGTTTATCTAGCTTTGCACTGTGTGGAGAGCTTTTATAGGTGTTGGAGTACCACAACTACACTTTGTGCACATTATTTGAATGAAGTTCTACAGTTGGTGCCTCCATTCAAAGGTGTATGTGTCATGATTCTCAATGGCGAGAGAACATAGCCCAGCATATATGAGAACTAGCTCTTGGAAGATGGAAACTATACTGACCATGAACTAAACCTGCCGCACAACTAGAAGTGGCCGGGTAGCATGCCTACGTTTTTTATCCCTAGATGCCCAGCGCCAGCCGGAGAACTACCTAATCCTAGCAGAGGAAAAGACAGTCCTGGCTCACCTCTAGAGAAATTTTCCCAAAAGGCAGACAGAGGCCCCCACATATATTGGCGGTGATTTTAGATGAAATGACAAACGTAGTATGAAAATAGGTTTAGCAAAATCGAGGTTCGCTTTCTAGATAGCAGGAAGACAGAAAGGACACTTTCATGGTCAGCAGAAAACCCTATCAAAACACCATCCAGAAATTCCTTTAAGACTCTAGCATTAAGTCATAACACCAGAGTGGCAATTTCCGATCACAAGAGCTTTCCAGACACAGTAACGAAACAGCAGCTGTGAACAGGAACAAAATGCAAAAACACACAAGGACAAAAGTCCAACTTAGCTGGGAGTTGTCTAGTAGCAGGAACAAGCACAGAAGGCTTCTGATTACATTGTTGACCGGCAAGAAACTGACAGAGGAGCAAGGTTATATAGCGACTCCCACATCCTGATAGGAGCAGGTGAACAGAGGGGATGATGCACACAAGTTCAATTCCACAAGTGGCCACCGGGGGAGCCCAGAATCCAATTTCACAACAGTACCCACCCCTCAAGGAGGGGGCACCGAACCCTCACCAGAACCACCAGGGCGATCAGGATGAGCCCTATGAAAGGCACGGACAAGATCGGAGGCATGAACATCAGAGGCAGTGACCCAAGAATTATCCTCCTGACCGTATCCCTTCCATTTGACCAGATACTGGAGTCTCCGTCTGGAAACACGAGAGTCTAAGATCTTTTCCACAACGTACTCCAACTCACCCTCAACCAACACCGGAGCAGGAGGCTCAACGGAAGGCACAACCGGTACCTCATACCTGCGCAACAATGACCGATGAAAAACATTATGAATCGAAAAGGATGCAGGGAGGTCCAAACGGAAGGACACAGGGTTAAGAATCTCCAATATCTTGTACGGGCCGATGAACCGAGGCTTAAACTTAGGAGAAGAAACCCTCATAGGGACAAAACGAGAAGACAACCACACCAAGTCCCCAACACAAAGCCGAGGACCAACACGACGACGGCGGTTGGCAAAAAGCTGAGTCTTCTCCTGGGACAACTTCAAATTGTCCACCACCTGCCCCCAAATCTGATGCAACCTCTCCACCACAGCATCCACTCCAGGACAATCCGAAGATTCCACTTGACCGGAGGAAAATCGAGGATGAAACCCCAAATTACAGAAAAACGGGGACACCAAGGTGGCAGAGCTGGCCCGATTATTGAGGGCGAACTCCGCCAAAGGCAAAAAAGCAACCCAATCATCCTGATCCGCAGACACAAAACACCTCAAATATGTCTCCAAGGTCTGATTAGTCCGCTCGGTCTGGCCATTAGTCTGAGGATGGAAAGCAGACGAAAAAGACAAATCTATGCCCATCCTAGCACAGAATGCCCGCCAAAATCTAGACACGAATTGGGTCCCTCTGTCAGAAACGATATTCTCAGGAATACCATGCAAACGAACAACATTTTGAAAAAACAGAGGAACCAACTCGGAAGAAGAAGGCAACTTAGGCAAGGGAACCAGATGGACCATCTTAGAGAAACGGTCACACACCACCCAGATGACAGACATCTTCTGAGAAACAGGCAGATCCGAAATAAAATCCATCGAGATGTGCGTCCAAGGCCTCTTCGGGATAGGCAAGGGCAACAACAATCCACTAGCCCGAGAACAACAAGGCTTGGCCCGAGCACAAACGTCACAAGACTGCACAAAGCCTCGCACATCTCGTGACAGGGAAGGCCACCAGAAGGACCTTGCCACCAAATCCCTGGTACCAAAGATTCCAGGATGACCTGCCAACGCAGAAGAATGAACCTCAGAGATGACTCTACTGGTCCAATCATCAGGAACAAACAGTCTACCAGGTGGGCAACGATCAGGTCTATCCGCCTGAAACTCCTGCAAGGCCCGCCGCAGGTCTGGAGAAACGGCAGACAATATCACTCCATCTTTAAGGATACCTGTGGGCTCAGAATTACCAGGGGAGTCAGGCTCAAAACTCCTAGAAAGGGCATCCGCCTTAACATTCTTAGAACCCGGTAGGTACGACACCACAAAATTAAACCGAGAGAAAAACAACGACCAGCGCGCCTGTCTAGGATTCAGGCGCCTGGCAGACTCAAGGTAAATTAAATTTTTGTGGTCAGTCAATACCACCACCTGATGTCTGGCCCCCTCAAGCCAGTGACGCCACTCCTCAAAAGCCCACTTCATGGCCAAAAGCTCCCGATTCCCAATATCATAATTCCGCTCGGCGGGCGAAAATTTACGGGAAAAAAAAGCACAAGGTCTCATCACGGAGCAGTCGGAACTTCTCTGCGACAACACCGCCCCAGCTCCGATTTCAGAAGCGTCGACCTCAACCTGAAAAGGAAGAGCAACATCAGGCTGACGCAACACTGGGGCGGAAGAAAAGCGGCGCTTGAGCTCCCGAAAGGCCTCCACAGCATCAGGGGACCAATCAGCAACATCAGCACCCTTCTTAGTCAAATCAGTCAATGGTTTTACAACATCAGAAAAACCAGCAATAAATCGACGATAAAAGTTAGCAAAGCCCAAAAATTTCTGAAGACTCTTAAGAGAAGAGGGTTGCGTCCAATCACCAATAGCCTGAACCTTGACAGGATCCATCTCGATGGAAGAGGGGGAAAAAATGTATCCCAAGAAAGAAATCTTTTGAACCCCAAAAACACACTTAGAACCCTTCACACACAAGGAATTAGACCGCAAAACCTGAAAAACCCTCCTGACCTGCTGGACATGAGAGTCCCAGTCATCCGAAAAAATCAGAATATCATCCAGATACACAATCATAAATTTATCCAAATAATCGCGGAAAATGTCATGCATAAAGGACTGGAAGACTGAAGGGGCATTTGAAAGACCAAAAGGCATCACCAAATACTCAAAATGGCCCTCGGGCGTATTAAATGCGGTTTTCCACTCATCCCCCTGCTTGATTCGCACCAAATTATACGCCCCACGGAGATCAATCTTAGAGAACCACTTGGCCCCCTTTATACGAGCAAACAAATCAGTAAGCAGTGGTAACGGATATTGATATTTAACCGTGATTTTATTCAAAAGTCGATAATCAATACACGGCCTCAAAGAGCCGTCTTTCTTAGACACAAAGAAAAAAACGGCTCCTAAGGGAGATGACGAAGGACGAATATGTCCCTTTTCCAAGGACTCCTTTATATATTCTCGCATAGCAGCGTGTTCAGGCACAGACAGATTAAATAAACGACCCTTAGGGTATTTACTACCCGGAATCAAGTCTATGGCACAATCGCACTCCCGGTGCGGAGGTAGTGAACCAACCTTGGGTTCTTCAAAAACGTCACGAAAGTCAGACAAGAATTCAGGAATCTCAGAGGGAATAGATGATGAAATGGAAACCAAAGGTACGTCCCCATGAGTTCCTTTACATCCCCAGCTTAACACAGACATAGCTCTCCAGTCGAGGACTGGGTTATGAGATTGCAGCCATGGCAATCCCAGCACCAAAACATCATGTAGATTATACAGCACCAGAAAGCGAATAACCTCCTGGTGATCCGGATTAACACGCATAGTCACTTGTGTCCAGTATTGTGGTTTATTACTAGCCAATGGGGTGGAGTCAATCCCTTTCAGAGGTATCGGAGCCTCCAGTGGCTCCAAATCATACCCACAGCGTTTGGCAAAGGACCAATCCATAAGACTCAAAGCAGCGCCAGAGTCGACATAGGCGTCCGCGGTAATAGATGACAAAGAACAAATCAGGGTCACAGATAGAATAAACTTAGACTGTAAAGTGCTAATTGAAACAGACTTGTCAGGCTTCTTAGTACGCTTAAAGCATGCTGATATAACATGAGTTGAATCACCACAATAGAAGCACAACCCATTTTTTCGTCTAAAATTCTGCCGCTCGCTTCTGGACAGAATCCTATCACATTGCATATTTTCTGGCGTTTTCTCAGTAGACACCGCCAAATGGTGCACAGGTTTGCGCTCCCGCAGACGCCTATCGATCTGAATAGCCATCGTCATGGACTCATTCAGACTCGCAGGCACAGGGAACCCCACCATAACATCCTTAATGGCATCAGAGAGACCTTCTCTGAAAATCGCCGCCAGGGCGCACTCATTCCACTGAGTAAGCACAGACCATTTGCGGAATTTTTGGCAGTATATTTCAGCTTCATCTTGCCCCTGAGACAAGGACATCAAGGCCTTTTCCGCCTGAAGCTCTAAATGAGGTTCCTCATAAAGCAACCCCAAGGCCAGAAAAAACGCATCCACATTGAGCAACGCAGGATCCCCTGGTGCCAATGCAAAAGCCCAGTCTTGAGGGTCGCCCCGGAGCAAGGAAATTACAATCCTGACCTGCTGTGCAGGGTCTCCGGCAGAGCGAGACTTCAGGGACAAAAACAATTTGCAATTATTTTTAAAATTTTGAAAGTGAGATCTATTCCCCGAGAAGAATTCAGGCAAAGGAATTCTAGGCTCAGACATAGGTGCATGAACAACAAAATCTTGCAAATTTTGTACCTTTGTGGCGAGATTATTCAAACCTGTAGCTACACTCTGAAGATCCATTTGAAACAGGTGAACACAGAGCCATTCAAGGATTTAGAAGGAGAGAAAGAGAGGAAGGCTGCAGTATAGGCAGACTAGCAAGTGATTCAATTAAGAGCACACTCAGAACTAGAGGAAAAAAAAAAAAAAAATTGTAGCAGACTTCTTTTTTCTCTCCTTTCTCAGCCAGTAATTTAACCCTTTTTTGGGCCGGTCAAACTGTCATGATTCTCAATGGCGAGAGAACATAGCCCAGCATATATGAGAACTAGCTCTTGGAAGATGGAAACTATACTGACCATGAACTAAACCTGCCGCACAACTAGAAGTGGCCGGGTAGCATGCCTACGTTTTTTATCCCTAGATGCCCAGCGCCAGCCGGAGAACTACCTAATCCTAGCAGAGGAAAAGACAGTCCTGGCTCACCTCTAGAGAAATTTTCCCAAAAGGCAGACAGAGGCCCCCACATATATTGGCGGTGATTTTAGATGAAATGACAAACGTAGTATGAAAATAGGTTTAGCAAAATCGAGGTCCGCTTTCTAGATAGCAGGAAGACAGAAAGGACACTTTCATGGTCAGCAGAAAACCCTATCAAAACACCATCCAGAAATTCCTTTAAGACTCTAGCATTAACTCATAACACCAGAGTGGCAATTTCCGATCACAAGAGCTTTCCAGACACAGTAACGAAACAGCAGCTGTGAACAGGAACAAAATGCAAAAACACACAAGGACAAAAGTCCAACTTAGCTGGGAGTTGTCTAGTAGCAGGAACAAGCACAGAAGGCTTCTGATTACATTGTTGACCGGCAAGAAACTGACAGAGGAGCAAGGTTATATAGCGACTCCCACATCCTGATAGGAGCAGGTGAACAGAGGGGATGATGCACACAAGTTCAATTCCACAAGTGGCCACCGGGGGAGCCCAGAATCCAATTTCACAACATGTATGTATAATCCTGCTTGTAACTTTTGGCAGGCTTTGCACTTAGTGCATAGTCTTTTTGAGTCTAGGAGTACTTCTTCATGACAATTTGAATATAATGTGAATGAGGTCCTCCTTTATGTCTAATACAGGGTGTATCTGAGACAGTCTTGAATCTAATTTTTTGCATTTCTTGCTTTCTTCATAAATTATACTGAAATATCCATTTTTTAATACAAAGTCAATAAAAAAAATAATTTTGGTTTAATTTAATTTTTTTTAAACACTTTTTAAATGTTGCCTTATATAAGTCATTATGCAGGAAAGAATATTTCTTGACTTTTTTATGTAAACTTAAATTTCTCATCAATTTTGAATTTTTTATTGTCAGTTCTTAAAGTGGAGTGAAAGTGTGACAGGATTGTCCTCAACAGCGATCTGGGAGTCAGAGATGCTCTCCGGGATCTTCCCCCATGAAGTTCTCCTTCCATTTAGCATTTTTTCCATCGATTTTAACATTTTCACTGCCACCAGGCCTCATTGAAGGGCCTGCCAGAAAAAATTGACTCCATGAATTACATGATTTGAGCAAGGAGCATCCGATAATTTTAGTGCTCGCTCATCTCTAATAAGGACCCTCTAAAAATTTTGAAAGAGTGATGCATACTGACCCTCTAAAATTTTGGAGAGAGTGACACATAATGGCCCTTTAAAAAATATGGAAAGTAATACATTGTGGCACTCTAATAATATGGAGCAAGTGACGCATGTTGAGTCTGTAGGGTGGACGGGTGTGGGGTGCTTGCACACTGGTGCTTTCACGTTGACTGGTATGTATACTATGTACATCTGTCCTCTCTGCTAACACCTGTTATTGGCATAATGTGTAAATGGTGGTACTGACCTATTGATGAGGACTCTATATGTTTATTATTTATGCTGATATTATTGACATAATTCTCTTTGCACCTACCCCTGTCCTTTTTGTGCGTGCTGAGGGTGGCACGGGAACTCTTCCTATCTGCTGTTTTTTAGCCTGCTATGACTAATAAAGGTTTTGTAATTTGCAGATATTCGGACTCATGACTGCATTTGTATGGATAGTTTGTTCTTAATGAATATGCAGTTTGTCCATTATGGTCCTGTTCAGTCCCATTACTTTTTGATATTTAAACCCCTATTGAGAATATAATTACGTTGGTGACTGGCATGCATTCCATAAAGCGTTTATGGTTACTCTAAAAATTTGAAGAGAGTGATGCATTATAATCCTCTAAAAGGTTTGGAGAGAGTGACCCAAAATGGCCCTGTAAAAATTTGGAGCAAGTGATGCATAATGACTCTCTAAAAATTTGGAGAGAGTGACGCATAATGACCCTTTAAAAATTTGGTGAGAGTGACACATAATGACCCTCTAAAAATGTGGTGAGAGTGATGCATAATGGCCCTCTAAAAATGTGGAGAGTGACACATAATGACCCTGTAAAAATTTGGAGTGAGGGCTGCATGATAACATTTAACTACATTTGAATTTACTTTATTTTCTGCTGCTGTTATTCGGTGGGGTTGAGAAGTCTGGCCCAACGCACGTTTCATTCAGAACTTCATCAGGAGGCACCTGAATTACTCTGTCACACCTGACACACCCGTGACAGACAGACAGAAAAGGGCCCATGTTCCAGAACAGTATAGCTGATATTCAAGAAATGTAGATCGTTCTTGCTTGTGGAAATTATATGGAAATATCTGAATTATAAAATGTATTAGTGATCTCAAATTATTTAGAATAATGGGTGTTGGGTGAGGAGAGAATTATGACAGAATTACAAAATTAATTAAGAAGGGATAGAAGAATAAGAAGGGGAAGTAAGGGAGTGTGATGAGCAAGTGGATCATAAAAAGAAGTTTAGGGGATCCCATAACATAACAAGAAAAATGGAAGAGTATTGATAGCAAAGGGAACTTTTCACAGGAAGAAATTGTGAAAAAAGGGATGATCCAAGTGTAAGGATATAAACAGGCTGCCCACATTTCCCCCCTGAAGACAAGTTTTATTGTTGTAATGTCATATGAATTGTGTCTTGCATCTTTTTGAATATCATGATGCATTGTATCATGTGAAATGAAATGTGATATGTTGCCTTATAATAATTCCCCTGTTCCTCATTTAATGTTGCTTCTCCTTGAATCCTTATAATAGTAACCCTGTACTACCCTGTACCATTTTATAATAACTAGATGGTGGCCCGATTCTAACGCATATATTATAGAATATGTATATACTGTATGTATGTACGTCGCGCTTAGCACAGCCACGTAGTATATAGAACAGCCACATAGTATATAACACGGCCACGTAGTATATAGCAGCCACATATTATATAGCAGCCACTTAGTATATAGCACAGCCACTTAGTATATAGCAGCCACGTAGTAGATAGCAGCCACATAGTATATAACACAACCCACATAATATATAGCACAGCCCAAGTAGTATATAACACAGGCCATGCAGCCCACATAGTATATAGCAGCCAGGCAGTATATAACACAGCCCACGTAATATATAGCACAGCCCAGGTAGTATATAACACAGACCACGCAGTACATAACACAGGCCACGTAGCATATAACAAAGCTCACGCAGTATATAACACTGCCCACGTAGTATATAGCAGCCAGGCCGTATATAACACAGCCCACATAATATATAGCACAGCCACATAGTATATAGCAGCTACGTAGTATATAGCAGCCATGTAGTATATAACACAGCTCCCGTAATATATAGCACAGCCCACATAATATATTGCACAGCCCACGCAGTATATAGCACAGGCCACGTAGTATATCACACAGCCCATGCAGTATATAACACAGCCCATGTAGTATATAGCAATGTGGGCACCATATCTGTTATGGACCTGGTGGTTAGGAGCACCCGGAATGACCTGATGGTAAAACTAAAACACAGGACTAGCTCTGGGAAGTGGGAGCTCTGCTGACCGCAACCCCTAATCCTATCACACACACTAGAAATAGCCGTGGAGCGTACCTAACTCTGCCTAGACGCCTCTTCACAGCCTAAGAGCTAACTACCCCTAAAGATAGGAAATAAAGCCTTACCTTGCCTCAGAGAAATTCCCCAAAGGAAAAGGCAGCCCCCCACAAATATTGACTGTGAGTTAAGATGAAAGTCACAAACACAGGAATGAAACAGGTTTCAGCAAAGGAGGCCAGACTTCACTAAACAGACTGAGGATAGAAAAGGTATCTTTGCGGTCAGCACAAAAAACTACAAAAAACCACGCAGAGTGTGCAAAAAGACCCCCGCACCGATTCACGGTGCGGAGGTGCCACTTGGCATCCCAGAGCTTCCAGCTAGCAAGGCAATATCATGATAGCAAGCTGGACTAGAAAACAATGAACAACAAATAAACTAGCAGGGACTTAGCTTCTGCTGGAGTAGACTGGTCATCAGAAAGATCCAAGAGAGATCTGAACCAGTACTAGGACATTGACAGCTGGCATGAAGTAACGATCTGAGTGGAGTTAAATAGAGAAGCCAGCCTAGGAATAAACGAGGTCAGCTGAGGAAGGAACCTCAGAACCAGCAGCTCCACTCACAGCCACCAGAGGGAGTCCATGGACAGAACTCGCCGAAGTACCATTCATGATCACAGGAGGGAGTTCGAGAACAGAATTCACAACAGTACCCCCCCTTGAGGAGGGGTCATCAAACCCTCACCAGAGCCCCCAGGCCAATCAGGACGAGCCAAATGAAAGGCACGAACTAGATAGGCAGCATGAACATCAGAGGCAACAACCCAGGAATTATCTTCCTGACCATAACCCTTCCACTTGACCAGGTACTGAAGTTTCCGTCTCGAAATATGAGAATCTAAAATCTTCTCCACCACATACTCCAACTCCCCATCGACCAACACCGGGGCAGGAGGGTCAATGGAGGGAACCATAGGCGCCTCATATCTCCGCAATAACGACCTATGGAACACATTATGGATGGCAAAAGAAGCTGGAAGGGCCAAACGAAATGACACAGGATTGAGAATTTCAGAAATCTTATAAGGACCAATGAAATGAGGCTTAAACTTAGGAGAAGAAATCTTCATAGGAACATAATGAGACGACAACCAAACCAAATGCCCAACACAAAGTCGGGGACCAACACAGCGACGGCGGTTAGCGAAACGTTGAGCCTTCTCCTGGGACAATGTCAAATTGTCCACTACGTGAGTCCAAATTTGCTGCAACCTGTCCACCACAGAATCTACACCAGGACAGTCCGAAGGCTCAACCTGCCCTGAAGAAAAACGAGGATGGAAACCAGAATTACAGAAAAAAGGTGAAACCAAAGTAGCCGAGCTGGCCCGATTATTAAGGGCGAACTCATCCAAAGGCAAGAAGGACACCCAATCATCCTGATCAGCGGAAACAAAGCATCTCAGATATGTTTCCAAAGTCTGATTGGTTCGTTCGGTTTGGCCATTTATCTGAGGATGGAAAGCCGAAGAAAAAGACAAATTAATGCCCATCTTAGCACAAAAGGACTGCCAAAACCTTAAAACAAACTGGGAACCTCTGTCCGACACAATGTTCTCCGGAATGCCATGCAAACGAACCACATGCTGGAAAAATAATGGAACCAAATCAGAGGAGGAAGGCAATTTAGGCAAGGGTACCAAATGGACCATCATAAAGAAGCGATCACAAACCACCCAGATGACCGACATCCTTTGAGAGACAGGGAGATCTGAAATAAAATCCATGGAAATATGCGTCCAGGGCCTTTTCGGGACTGGCAAGGGCAAAAGCAACCCACTGGCACGAGAACAGCAGGGCTTAGCCCGAGCACAATTCCCACAGGACTGCACAAAAGAACGCACATCCCGTGACAAGGAAGGCCACCAAAAGGATCTAGCCACCAAATCTCTGGTACCAAAGATTCCAGGATGACCAGCCAACACCGAACAATGAACCTCAGAGATAACTCTACTAGTCCATCTATCAGGGACAAACAGTTTCTCCACTGGACAACGGTCAGGTCTATCAGCCTGAAACTCCTGCAGCACCCGCCGCAAATCAGGGGAGATGGCAGACAAAATTACCCCCTCTTTGAGAATACCAGCCGGCTCAGGAACTCCCGGAGAATCAGGCACAAAACTCCTTGAAAGGGCATCAGCCTTCACATTCTTAGAATCCGGAAGGTATGAAACCACAAAATTGAAATGGGAGAAAAACAGCGACCATCGAGCCTGTCTAGGATTCAACCGCTTGGCAGACTCGAGATAAGTCAGATTCTTGTGATCCGTTAAGACCACCACGCGATGCTTGGCTCCTTCAAGCCAATGTCGCCACTCCTCGAATGCCCACTTCATAGCCAACAACTCTCAATTGCCAACATCATAATTGCGCTCAGCAGGCGAAAACTTTCTAGAAAAGAAAGCACATGGTTTCATCACCGAGCCATCAGAACTTCTTTGAGATAAAACAGCCCCTGCTCCAATCTCAGAAGCATCAACCTCGACCTGAAACGGGAGCGAAACATCTGGCTGACACAACACAGGGGCAGAAGAAAAACGACGATTCAACTCCTGAAAAGCCTCAATGGCCGCAGAGGACCAGTTGACCACATCCGCACCTTTCTTGGTCAAATCAGTCAACGGTTTAACAACACTAGAAAAATTAGCGATGAAGCGACGGTAAAAATTAGCAAAGCCCAGGAATTTCTGAAGGCTCTTCACAGATGTAGGCTGAGTCCAATCATAAATGGCCTGAACTTTAACAGGATCCATCTTGATAGTAGAAGGGGAAAAAATGAAGCCCAAAAATGAAACCTTCTGAACTCCGAAGAGACATTTAGACCCCTTCACAAACAAGGAATTAGCACGAAGGACCTGGAACACCATTCTGACCTGCTTCACATGAGACTCCCAATCATCCGAAAAGACCAAAATATCATCCAAATATACAATCATGAATCTATCCAGGTACTTTCGGAAGATGTCATGCATAAAGGACTGAAACACAGGTGGAGCATTAGAAAGCCCGAATGGCATCACCAGGTACTCAAAATGGCCCTTGGGCGTATTAAATGCTGTTTTCCATTCATCGCCCTGTTTAATACACACAAGATTATACGCCCCTCAAAGATCTATCTTAGTGAACCAACTAGCCCCCTTAATCCGAGCAAACAAATCAGACAGTAGCGGCAAAGGGTACTGAAACTTGACCGTGATTTTATTGAGAAGACGGTAATCTATACAAGGTCTCAAAGAACCATCCTTCTTGGCCACAAAAAAGAACCCTGCTCCCAACGGTGACGACGACGGGCGAATATGCCCTTTCTCCAAGGACTCCTTTATATAACTCCGCATAGCGGCGTGGTCTGGCACAGATAAATTGAACAGTCGGCCCTTAGGAAACTTATTACCAGGAATCAAATTAATAGCACAATCGCAATCCGTATGAGGAGGTAGGGCACTGGACTTGGGCTCATCAAATACATCCCGGTAATCCGACAAAAACTCAGGGACTTCAGAAGGAGTGGAAGACGAAATTGACAACAAGGGAACATCACCATGTACCCCTTGACAACCCCAACTGGACACAGACATTGATTTCCAATCCAATACTGGATTATGGACCTGTAGCCATGGCAAACCCAAAACGACCACATCATGCAGATTATGCAACACCAAAAAGCGAATATCCTCCTGATGTGCAGGAGCCATGCACATGGTCAATTGAGTCCAGTACTGAGGCTTATTCTTGGCCAAAGGCGTAGCATCAATTCCTCTTAATGGAATAGGATACTGCAAGGGCTCCAAGAAAAAACCACAGCGCCTGGCAAACTCCAAGTCCATCAAATTCAGGGCAGCGCCTGAATCCACAAACGCCATAACAGAATAGGATGACAAAGAGCAAATTAGAGTAACGGACAAAAGAAATTTAGGCTGTACTGTACCAATGGTGGCAGAACTAGCGAACCGCTTAGTGCGCTTAGGACAATCAGAGATAGCATGAGTGGAGTCACCACAGTAAAAACACAGCCCATTCTGACGTCCGTGTTCTTGCCGTTCAGCTCTGGTCAAAGTCCTATCACATTGCATAGGCTCAGGCCTCTGCTCAGAAGACACCGCCAAATGGTGCACAGCTTTGCGCTCACGCAAGCGCCGATCGATCTGAATGGCCAAGGACATAGACTCATTCAGACCAGCAGGCGTGGGGAATCCCACCATAACATCCTTAAGGACTTCAGAAAGACCCTTTCTGAAAATTGTCGCCAGGGCACACTCATTCCACTGAGTAAGCACAGACCACTTTCTAAACTTCTGACAACATACCTCCGCTTCATCCTGACCCTGACACAAAGCCAGCAAGATTTTCTCTACCTGATCCACTGAATTCGGTTCATCATAAAGCAATCCAAGCGCCAGAAAAAACGCATCTACATTACGCAATTCAGGATCTCCTGGCGCAAGGGAAAATGCCCAGTCTTGAGGGTCGCCACGTAACAAATAAATAATGATTTGTACTTGCTGAATGGGGTCACCAGAGGAGCGGGGTTTCAAAGCAAGAAACAGTCTACAATTATTTTTGAAATTCAGGAACTTAGATCTATCCCCAGAAAACAAATCAGGAATTGGAATTCTAGGCTCTAACATCGGATTCTGAACTACATTATCTTGAATGCTTTGTACCCTTGCAGTGAGTTGATCCACACAAGAGGACAGACCTTGAATGTCCATATCTACACCTGTGTCCTGAACCACCCAGAGGTTAAGGGGAAAAGAAAGACAAAACACACTGCAGAGAAAAAAAAATGGTCTCAGAACTTCTCTTATCCCTCTATTGAGATGCATTAACACTTTACGGGCCAGCTGTACTGTTATGGACCTGGTGGTTAGGAGCACCCGGAATGACCTGATGGTAAAACTATAACACAGGACTAGCTCTGGGAAGTGGGAGCTCTGCTGACCGCAACCCCTAATCCTATCACACACACTAGAAATAGCCGTGGAGCGTACCTAACTCTGCCTAGACGCCTCTTCACAGCCTAAGAGCTAACTACCCCTAAAGATAGGAAATAAAGCCTAACCTTGCCTCAGAGAAATTCCCCAAAGGAAAAGGCAGCCCCCCACAAATATTGACTGTGAGTTAAGATGAAAGTCACAAACACAGGAATGAAACAGGTTTCAGCAAAGGAGGCCAGACTTCACTAAACAGACTGAGGATAGAAAAGGTATCTTTGCGGTCAGCACAAAAAACTACAAAAAACCACGCAGAGTGTGCAAAAAGACCCCCGCACCGACTCACGGTGCGGAGGTGCCACTCTGCATCCCAGAGCTTCCAGCTAGCAAGGCAATATCATGATAGCAAGCTGGACTAGAAAACAATGAACAACAAATAAACTAGCAGGGACTTAGCTTCTGCTGGAGTAGACTGGTCATCAGAAAGATCCAAGAGAGATCTTAACCAGTACTAGGAGATTGACAGCTGGCATGAAGTAACGATCTGAGTGGAGTTAAATAGAGAAGCCAGCCTAGGAATAAACGAGGTCAGCTGAAGAAGGAACCTCAGAACCAGCAGCTCCACTCACAGCAACCAGAGGGAGTCCATGGACAGAACTCGCCAAAGTACCATTCATGACCACAGGAGGGAGTTCGAGAACAGAATTCACAACACATATCCCTCTTAAAAAAATAAATAAATAAAAAAATAGTTATATACTCACCCTCTGGCGTACAGCGAAGCTGTGCCGATGCACGCGATGCTGCCGCCAGCTTCCGTTCCCAGTGATGCATTGCAAAATTACCCAGATGACTTAGTGGTCTTGCGAGACCGCTAAGTCATCTGGGTAATTTTGCAATGCATCACTGGGAACGGAAGCTGGCGGCAGCATCGTGCATCGGTGGACGGCGGAAGGTGAGAATAGCACAATTTTTTATTTTTTTTAATTATTTTTAACATTATATCTTTTTACTATTGATGCTGCATAGGCAATGTTGGGCCGGGATGGGCAAAGTTGGGCCGGGATGGGGCGACACACTGGCGCTGACTGGAGGGGAGTAGGGAGGGGGCACTGACTGGAGGAGAGTAGGGAGGGGCCAATTCGCGGCTGGACTAAGCCTGTCACTGTTTGGTCACGGCCTGCCGGCCGCGACCAATCAGTGACACGGGATTTCCGTTACAGACAAACAGACAGACAGATGGAAGTACCCCTTAGACTATTATATACATAGATGAAAACACCCCCTGTGCTTTATTATTGTTATTATTATTATGCCTCTTTTGATTCACCTACAATGATAATGACTCACATGGTTTTTACACATTGAGAAAGGCAATGATCACACAGTGTCGTTTTAGAATAATACCTTCCCATTGTGCTTCCTTATATTAATGACATTCAGTGCAGTGAGATAACAGGTGCCGCATAGCAAAAGTCACAGTCACAAAAAGGCATACCTCCAACTTTCCAAAGAAACCCTTCTCCCATGGAAATTTTTATCCTCTTACTTTATTACAGTCATCATATTATATAGCACTATATACTTACAATTACTAATTTTTGCTACCCAGCTACCATTCTTTTATTTTCCATTAGGTCTATGACATGATTAAAAACTGTTGAGATGAATGATTCTAAGTTCTATGTAGAAACAAGACATCTCTTTTCCCTGTATGAGTCATCACTGTAAAAATCTCAGTCAGTAAAGGTCAGGAATTGAAGAGGGGAATGATAAATACAGAGACAAAAAAATTCCTGTTTCTACGTAGAGCAAAGAAAAGAGAAGAACTAGCTGGGTAAAAAGGCAAAATGAGCAATTGTAAGTAGACAGTGCTATATAAAATGACTGCAATATATTAAGAGAATAAAAACTTTGATGTGAGTGCTTCTTTAAGACACAGTCAGGGATATGTATTGCTGCACTTGCACAATTATTTTGCCCCTACTGAAGCCCCTAAGTTGTCTCACCCACTAGGATACCCTTTTTGTGACTCTCATAGAGTATGATGACCCACTGAGCAAAGGTCTGCGGTTTCCACGCTGTCACACAGATGGCAGCTTATGAGCCGGCAGTGGGACTGGCGGTAGAAAGGTTACCACTGGTCACAGGTGTCAGCTGATGAGAGGACTACTCTCATCATTGTATGCCTGGTCTCGATGTTAGCAGAGAGTGCAAGCGTACGCTGATGAGAGTATTCACCAGGCGGCACCTGTGTAAAAAATTAATAAATAAAAGAATATAAATGGTGTGGGGTCCCCTTTATTCACGATGACCAGTGCAGGTAAAGCTGACAGTTGGGGGTTGCAGCCTTCAGTTATCAGTTTTATCTTGGCTGGTTATCAAAAATAGATGGGTCCACATGACATTTTTTTTTAAATAATTTAAGTAAATAATTTAAATAACCTGACGTGGGGTCCCTCCAATCATTGAAAACCAGCAAAGATAAAGGATACAGCTGGGGGCTGATATTCTCAGACTGGGAAGGCGCCATGGATATCCATGCTCTTCCCCTGCCTAAAAATAGCACCCCACAGCCACACCAGAAAATGGACATTTATTAGATGCTCCAATTCTGGCTCTTTGTCTGGCTCATCCCACTTTCCCTGGTGCAGTAGCAAATGGGGTAATAGTATTGGTGGTAATGTCAGCTGACATCAAGCCCAGGGGTTAGTAATGGAGAGGCGTCTATCAGACACACCATTACAAACCACTTCAGTTTAAGTTTAAAAAAACACAGATTGGAGTCACTGAAGCCTTTTAACAAACTTTGTTTGGGCTGCTTAGGTGTGCGGTATTGACCCCAAACTTTACCATTCGGGTTCACCCATCTCTACTAATGATGCTTTGTTTCATGGATGACGACTCGTTTGAGTATATCAACATGCAGTGGGGGTTCTCATAGACAATGTCATCAAGCAGGAAGACGTTAAAAAAATAAATTAAAAAAAAGCAGATAGTGTAGTAAGGGAACAACAGGGAATTTTTAATGAAAGCATATTAAAAAAGAGATTAGATTATGACATTAAATAGATATACATCTAGAATTAAAATAAATGCTAATTTTAGAATATGCCTTTAAAGTTAAAAATAAGTTGGTCTTTAATGGATTAAAATGGTTTATAAAGTATTTAAAAAAACATAAATAATAAATAAGGAAAAGTGAAAACTTGGGTATCATTGTATAACAAACTACAACAATTATGAATCAATTTGTTAGTTTTCTATGCCTGACAGTATATTATTGTATATATTTGTGTGGGCATACTTTATTACTTTAGTTTGATTGTAATTATTCAAGTTGAGTCTACTATTGATACTGTGAAACTGAAGAAGATATGTGTTTATATAAGAGTTTATCTTTATGTTAGAACATGTTGAAAAAAAGGTTGCCATAGCAACCAGAGAATTTTACAAGTTGAAACTATTGAGTGGTCAGGTATTAGCAATGAGTGAGATGGAGAACTATGGTCTGTCTGGAGCAGTTCAATTTCATTTAAGCTTATGTGAAATCTGAAAATAGGATTTGGACATGACCGAACAAGATACATTTTAGCCTCTCAATGCTATTTCACTATTCTCTATGTGACTGAGGAGCTGAACATAAAATTATCATCAGCAACGAATGGTGAAATGTTTGTACAGCAATGTCCAAGATATCTATTAGCTTTGAGATAAGTTATATGGTGACGCTAAAATAATCAGCTAGAAATTTTGCGTCATTGTTTTTATGCATTGAGGTACTAATTAATAATGAGCATATCTGAAGGGGCACATTCTCTTATATTCATTCTGGAAATTTGGAAATACATTCACAGAGCATGATAAACGTAGGTTAAACAAATTAAAATGTATTCATCTCACCCTAGCACTTATCTGTCCCATGTCACAGCTCCAGTCTTCATGTCAAGGCTAACCAATTGATGTGGATCATCTATGCACCAGGTTCGGGTAGGCACACAGACTTTTGGCATTGATGCAGCAAGCTGGAAGACACGTGGGCAGAGAGGTCTTGGCCTACTCAGGAATCTCAGGATGAACATAATGGATGAAGAGGAACCTAGCAGGAATAGAATCAAGTAAAGCATATTATGTACAAAAGGTGGAGAACACCAGAGGTCTATAGACTCAGTCCCAAGACACAGCTATGGGCATAAATGGACTAGGGAAATTATGTCTTTTATCCATGCTGGGTATCTTTCAGAACCAGTGTGGAGCACAACAGAGGACAGCAGACCCAGGAGAAGGAAGCAAAAACCTAAATACCCAGGACAGGTGTGCAACACTTCAGGTTTTTTTTTTTTTTTTTTTTTATTTATGCAATCATAAAGCACTAAAGTGTATTGTAATTGAGGGTGAAAACAATCATCCACTCTCCCAGGATGCCCCCAAGGCACCCAATCAATAAAGTCACCAGGACTGCTCCGATTAGAAGTAAAGCCAAACAAATAGAGCAAAAAAGTCCACATGTACATATTGTAAAACTGACAGAACTATCTTTATTTTGAAAATACATAAAACATAAATACATAAAATACATAAATACAAAAAAAGTGTGCGGACGTATATCGAGCACACTACAAACCAGGAGGAAATACAATAGGGAGGAAGCATGACAGAGTAAATGCTGAGCGGAGGGGTACTATTAGTAGTCCCTTGTCATTTCAGAGTATGCCAAAATAACACCTATTTTCAGAACAAGGAGCCCAAAGGTGTCCTACGTATTGTAACAGCATATGCTTAGGTGAGGTATAAAGTGAGCTTACCCATTGTTAGCAGTCACAGGGAATGTCCCCTCCTCCTCACCGCCCCCGAACGCACGTTTCGCTGAATAGCTTTCTCAACAGGGTACAGTTCACAGATTGTCCCATGTTGTTTAAGTAACCGAAAGACCGGAAGTAGCGCCGGACATACGGCGCATGCGCAGTGGTGTCCGGCGTGCATCACCGCCGTCCCCTCTGCAGCTGAGCGCGTGTGTGGGCGGAAAACCGCCAGGTGACGTCAAATGACACACGCTCAGCTATTGGCAGCTGGGGCGGCCAGGAGCAGGAGAGCCGGACCACAGCGGGCATGCGCACTGCCGGCAGCCATATACAAGAAGACCATGGAAGCGGCCATCCATAAGAAGACTAATAAAGATCCAATGACTCTCATAAGGGAACTAGTGTTGATGCAATTGTGCACAGGCAAATAAAGTGGGTGTGGTATACATCAATATATACAATAATACATTTAAAATAGCAGCACAAACATCATTAATAGGGAAACACTAAATAAAGTGACACTGTGACATAATGCGTTGTGATTAAAGTGACAAGTGCAATGTATAAAACATCAGAGTTTATAAAAAGCAAAACAATGAAAGGCAAAACAATAATGATGCTTTCGATTTCATCCCATGAAGAGGTGATAAGAGAGAGTCCATTGAGGCTCATATGGCATCCAAAATCATGGTCACATATAAGGGCACTAAAGAATAAAATCAAAAAAATAATAATAAATAAAAAAATAAATAAAAAACACGAGACAATTAGTAATACATATACATTAAAAAATGGTGACAAAAGTAAAACACAGAGAGAGAACCACATCTATCTCATATTTCCAATACCACACAGGCGTGACAAGTGCGCGTGGTATGGCGCACTAAAAGGGCCAAGTCAATCAAAGGAATGGGGCAAAGCTCAGTTTTTCATTTAGGCCCCTTGGAGTCATGGTGTCAAGGGTGAAGATCCACTTGCACTCACGTTGTGCTAACAATTTGACCATATCGCCACCCCTGACACCTCCATGTATCTTGTCAATGCCCCTAACCTTGAGGCCTCGAGGGTCGGATCCATGAAAGGTCCGAAAATGTCTTGGTAGGGTCTTAAGGCCAGATACATCCTTCACCTCCTTAGCGGCAAGAATGTCTCGTACATGTTCGCGCGTCCGAATTTTTAGTTCCCTAGACGTGAGGCCAACGTAAACTAGGGAGCAGGGACATGTAGCGTAATATATTACAAATGATGTGCTACATGAGATATACTCTCGTATTTTGAATTCCCTGCTCCCATCAGAAGTTTTGAAGGTCCCACATCTAAGGATATTCGGACACGCGATACATGAACCACACGGAAAACATCCCTGTCTTGGATTCGTCGCACCCAGGAAATTTTTATTAATTTTTGCCACATAGTGGCTCCTCACCAAAGCATCTTTCAGGTTCCTCCCCCTCCGTTGTGTCAACAGGGGCGACTCTGTTAGGTGTGTTGCCAGAATTCCATCGGTCTGTAACACAGACCAATGTTTACTGAGAATCTCCCGGATGCGACTCCACTGACAGTTGGAGGTAGAGATGAACCTCACCCCAGACTCCTTGTCCGGCCTGGGCCTCTCAGTTTGTATCAAGAGTTCCTCCCTTCGCATAGATTTTGCCCTTCCATACCCTGCCCTGATACACCTACGACTATATCCCCGCGCTCGGAAACGCTCCGTGAGGATGGTGGACTGCCTCTCAAAACGGGTCTCAGTGGAACATACCCGCCTATTCCTCAAGAACTGTCCAACTGGGATGGCTTTAATGGTAGAGTAATTATGTGCCGAGGTGGCATGTAACAGTGAGTTAACTGATGACTCCTTTCGATAAAGGTCAGTCTCAATGTGGCCATCCTCGGCAACATGCAAAGTAATGTCCAGGAAATTGACTCTACTTGCATGCCAGGTATAAGTAAATTTTAAGTTGAAATCGTTCTTATTAAGATCCCGCATAAATTCGGATAGGCTGGCCTCGCCACCGCTCCAAATCATCAGAACGTCATCAATGTAGCGAAACCAGCCCACCACTGGGTCTGCAGCGTGTGCTCCGTCCCCCTGGAATAAATGTCTCTCCCAGTACCCCAAAAAGAGGTATGCATAAGACGGAGCACACGCCGCGCCCATCGCGGTACCCTGTAATTGCAAGTAGAATCTATCCCTGAACACAAAGTAATTATGATACAAAATGAACTCAAGTAGTTCCAAAATAAACTCAGAAAAGTGTCCATCCCAGTTGGCAGCTTCGAGGAAGAAGCGGGCAGCCCTAAGACCATCTTCATGTCTAATTGAAGTGTATAAGGATTCAATATCAATGGTAACAAGAATCATACCCGCCTCGAGAGACAGCCCATCAACCCTCCTGAGCACATCAGTAGTGTCCCTGACATAGGAGGGCAATGTCTCGACCAAAGGTTTTAAGTAGAAATCTACAAATTTACAGATGTTTTCACATAGCCCCCCTATGCCAGAGACTATGGGGCGCCCCGGGGGATTCACAGCATCTTTGTGAATCTTGGGCAGGGCATAGAAGGTAGCAATCTTAGGAAACTTGGGAAGAAGTCCCTCAAGTACCTTTTTAGGGACAGCACCCGACTCGCTCACCAGCCCCAGGATACGCGCCAGTTTATCTGTAAAGATTTGGGTAGGGTCCTGAGGAAGAGGGCGATAGGTCTCCTTATTTTTAAGTTGTCTTAGAATCTCCTTCTCGTATTTCTCAACTGGCCAGATCACCACATTTCCCCCCTTGTCCGCTGGTTTAATGACCACGGTATCTAAAGCTTGTAATTCGCCCAAAGCTTTTCTCTGATTGGTTGTTAGATTATCGTTGTAGACCCCTCGTGGTAATTTCCCAAGGTCTTCAACAACCAATTTGCAAAAAATATCTATCTGTGGACAAAGGGACAGAGGGGGGAAAGTGGATGACCTGGGCATGAGAGAAGAAGGAAAAGTAAGAGATTTACCTATGGGTTCCGTCTGTTGCTCCCTGAGTAGATCTTCCAATGCCAACAAAGCAGTGGCCTCCGCCTCATTCAAAGGATTAGTCCCGAGATCTTTCTGACCATGCAGTTTTTTAAGGAGCAATTTACGGCAGAACAAATGAGTATCCTTTACCGCTGCAAAGAGATTAAATGAGTTAGTTGGAACAAAATTTAGGCCAAGTTTTAACACCTCGATTTGTGTCTCAGAGAGAGGGTATGTAGACAAATTGATCACCTCTAAATTTGTACTTTTTGCTTTTCGATCATAGGGTACTGGAGAGGTAAATTTTCTTTTCTTATCATTATATTTCCCTTTAGCAGCTCTATTCGGTTGGACTTTTCTCCCTCTATCTCCATTCGCTGTTTTAGATTGGTCAGAGGCTATACTTGACTTATCTACTGATGCAGCAGAGGATATGGATCCTGATCTCACGTATGATGTTGTACGAGTTCTATTTTTACCCATCCTCCAGCGATAAACGCGATTTTCACGGTAATCTGTACTGTCCCTCTGTAATTTTTTGGTTTTTATAGTACAGATCTCCTGCTCCCATTTAAGGAAGTCGGTGTCCAAATCACTATTCAGTTTCTCCAGCGCCTCAGTGGTTAGATCTTCTTTGATGGTGGTCTGAATATTATCAATTTCCTTCTCTAACTCACCCAATTTGGTTTCATCCAATTTCATAAGTAACTCAATAAAGCCTCTTGAACATTTTGTGGCTAATCCCTCCCAATCAGATCTAAATGACTCATCTTCAATGGGAAAGGACGGAAATATCTGGACGCGCAAACCTCTTGGGATCAGATTACCCAGACCCAGTGGTGGGCTGGTTTCGCTACATTGATGACGTTCTGATGATTTGGAGCGGTGGCGAGGCCAGCCTATCCGAATTTATGCGGGATCTTAATAAGAACGATTTCAACTTAAAATTTACTTATACCTGGCATGCAAGTAGAGTCAATTTCCTGGACATTACTTTGCATGTTGCCGAGGATGGCCACATTGAGACTGACCTTTATCGAAAGGAGTCATCAGTTAACTCACTGTTACATGCCACCTCGGCACATAATTACTCTACCATTAAAGCCATCCCAGTTGGACAGTTCTTGAGGAATAGGCGGGTATGTTCCACTGAGACCCGTTTTGAGAGGCAGTCCACCATCCTCACGGAGCGTTTCCGAGCGCGGGGATATAGTCGTAGGTGTATCAGGGCAGGGTATGGAAGGGCAAAATCTATGCGAAGGGAGGAACTCTTGATACAAACTGAGAGGCCCAGGCCGGACAAGGAGTCTGGGGTGAGGTTCATCTCTACCTCCAACTGTCAGTGGAGTCGCATCCGGGAGATTCTCAGTAAACATTGGTCTGTGTTACAGACCGATGGAATTCTGGCAACACACCTAACAGAGTCGCCCCTGTTGACACAACGGAGGGGGAGGAACCTGAAAGATGCTTTGGTGAGGAGCCACTATGTGGCAAAAATTAATAAAAATTTCCTGGGTGCGACGAATCCAAGACAGGGATGTTTTCCGTGTGGTTCATGTATCGCGTGTCCGAATATCCTTAGATGTGGGACCTTCAAAACTTCTGATGGGAGCAGGGAATTCAAAATACGAGAGTATATATCATGTAGCACATCATTTGTAATATATTACGCTACATGTCCCTGCTCCCTAGTTTACGTTGGCCTCACGTCTAGGGAACTAAAAATTCGGACGCGCGAACATGTACGAGACATTCTTGCCGCTAAGGAGGTGAAGGATGTATCTGGCCTTAAGACCCTACCAAGACATTTTCGGACCTTTCATGGATCCGACCCTCGAGGCCTCAAGGTTAGGGGCATTGACAAGATACATGGAGGTGTCAGGGGTGGCGATATGGTCAAATTGTTAGCACAACGTGAGTGCAAGTGGATCTTCACCCTTGACACCATGACTCCAAGGGGCCTAAATGAAAAACTGAGCTTTGCCCCATTCCTTTGATTGACTTGGCCCTTTTAGTGCGCCATACCACGCGCACTTGTCACGCCTGTGTGGTATTGGAAATATGAGATAGATGTGGTTCTCTCTCTGTGTTTTACTTTTGTCACCATTTTTTAATGTATATGTATTACTAATTGTCTCGTGTTTTTTATTTATTTTTTTATTTATTATTATTTTTTTGATTTTATTCTTTAGTGCCCTTATATGTGACCATGATTTTGGATGCCATATGAGCCTCAATGGACTCTCTCTTATCACCTCTTCATGGGATGAAATCGAAAGCATCATTATTGTTTTGCCTTTCATTGTTTTGCTTTTTATAAACTCTGATGTTTTATACATTGCACTTGTCACTTTAATCACAACGCATTGTCACAGTGTCACTTTATTTAGTGTTTCCCTATTAATGATGTTTGTGCTGCTATTTTAAATGTATTATTGTATATATTGATGTATACCACACCCACTTTATTTGCCTGTGCACAATTGCATCAACACTAGTTCCTTTATGAGAGTCATTGGATCTTTATTAGTCTTCTTATGGATGGCCGCTTCCATGGTCTTCTTGTATATGGCTGCCGGCAGTGCGCATGCCCGCTGTGGTCCGGCTCTCCTGCTCCTGGCCGCCCCAGCTGCCAATAGCTGAGCGTGTGTCATTTGACGTCACCTGGCGGTTTTCCGCCCACACACGCGCTCAGCTGCAGAGGGGACGGCGGTGATGCACGCCGGACACCACTGCGCATGCGCCGTATGTCCGGCGCTACTTCCGGTCTTTCGGTTACTTAAACAACATGGGACAATCTGTGAACTGTACCCTGTTGAGAAAGCTATTCAGCGAAACGTGCGTTCGGGGGCGGTGAGGAGGAGGGGACATTCCCTGTGACTGCTAACAATGGGTAAGCTCACTTTATACCTCACCTAAGCATATGCTGTTACAATACGTAGGACACCTTTGGGCTCCTTGTTCTGAAAATAGGTGTTATTTTGGCATACTCTGAAATGACAAGGGACTACTAATAGTACCCCTCCGCTCAGCATTTACTCTGTCATGCTTCCTCCCTATTGTATTTCCTCCTGGTTTGTAGTGTGCTCGATATACGTCCGCACACTTTTTTTGTATTTATGTATGGTGTCATCGTTTTATGTATTTTCAAAATAAAGATAGTTCTGTCAGTTTTACAATATGTACATGTGGACTTTTTTGCTCTATTTGTTTGGCTTTACTTTAACACTTCAGGTTTACTGACATTTTCAGCATCTCCTGTGCTTACTAAGCCTTGCAACATCATGGCATTGCATGAGAACTAGTAAGTGACTTGTCTTCATGAAACATTATGACTTCCATCTTCCTATCATGACATTGCAGTGACCTAGAATACAGTAGAAGATTCCAGGATGCAGAGCAGTGGATTTATGGAATAGAATAGAACATTTACCTGGTCCAGCTGAAGGACCAAACTGGATGCCCAAGCCTGGGCATTTTATCTCCCGGCAGACTCTCAGTCACTTTGGACAATTTAGGAATTTTTTCTGACTCTGGGTCATGTATATGACAACCCCACTTGCATATCTCTGGCGGAATCTACACTATGTCAGCTTCAGCAGGGAGATTGGCCAGAAGAGGAATATTGCTCTGAGTTGCGTAGGTGGTCCATGAATACTAAGTGCAATGACACCACGCTCAGTAGTCAATTCTTTCAGGGGCTTTTTGTGAGGGTAAAGGATGCCTTTGCTCTGTATGAAACTCCGGTTATTCCGAGGGCGGCCATGTCTCCGACTATCCGTGATGGCCGCCGCCTTCATCAGAGGCATAAAGGGACTCCACAATTTTCAGGGGGCCCAGATTCAAGGGAACTTAGGGCTGAGTCAACCGAGGAACCCATGAACTTGGGAGGATGACTCATTTTACTTGTAGTTAAACATAAATGGGGAGTGTGTTCTTTTTTAGGTAGGAAGGTTATTTTGTGGGTGCTTGTCCTTTCATACCTAACTGCAAACTGCTGCCAGAAAACTAAGAAGCCCAGGTTGCAGATAGGTTAGCAATCCGGGTGTACATATTTCCTCAGTGGGTAGGTTACAATTGCTTTTACCAGTCAAGACCCATTTTGGTACAAGTAAGGTGCATTTTCAACCTTTTTGGAAAGTGCGGCAGGATTTCATCCAGGACCAGGGTCTTGAGCCACACAAACTATCAATACCTATTACCATAATCGCCACTAACTCATTACCCTTGAGTCAGGGGTATTTTTCTCAGGTTGTTTAAGGGATATATCTGCAGTTAGGGGCCATGCACTAGGAATTAATCTATTCTTATGTAGTCGAGGGTTTGCCCTCTCCTGTGGTTCTTGGAAATCCCTTGGTTGACATCCATTAATATTACTGCTGGGGCCAAGCTGCCTAAGAGCAAGTTATATAATATTTCTGGTCCAGAGAGGCAGGCCTTGAAGGATTTTATCACCAAAAGTCTGGCAAATGGTCATATTAGATCTTCCTCATCTCCCGCTGCAGCAGGCTTTTTCTTTGTTAAAAAAAAGCGCGGAGTTACACGAGCTGGTCAAAAAAAAGTGTTGAAGTACTCACAGAAATTGCTTCTTCCACTTACACCACTGCTGCTGTTAATGTTTTGGCGTTGACGACTTGACGTGCCAGAGGTTACAAGTCTAGAGCTGCAATGCGAATTACACTGCGTATGTGCTACACTGCTGTCTTGGGGAAAAGCTTTCTTAAGGTTGTGTAAAAGCGTGTTTCGATACTCAAGCATTCACAGGTCCCTTTCCAGGGCAGGAAGCATATGGCAAAATTTGGTTTTAAAATGTAGATCTAGCAGAGTGGCAACCTAGTAGTCAGCAGTATTCCTAATCATAATTATATGGTAATCATATTGCAGATAGTGCAGCAAGAAGGCACTCATATGTCAGGATCTACCAAGAGGTCCAAGCCCATACTGTGTTGGTGGCTGGGTAAGGCTACTTTCACACATCAGGTTTTCGCCGTTAGGCTGAATTGGGCGAGTTTTGAAAAAAACTAATCCGTCGCAAATAGTGAAAAACTCATGAGACGGATCAGTTTTTTTGCCTGATCCAACTGGCTGATATCCGGACAATTGGATCCTATGTTTCTGAGGAGGAGAGAAAGACCGAGAGAGACCAGAATGGAAATCGTGCACAAACGGTGAAAATAAAAATTTCGGGGCATGCTCAGTTTAAAAAAAATGGAATCCGTTGCCGGATTCCATCATTGGATGGATCCGTCGCCATAGGCTTCCATTATACCAAATGCCGGATGGCGCCGGATCCATCACTCTCTGGTTTTTTAATGGACACAAAAAACGTTCCTCTGTGCATTGTCTCCGGCCACCGGACCGAAAATTTTCACTGGAGAAAAATGGACGAAACGTGAGGCCATAATACAAGTCTATGAGAAAGAAACGGATCCGGCGGCAGCATTCACCGGATCCGTTTTTTTTTTTTTTAAAAGGCCGGATTGAGCCTGACTGCAAAAACCTGATGTGTGAAAGCAGCCTAACAATGAGGCTTGTTTTTTCCGTCCCCTCCCACCAACCATGAACAACAGTGAGGGGAGGATTATCCTCTTCATCTGACAATTGCTCGCCCATCACCTCCTCCATTTGTTCCTTGGATCTTGCACCTTCGATCAAAGTTTATCGCCAGCCCCTTCAATCGCAGTAATCCACCTTTCCTTGGCACCCACCTGTGTGATGACAGTCTGGAACTTAAAGACAATGTTATCTCTTCCGCATCCTCCTCTGCTTCCTCCTCTTCTTCTGGGACCACCATCTCCTCCCACAGGGTATTTAAAGTCTGCTCCAGTATATAGTGATACTGATGATGACGGTGTCAGCCTTAATCTGTGCCCACTCCATAAATGTGATATGCGCCATTTCTATACTGCGTTGCCCAGGCTATATGACATACTGCATCAGGGCTTGTTGCTGCTGCCACAGTTGCTGCAACATGTGCAGATTGGAATTTCACCATGTTGGCACATAACAACCTTTTAACTGGCATGGACAAAGACCTCTATATCGATTCAAGTCGATGACCTGAGGGGTCAAACAGCAGAAATGAGCACACAGCTTATGTGCTTTCTGGAGCAGCTCACCCTGGCCAGGGTAGTGGTGGAGAAAATGCTGTACCACAAGGTTGTAGAGGTTTGTCCTGCAAGCCTTGGGGATTCCAAGACTTGTGGAGCAGCGCCTGCCCCCACAGCCACTAGAGTCACCCAATGCCCAGTCAGCAAGTTGTAACGCCCTTGGCCTTGGCCCTAGGCCATGCTTACTCGTCCAAGTGTCTGTCGTGAAATGCACGCTGGCAGATGGAGATTTATTCAAGGAATGGGTGATGTTATCTGTGACATGCTGGTATAGTGCAGGCACAGCTATCTTAGAAAAGTAATGGCGACTGGGCAATTCATACTGGGGACTGCGTCGGCCATCAGCTTTTGGAAACTGTCTGCATCTACCAGGCAGAAAGGCAGCATTTCCATGGCCAACAGATTGGAGATGGTAGAGTTCAACCTCTTAGCTTTGTCATACATAGGAAAAAACAATATTTTCCATGACCACAATTGTGGAACCGTGGGCTGGCTGTAGTGCTGAGAGAGGGTGGAATATGATGAACTGGACAAACTGCTGGACCATGAGAGATGTGCAGATGGAGATGTAATGATGTATTAAGAAAGTTGTGGTGTGCTCGTTTTCTGAGATCAGTCAAAAATAGCAGGCATATCTGCTTCTGTTACAGCTGACAGCAGGTTCTCAGTCAGCATGACTGGAGAAGATAAAGAACCGACATTCTGAGGTTGAAGACCTGCATGTCTATTGTTGGCATGGTAACAGAGGAGGAGGAAGAAGCAGCAGATACAATTGATGTGGCGGCTGATGGTTGTTGAGGTCCCCTGGTCCCCATTTTTGCGCAGTGGGATTCCCACAGTAACACAAATTGACAGCGCATGTGAAGGTTCATACATGTAGTAGTCAAATTATTGCACTTTTTACCTCAACTCAGCATTTTTATGCAAAGTTTTCAGATTATGTGTGTTGGTTCATCCTTTGCAGTGTCAAAAAGACCCAGGCTAGACAACCCTTGCTGCCACTACAAGCTGCAGACCCGCGGACACTGCTGGCCACAGCCACAGTTGTGGCTGAGGATGCTTTGATAATCACAGCTGCATCGCTATGTTTTTGCGATGTACGGCACAACGTAACCTTCTTGTCTTCCTCCTCAGATGACCTACTCAGCTGTGTGCCTCTATGTTTTTGCCAACTGGGATCTAACAACTCCTCCTTATCATCCTCTATGTTACCACATTCCTCGCCCTTGGAGTCACCCTTCTCCTCTTCTTGTCCTGACAGCACAGTACAGTCCGCGTGAGCCTTAAATATCTGAGTCTCTTCAGGATCACCTCCCCCCCGGGGTTAATGTCTGATGACGAAGGTGAGGATGCTGTTCGGACCCAACTTCGTCCTGCCCTGGATCCAAGCTAAAAAAAATGTGGGCATCAGTGCAGATTTCCTCCTCTTGACTCTGTGAAGGTTTTGAGAACACTGCTGATGACCATGGCAGAGAATGTGTTTACAGGTTTTCAGACTCACCCATTTGTGGTTCTGTACTGTCAGCTGTACGGCTGGAGAGTTGGGACGCAGGGGAAGCAAGGGGAATTAGGTGCCACCTCTGTCAAATATCCCCTACTCTATGACGTTAAGAACACAATAATTTTTTGATGGCCTCTGGATAAGGCCTCGGCCTCTATACCACACTAGATGCTGTAAACTATTTGAAAGTCAGGTCCTCTACAGTAAGACACTAGGAACAGAATTTTTTTGTGGCCTTTGGATCTGGGCTCTATAACACATTAGATGCTGCAAACTATTTTAAAGTCAGGTCCCCTACTGTATGACACTAGGAACAGAAGATTTTTTGTGGCATCTGGATCAGGCCTCTATAACACAATAGATGCTACAAACTTTTTTAAAATCAGGTTCCCTACTGTATGACACTAGGGACAAAAGACTTTTTTGTGGCCTCTGGATCAGGACTCTATAACATAGTAAATACTGCAAACTATTTTAAAGTCAGATCCCCACTGTATGACATTTAGCTGCAGAAATATTTTTTGGGGCAATGTGCATGAGATCCGCAGACAGCCTATTTTCAACCCAACAAAATGACAAAGTGTGATATGGCGGGCTGTCTAACTTTTTGCAACTGAAAAATTATAATTTTTTTATGTGCCTTAGGTCTGTAGACAGTGTCACATCGCTACAGCACTAAATGGAAAGGTGGGATACAGCAGGCTGTTTCACATTTAGATATTGAAAAGAAATTATTTAGAATGCTATACTCGTGCATGTAGCACAATAGAAGCAGTGCACAACACACTTGTAGGACATGTATCCGGCTGGCTTTGTCTGTAAACCTCAGTAATGGACAAAAAAAATGCTGGAATGTAAATTTAACAGCCACACTGAACACAAGCTAGCTACACTATCTGATATACCACCACCAAGCTAACTAGCTAAAATCTTGCTGCTAACAGTGCCAGCATCAGGAGCAGCTGTTACAGTGTCAAAATGGCACTTAAACAAGATGTCTATTTATATAGAGGCAGACATGTGATTTCAGCAGCCAATGACACAAGCCGTGCTGTCAGAACATTGAGGATGTTTCCTGCACCCTGATTGGCTATCCGTAATGTGCACACATAAAGTTAGGGGAAAAAAACAAACAAAAAAAGTTTACCAGAACGTCACACCTTTGATCTCTACAAACCCCCTCCCCTCATCAAACGCATGCAAAACTCTCAAGATGCACCACCATTATCATTGCAAAAGTGCTGAAAGTACTTTTGTGGCAACGCAAATATTTTCCAGCACTTTTTTCCGAATGTTACCTATTTTTACCGAATTGATAAAATTTTCCTCCAGTTTCCGATCATGAATGTGCCATATTCATGCCAAATTTATGTTTGCCGATCGTTTTTTGAACAATTTCACTCATCACTACTTACCACCAATATTCTTTGCGGTTCTGTGTGCCAGCGAGTGGCTTCAGCAGCATGATAACAAGACCTGATCGTGCTGCTGATGTAGTTTTGACTCGGCTGTCAGAGCTTTAATTGTACTTGCGTCTAAAAGATCCTAGTACAATTGTTCACTAGCAGTCGGCGCGCTGCCCCTTCTGTGAGCCAGCTGTTAGCCTGAAAGCAAGCTCAAAGATCGGCCAACTCCCAGTTCAAGGGGGCGGTAAAATGCAGTCATTGGGGCGATACTGTGGACCACCTCATTAGGCTGCCCGACTGTGCCACCTGCCGGCTAGGCTGCTGGGATCTCGGGAGATGAGATTTCAGTGCTGAGATCTCATCTCTTGAGATATTGGTCAGAAGATCTCCATCTGCGCATGCGCCGCCTCCCAGCGGCCATTCTCCCGAAGTCCACCGCACAGGAAAGCATGGACGAACTGTCGGGGCGCTCTGGCCTTTCACAAAATGTCGGCAGAGCCCCCCGCAGTACCGGAGACACCCCACAGCACCGGAGACACCCCTGCAGCACAGGACACCTCCAAACCCCGTCATCCCTGCCTGCAGCAACCCTCCTGCCTCCTCCAGCAGTGACCCTAGGACCCCGCTTCACCGCAGCCACCACCCCTGGTAAGCAATAAGACGCATGGATTATAAGAAGCAACACCAATTTATTAAAAAAATACAGTAAGTAAATAAGTAAATGGAATGGTATTGGTACATGTAAATAACATAGGGTACTTAGTATGCACTATTTTGATTAAAAAAAATCGTGAAAACAATTCAATGGCGACAAAGTGTACCCAATAAGGGTGGTCCTATCCTATCCTTACCTTTTGTCAGCCATGTTCAATATAGATAAGTGCAGAGCAGAACAGTGGCCCGACTGTTTAGACACTTGCCCATGAGAAGCTATATATTTGAAATGCCCACCTCAATAAGGGGTCACGTCCTTGTTTATACAAAGTGCAAGAAACTACAGCAAAAAGTAAAGCTGGTATATGTGCAATGTGCAAGAACACATTCACACTGTAGCTATTTCACAGACAAAACTCAAGAAAAAAACTGGTGGTTGGATGGGAACTGGGAACAAAAGTTGCCTTGGGACCCTCTAAGATTTTAGTTATACACCTGCAAATTAGTAAATTAGGACATTTAACTGTGCAGATCTATTTTGGCACACCTGTTTGTGTGTCAAATACAGACACATACACACCACACTAATATTATGAGCAGACTGGTGTTGCATTAGTCTTTTTGGTTGTCATGTGAACCTTCCTTTGCATTTGTGGGTGATTCCAGGGTTGGTTAGGTGGATGTGGCTGGTACATTTTGGTAAAGGATTTTTAAATTATACTTGTTTTGAAAATATATGTAAAAGGAAAAGTTGCACTGAAACTGGACATGGTACCATGAGAGAGAAAAAATGCCCATACCACAGTAAAAAATGTGCGATAGCAGCAGCAACATCGGCACTTCTGGCAGCACTAATATAAGAACTGGTTGGCTTACTTTATCTCTGGCTAGCATATTGGTGTGGAGGGCATAACAGAGTATTGCAATATATGCCACATCTCTTGTCTCAGTCACAGTAGGATGATGTAGCTTCCGACAGCGACAGTAACATCTAGAGATAGTGTTCTGCTGGGTCCACTCCTCTGCCACCACAACACTGAATGTTACACAGAGAAAAATTTCCATTCTGTCAATAATACTTTTTTCTGTTCTGCTCCTCAGGGTATGTGCACACGATCAGTAAACGCTGTGGACTGGATGCTGCGTGCTTGTACAGTAGCCAACCCGCAGAAGCTAGATATTACAGCATAATTGATGGAATTTCAAAAAATCCCACACCCACTATGTGTCTACAGATGCCTTCGGATCACCCATGGACACTAACATGGCGCGTCTCTCTAGACCGCAGCACGTCTATTTCTCTTGCATGGATGTGAGTCTCCATAAGAGAAATTTCATTGAACATGGTGAATTCGCACAATTCATTGATCACATGTGGATTCACCTGTGTTAAATAGCCAGCAGTGCTTTGGACACAGCAAACATGCTCTGCATCCAAAGCGCTACACTTCCGGATAGTCTGCACATACCCTGAGTCCCTTAGCACAAAACACGCCAGTGGCTAAGGAAGATATCGCACCAGAACAACTTCATACAATTGATTTCTTGGAAATAAGAACAGTCTGCCTTTATAATTGGAAGACATGGTGCTAGAGACGATGGAGGACGCAGTTCTAATGCTAAGCTGTGTTGCTGGCTTTGCAATACTTTGTAGTAGGTGGTGGGTCTGAGGCAGTGGCAGTAGCTTTCTAAGTCATGGCAAATCTTGAGGTGGGAGTCAGGTGGAGGGCAAGGACCTCATTATATTTTCCACACAGGGGCAAATGTAAGCTGGATCCCAGATGATGATAATAATGATTCTGTGGTTGAAAAGTCCTGGGAACCAGTCAGAGGTGCCATGGAGGTGATATTATCAGAGGAGCAAGCAGAGTTTTAGTCTTGGTGATGTACCGCACAGGCAACACATTGCTAAAATATTCTCTGGGTGAAAATTTGCATGCTTTTTGGTCACCTCAGTAATAGGTTATGCCGCATGTGCTGTTGGTGCAAGAGGCTCATCAGTGCCCAAAAGTCTGATGGCAGGGGTAGTGCCCGTAAACACTGGAATCTTGTTTTTTGGGAGTTTTTTTGTACGTTGCTGCCAGACGGTTCTTTAGCAGTCTGCAGTCCCTGCAAGAGGAAAATAAGCTGCACATGGTGCATACACAAGGAACTACAGAATTAGCTGCTCATTTTATAAAAGCCAGGTAGTAAGGACAGCAAAATAAGAGACTTTTTTTACATTTCTGTAAACATAAACCCATAAACAGATGAGTTTCCAATAAAATCTCTACTTATACAACTGCTGGAAAAAAAAAAATCTTTCCCTGCTAGAATGATCTAACACTCTTTGTTCTGCTTTTGATGATTTCACAAGAGGATTGTTCTAATGGTTCAGCTAATCAAGAGAATTGTTCTGGCTATACAGACAAAAAAGAAGATAGAGGATCTGCTGCATAATGTCACCTTTGTTCTCCACTGTCAATCAAGAAGCTGATCGCGGTGTCGGTTGGAAGAAAAGAAGAGGAGCCGTGGACTGCAAGTGCACTGATACACCCTCCAGTCCACTCGCAAGCCTAATTTACGTCAGTAAAATATATATTTTGATTAAACAGCACCAAAAATTTCACCGTTAGGCCAGAGTCACACTACCATATAATACAGACGAGTGCTATGCGATAAAAAAATCCCATAGCACTCAGACAAGTATTCCTCTATGGGGCAGCTCACCTCACCATTTTTTCCTAAGCCGTTTTCAGTGTGCGACTGAAATCGCAGCATGCTGCTATTGTCACCGACACTTGGCCGAGTCTCGGCTCACTCACACCCATATAAGCCTATGGGTGCGAGTGACAACGCACATCACCCGGATATCATCCGAGTGATGTGCGATATACGCTGACCTCGGCAATGGAGGAGATGGAGAAATTAGTTTATCTGCCTCCTCCACAGCTGTGCTCCGATCTTCTCTGTGCGAGAGGCTCAGAGCACAAACGTATGACACTCGGTCATAAGCATATCGCATCGGATGCAATACGCTAGTGTGACTCCAGCCTAATACATATCTTTCATAATGTATCACACAACATTACCCTGCATTACCTCTTCTTACACAAGAGTAGTGTAAGGCTACTTTCACACATCAGTTTTTTGCCATCAGGCACAATCCAGCGACTGTTGAAAAAAACAGATCTGGCGCAAATTATGAAAAACTGAAGAGATAGAGAAAGAGATAGAGACCAGAATGGAAATTTCATGAATTGAATGGAAAATGCATGATTTGTGTAAAAAAACGGATTTGGTCGCCGGATTCGGTCATTTCACCTCACGTTTCATACTTTTTTCGATGGACAGAAAAAAGGTTCCTATGTACGTTTTCTCCGGCCGCTGGAAAAAGAATTTTCAACGGATCCGGCAAAAAACGCATGAAACGTGAGGCCATCGGTCACAATCCGGCGTAATACAAGTCTATGAGAAAAAAACGGATCCAGCGGCAACTTTTGCCGGATCTGTTTTTTTCAAAATTTGCCAGATTGTGCCTGACGGCAAAAAACTGATGTGTGAAAGTAGCCTCAGGGTATGTACATAGTAACATAGTTATAAGGGTGGAGGAAGACTTTAAGTCAATTTAGTTCAACCCATAGCCTAACCTAACATGCCCTAACATGTTGATCCAGAGGAAGGCAAAAAAAAACCATGTGGCAAAGAGTAAGCTCCACACTGGGAAAAAAAATTCCTTCCACTCCACATACGGCAATCAGACTAGTTCCCTGGATCAACACCTTAACAAGGAATCTAGTATATAAACCCTGTAACATTATACTTTTCAAGAAAGGCATCCGGTCCCCTCTTAAATTTAAGTAATGAATCACTCATTACAACATCATACGGCAGAGAGTTCCATAGTCTCACTGCTCTTACAGTAAAGAATCTGCGTCTGTTATTATGCTTAAACCTTCTTTCCTCCAGACGTAGAGGATGTCCCCTTGTCCCTGTCTCAGGTCTATGATTAAAAAGATCATCAGAAAGGCCTTTGTACTGTCCCCTCATATATTTATACATTAAAATAAGATCACCCCTTAGTCTTCGTTTTTCCAAACTAAATAGCCCCAAGTGATCTATCTTGGTATTGCAGACCCCCAGTCCTCTAATAACCTTGGTCGCTCTTCTCTGCACCCGCTCTAGTTCAGCTATGTCTTTCTTATACACCGGAGACCAGAACTGTACACAGAATTCTAAGTGTGGTCGAACTAGTGACTTGTATAGAGGTAAAATTATGTTCTCCTCATGAGCATCTATGCCTCTTTTAATGCATCCCATTATTTTATTTGCCTTTGTAGCAGCTGCCTGACACTGGCCACTAAATGTGAGTTTGTCATCCACCCATACTCCCAGGTCTTTTTCAGGCCAGTCTCACACGTCCAGATAATTCCGGTACCGGAAAAATTGGTACCGGAGTTATCTGTGTCCGTGTGTCCATGTGCTCACGTGGCACATCAGTGTGGCACACGTGCGGCAGCATTGTGCCGCCCGTGTGCCGAATGAGGACCACACAGACTGTGCAGGAGATAGCGCTAGAGTTAAGCGCTGTCCACTGCTTTGGGTGCTGGAGCAGCATATTCATCACTGTAATGAGCGGCACCACGTGACCGCTCATACAGGACAAGCTGCAGCGCTGAGAGGAAGCATCGCGGGAGCTGGGTGAGTATTTTAATGCAAGCGGGCAGGCGCACAGGAGGTGGGAGGCTGGCGGTGACCGGGAACTTTATTTTAAAAACAAAAAAAAAAAAAAAAACATGATTTTTCATTCCTTCTCTCCAGCGAATGCTGCTGGGGAGAAGGGATGAATACCGGCTTCAGCACCACACGCAGGGGGGACAGCGCTTAACTCTAGCGCTGTCTCCTGCATGGTCCGTGTGGTCCTCAGTCAGCACACGGACAGCACATGGACGGCATCCATGTGCGGTATGTGTTCACATGCACCCATTGACTTTAATGGGTCCGTGTGATCCGTGCGCTCCCACGAACACTGACATGTCTCTGTGCTTTTCAAATGGACACATGGTCCGTGAAAACACGCTGACATGTGCAGAGACACTTTTATTTTAATGTGTCTACGTGAGTCAGTGTCTCCGGTACGTGAGGAAACTGTCACCACACGTACCAGAGCCACTGACGTGTGAAACAGGCCTCATTGACGGTTTTGCCCAGAGTTTTAGAATTAGGGCTCATTTCCACTTGCGAGAAACACATCCGTGTCTCGCATGTGGAAACCAAGCTGTGGAGCTGGCACTCCAGAGCGGAGCGTGCGGCCGCATAGGAACACATGGAGCTGTACGCTCCGATCCAAAGTGCCGGCGCCACAGCTTGGTTTCCACATGCGAGACACGGACGTGTCTCTCACAAGTGGAAATGAGCCCTTAAGCACATAGTTATACATCTTATTACTTCTACCCAAGTGCATGACCTTACATTTATCCCCATTAAAGCTCATTTGCCATTTATCAGCCCAAACTTCTAGTTTACATAAATCATCCTGTAATATAAAATTGTCCTCCCCTGTATTGATTACACTGCAGAGTTTAGTGTCATCTGCAAATATTGAAATTCTACTCTGAATGCCCCCTACAATGTCATTAATAAATATGTTAAAAAGAAGAGGGCCCAATACTGACCCCTGTGGTACCCCACTGCTAACCGCGACCCTGTCCGAGTGTGCTCCATTAATAACCACCCTTTGTTTCCTATCCCTGAGCCAGCTCTTAACCCACTTACAGTACACATATTTTCGCCTATTCCCATTATTCTCATTTTATGTATCAACCTTTTGTGTGGCACCATATCAAAAGCTTTTGAAAAGTCCATATACACTATGTCCACTGGGTTCCCTTGGTCCAGTCCGGAACTTACCTCTTCATAGAAATTGATCAGATTAGTCTGGCATGAACGGTCCCTAGTAAACCCATGTTGATATTGGGTCATGAGGTTATTCCTCTTCAGATACTCCAGTATAGCATCCCTTAGAATGCCCTCCAGGATTTTATCCACAGTAGAGGTTAAGCTTACTGGCCTATAATTTCCGAGTTCAGTTTTTGTCCCCTTTTTGAATATTGGCACCACATTTGCTATACGCCAGTTCTGTGGTACAGACCCTGTTATTATGGACTCTTTAAAGATTAAAAATAATGGTCTATCAATGACTGTACTTAATTCCTGCAGTACTCGGGGGTGTATCCCATCCGGGCCCGGAGATATGTCAATTCTAGTGATTTTTAGATGCCGCCGTACTTCCTTCTGGGTTAAGCAGGTGACATATACTGGGGAATTTTTGTTATCACTGATCATATTGTCTGCCATGGAATTTTGTTGTGTAAATACTGATGAAAAAAAGTCATTTAGCATATTGGCTTTTTCCTCATCCTCATCCACCATTTCAGCCAGACTATTTTTAAGGGGGCCAACAATATCATTTTTTAGTTTCTTACTATTTACATAGTTAAAGAATATTTTGGGATTATTTTTACTCTATCTGGCAATGAGTCTCTCTGTCTCAATCTTTGCTGCCTTGATTTGCTTTTTACAGAATTCATTTTATTTTCTGTATTTATTTAATGCCTCATCACTACCTACTTCCTTTAATTCTCTAAATGCTTTCTTTTTGTCACTTATTGCGCCCCTTACAGCTCTATTTAGCCATATTGGTTTCCTCATATTTCTAGTATGTTTATTCCCATACGGTATATATTGTGCACAGGTCCTATCCAGGATGCTAATAAACGTCTCCCATTTTCTTTGTGTATTTTTATGTCTCAGGATATCGTCCCAGTTAATTGCACCAAGATCCTCTCTCATCCGTTGGAAATTTGCCCTCCTGAAGTTTAGTGTCCGTGTAACCCCTCTACTACACATCTTATTAAAGGATACATGAAAACTTATTATTTTTTGATCACTATTCCCCAAGTGACCCCCAACCCTTATATTTGATATGCGATCTGGCCTGTTGGTTAATATTAGGTATAGCAGTGCCCCCCTTCTTGTTGGGTCCTGAACCAATTGTGAAAGGTAATTGTCTCTCATAGTTGTCAAAAACCGATTACCTTTGCTGGAACTGCAGGTTTCTGTTCCCCAATCTATTTCAGGGTAGTTGAAGTCCCCCATAATAATGACTTCTCCTTGAGTCGCAGCTTCATCTAGTTGCTTTATGAGGACATTCTCCATTGCCTCCATTATTTTTGGAGATTTATAACAAACCCCTATCAGTAATTTATTATTTTTCCCCCTCCCCTTATCTCCACCCACAGGGACTCTACATTTTCATTAGATTCACCTATATTATCATGCCGGATGGGTTTTAAGGATTATTTTACATACAGACACACCCCTCCCCCTCGCTTATCTGTACGGTCATTTCTGAACAGACTATAAACCTGCAAGTTAACAACCCAGTCATGACTCTCATCCAGCCATGTTTCAGATATCCCCACCATGTCATAATTATGCTCCAACACCATTAATTCTAATTCGTCCAGGATTTGGAGCAGAAAATATTTTGCTTCAAATTCTGACGTGTTGGCATGAAAAACAATGTGTAAAATACTCACATTTTTTGGACATTTTGTTGCGTTTATTATATGCAAGATTTTTCCATTCATTAAAATGGGTGAAATCTGCAGCAAAAATGCTGAAAAAATTGACACACTGCAAACATAAATCTTCAGCAAAGCTGCAATGAAAAAATAAGTTTAAACAATTGTCCTTACTATATAATCGGCACTTCCAAAACACATGCTAACACAACTTCGATCCGCCACTAGGCGGCCGAAAAATACGAAGAGATCCAAATAATAATAAAACAAGGCTTTATTAGTGGACACACATATCCATTGCCATAGTGCACAAGCACCTTAACAAGAGGTGGAAAACCACCACATATATTATGCTAAAAAGCACATCCTGCAATATAGAACAAAATGACGCTGTATATATCTAAGGTGCATAGCACTAACTATTGCCTAAGCGTATATAGTGCAACCAATATAATATAAATACCAATCATATATCAGCAGTCATAATATCTACCTGTAGCAGTTACGGCGTCCCACCTCACCCCAACGCGCGTTTCGCAGATAGCTTCTTCCGGGGGTGAAAAAATGAAAAAATAAGCAACATGTGCATGAGACTTTAGGATCTCATTCACTTTCTTGGCACTGGGAAATCCTTCAGGTTTTTTGATAAAAATGTGCAGAAAAGAACACAACAAAAACATAACAAAAATGCGATGTGCATACACCCTTACTAATAGGATCCCTTTAAAGTTCAAGTGATCTTTGATATAGTGATAAATCTCTCCCTGGAAAGGAGCTCACTCACAGATTCTCTCCTTGCAACCAATAATATGTAAAGAAACAAGAGCCTGAATAAACTAAATGGTACAAATTTTGTGTCCATGTTCAGTAACCCATTTAGACAGCATTCATGCATTTATTTCCATCACCTCTAGTTACCAAAACCATGCAGATGCCTTGCTTGTGGGGGTAGAAAAATACAGCAAATAAAAAAACATCACTTTTAACATTTTAACTAAATTCAATGTTTAATTTATCTTTTAGAATCAAGGACAGTAATTAATTAAAATTACGTTTTTTAATTATAATGGGCTTTTTTGCAGAACTAATGTTCCAGACTTGCTGTGGAACAGTTTTACTAGGTTGCTCTATAAGCTCTATGGAACAATACCTAGCCTTGAGTTACACACCGATTTTTCAGCTCTAAAGCTAACTGATATTTATGAGAAAGCTGTCAAATCATGAGTAACACACAGTTTAATCATTCATAGTTTTACCTTGATCGGTTACCATGTGTCTAGGTTTTTGACATATATTTATCACTAGACTGTGGCCCGATTCTAAAGCATCGGGTATTCTAGAATATGCATGTCCCCGTAGTATATGGACAATGATGATTCCAGAATTCGCGACAGACTGTGCCCGTCGCTGATTGGTCGAGGCAACCTTTATGACATCATCGTCGCCATGGCAACCATTATGACATCTACGTCGATACTGTGCCCGTCGCTGATTGGTCGAGGCCTGGCTGCCTCGACCAATCAGAGACGCGAGATTTCCAGGACAGACAGACAGACAGACAGACAGAAAGACAGACAGACAGACAGACGGAAAAACCCTTAGACAATTATATATATAGATAATATATAGGAAGCTAAGAATATCTGAAAATTTGCCTTGATGCTCAACAAGCTGTATACACAGTTTATCCTCTTGTATTCGAGAATCAAATACATTTACATTTTTTATAGCAAAATATATGGCAACTTATATAACACAATGGATATCTTGTAGGTTGATTGATAGATTAAGAGACCAAAAACTATATCTTTCCTCAAAACCTACTGATAAAGCTATGGATAAAAGAACTTCCGATCTACTATATAAAGCAAAATATAATTAACTATTCTTCACATTTCATCAACCTTTAGTTCCTTTTTCCTTGCCTACAGAATCTCTAAGAATGCCTTATGTTACAGTCTAAATAAGGACTGGAACATCTGGACTGATCCTTGGTCTCCCAACATGGGCATGTATGAGACTGTCAGATCTTGTCAGGAGATCAGTGGCCATTACGTTCTGTATGGGGACTGCTAAGTATGTCCATCTGAGCCCAGCTTGGCTGTTCGGAAACCTTGTCATTCACCAAAATCTGATTAGACAGTAAAGAAGTGGAAGCTGTAGCCTTATCTCTTCTTCAGTGTCCATTTCACAGTGATGCTTTAAACTCTTTGAGGACCAGGGGTTTTTGCGTTTCCATTTTTGCTCTCATTCTTCCAATGCCCATAACTTTTTTTATTTTTCTGTCAATATAGCCATGTGAGGGCTTGTTTTTTGCCAGACGAGTTGTACTTTTGATTGGACCATTGTTTTTACCATATCATGTACTGGAAAATAGGAAAACAATCCAAATGCTGTGAAATTGCAAAAAAAAGTGCATTTCCACAATTGTTTTTTGGATTTTTTTTACCATGTTCACCAACTGCTAAAAGTAACCTGCCATTATGATTTTCCAGGAAATTACGAGTTCACAGACTCAAAACATGTCTAAGTTCTTTTTTATTTAAGTGGTGAAAAGAAATTCCAAAGTTTGTAAAAAAAAAAAGCCATTTTCTGAGACCCGTAGCGTCTCCAGTCTCTATTTTTTGGGATCTGAGGCCTGGCGAGGGCTTATTTTTTGCGCGCCAATTTGACATATTTATTGATACCATTTTGATGTATATACAATCTTTTGTTCTCCCGTTATTGCATTTTATTGCAATGTTACAGTGACCAAAAAACATAATTCTGGTGTTTTGATTTTTTTTCTCACTACACCATTTACTGATTGGATCAATTATTTTTATACACTGATCAAAAAAATAAAGGGAACACTAAAATCCCACATCCTAGATATCACTGAATGAAATTTTCCAGTTGTAAATCTTTATTCATTACATAGTGGAATGTGTTGAGAACAATAAAACCTAAAAATTAGCATAATAGATCACAACTAATAACCCACGGAGGTCTTTAATTGGAATGATGCCCAAAATCAAAGTGGAAAATGAAGTTACAGGTTGATCCAACTTCAGTAGAAATGCCTCTAACAAGGAAATAATGCTCAGTAGTGTGTGGCCTCCACGTGCCTGTATGACCTCCCTACAACACCTGGGCATGCTCCTGATGAGGCAATGGATGGTTTCCTGAGGGATCTCCTCCCAGACCTGGACTAAAGCATCCGCCAACTGCTGGACAATCAGTGGTGCAACGTGATGTTGGTGGATGGTGCGAGACATGATGTCCCAGAAGTGTTCAATCGTATTCAGGACTGGGGAATGGGTGGGTCAGTCCATAGCTTCAATGCCTTCATATTGCAGGAACTGCTGACACCCTCCAGCCACATGAGGTCTGGCATTGTCATGCATTAGGAGGAACCCAGGGCCAACTGCACCAGCATATGGTCTCACAAGGGGTCTGAGGATCTCATCTCGGTACCTAATGGCAGTCAGGCTACCTCTGGCAAGCACATGGAGGGCTGTGAGGCCCTCCAAAGAAATGCCACCCCACACCATTACTGACTCACTGTTAAACCGGTCATGCTGAAGGATGTTGCAGGCAGCAGATCGCTCTCCAAGGCATTTCCAGACTCTGTCACATCTGTCACATGAGCTCAGTGTGAACCTGCTTTCATCTGTGAAGAGCCCAGGTCACCAGTGGCAAATTTGCCAATCCTGGTGTTCTGTGGCAAATGCCAAGCGTTCTGCACGGTGTTGGGCTGTGAGCGCAACCCCCATCTGTGGACATCGGGCACTCAGGCCATCCTCATGGAGTCAGTTTCTAACTGTTTGCGCAGACACATGCACATTTGTGGCCTGCTGGAGGTCATTTTGCAGGGCTCTGGCAGTGCTCCTCCTGTTCCTCCTTGCACAAAGGCTGAGGTAGTGGTCCTGCTGCTGGGTTGTTGCCCTCCTATGGCCCCCTCCACGTCTCCTGGTGTACTGGCCTGTCTCCTGGTAGAGCCTCCAGCCTATGGACACTACGCTTATAGACAACAAACCTTGTCACAGCTTGCATTGATGTGCCATCCTGGATGAGCTGCACTACCTGAGCCACTTGTGTGGGTTGTAGAGTCTGTTTCATGCTACCACGAGTGTGAAAGCACCACCAACATTCAAAAGTGACCAAAACATCAGCCAGAAAGCATTGGTAATGAGATGTGGTCTGTGGTCCCCACCTGCAGAACCACTCCTTTATTGAGTGTGTCTTGATAATTGCCAATAACTTCCATCTGTTGTCTATTCCATTTGAACAACAGCATGTGAAATTGATTGTCAAACAGTGTTGCTTCCTAAGTGGACAGTTTGATTTCACAGAAGTTTGATTTACTTGGAGTTATATTCTATTGTTTAAGTGTTCCCTTTATTTTTTTGAGCATTTTTTTTGAGAATATTGATAGCTCGGGTAATTTTGAACATGGTGGTACCAAACGTGTATATATATTTTTTTATTGTTAATTGTTTATTACTTTGAATGGGGTGGAAGGGGGGTGATTTGAACTCGTATATATATTTTATTTTTTAATGTTTTTAAAAACAGTTTTTTACTTGCTTCAATAGTCCCCATAGGAGATTAGAAGCTGCAATCATTCGATCGCTTGTGCTACATAGAGCAGGGCTGTAGCCCTGCTCTATGTAGCAGATATGCTCACTTGCTCTGAGTGCCGACCGCTGGGTGGCACTCATAGCTGTCTAGCTATGACAACCACAGGAGTCTCCTGCTGACCCCTGGTTGTCATGCCAACCCATCGGCAACCAGTGGTCATGTGACACAGGCACCGATGGGAGGAGGTAATGACGTGCTTCCTGCGTGTGAATGTTAAATGCCACCGATAGAGGTTGACAGTGGAATTTAACATGTTAACAGCTATGGGTGGATCGCGAATCCACCCGCGGCTGTTAAGGGCACATGTCAGCTGATCAATCTCAATCCCTAAGTCTGTGGCAGTACACTGATCAGGTTATCTGCTTCCTATATTGTCTATATCTGCAGAGAACATAAGAAAGCATTTTTCATACCTAGCCACATACTTTCTTTCCTTGCAACATTTGTTTATGTCATTTTGCATGTTTTCTCCTTTCTTACTCCTCATTCATATATCAGTGATTTTTCCAGTAGGCAAAAAAATGGACCGATGTCATCGGTGTTTTGCATCATATTTCCAAATGTGTTTGGTCAGTATATCAGTTCTTACCATCAGTGTTTCATAAGTGATTTTCTTGTGTAAAAAATACAAATAAAAGCAGCTTCTGCTATCCATTATAATATTAAAAACAGACAGCATGCAGATTGTACATATATTTAATTTGATTGCTGTCTGTTTTTTTTTCACAGACCCTTAAACTTGCATTTGTGAGTTTGATCTTTGACTTGGATCAAAATTGAACATCTTTGTTTAGTTTCAGATTACATTTGCACAAAAAACATGAACATATGAACAGCCCAATAAAAAATAATGGGTATGAGTTTTATCTATAAAAACCAAGGCTAAAATTTGTACATAACAAATGGTCATTTGAATGAGCATTTAATTAAACTCCTTTTTTTTTCCATCCAGCAGGTTTAATCATGCACACCCAACCGGTCTCCATTTTTGTGTTGCTGGAAGTCGTTGGACTCAACGTTGATGCTGTTAGCTAGCGGAACGCACCAAATAATTAGAAAGATGGTATAAGGCGCATTCGCAGCCCAGGGTCCACCGTGCAGAGATGGAACCTGCTGCTGAGTAATGACGGACTATATGGCGGTATAATGTGGATACACACATGGGTTAGCTTCACCCGGTATGAAGGAAGCGATCCCTGTTGCATCACAGGTAGTGTTGAGCATTCCGATATCGCAAGTATCGGGTATCGGCCGATATTTGCGGTATCGGAATTCCGATACCGAGTTCCGATATTTTTGTGATATCGGAAATCGGAATCGGAAGTTCCCAGTGTATGGTTCCCAGGGTCTGGAGGAGAGGAGACTCTCCTTCAGGCCCTGGGATCCAGATTCATGTAAAAAATAAAGAATAAAAATAAAAAATATGGATATACTCACCCCTCCGACGGACCCTCGACCTTAGCGGTGCAACCGGCAGCCTCCGTTCCCAAGAATGCAGTGAGTATAAAGGACCTGCGATGACGTCGTGTGATTGGTCGCGTGACCGCTCATGTGACCGCTCACGTGACCGCGACGTCATCGATGGTCCTTCACTCACTGCATTCTTAGGAACGGAGGCTGCCGGTTGCACCGCTAAGGTCCAGGGTCCGTCGGAGGGGTGAGTATATCCATATTTTTTATTTTAATTCTTTATTTTTTACATGAATATGGATCCCAGGGCATGAAGGAGAGTTTCCTCTCCTTCAGACCCTGGGAACCATCCAGGATATCTTCCGATATTTGTGTCCCATTGACTTGTATTGGTATCGGGTATCGGTATCCGATATTTTTTGGATATCGGCCGATCCAATCCGATACCGATACTTTTGAATATCGGAAGGTGTCACTCAACACTAATCACAGGGCCACGGTACCGCACAAAGAGCGCAAGCAAGGAGTCACAGAACTCTGTCCCAAGACTCAGGGAAAGAGTTCCTCTAGACCTTTTGCGCTCGACACCGCTACTGGGGTGTCAGAGTTAACAGAATAATAATTTATTGCACAAGAGTGGGTACAGTGCCGCTCTGGCGGACGCCACTAACCACCCAGACTTGGGCCAGGAAAGCGCTCTATTAGCGCACGGCACCGCACTGGCGGTCACTGCAATCAGACGCTGTATCCTGTGCTAGGTGTGCAGGTAGCACTGTCGGGCGCTAGATAGCATCCACCATTCGCGAGCAGTCAACAACACTAGGAAGGGGATGATTAAGGAGTAACAGTCACACATCTACACACACATGTTATCAAGTATACTCTAGCGCATGGCCGAGTGGCCATGCGAACCTTTTATAGCAGCAGTGCTACGGGACCTTCCTAATGATCCAATAGGAGCCGCAACAGGACCCGAGCATGTGACCCCCGACCTCCAATGGGAGGTCGTCCCGTGGGTATGCTCAGTATGGGAAAAGCAGGACTTAGTCCCAGAAAGACCTGCTCGCTGCTGATCCGTGCTGGCTACAAAGGCAGAGCCTGGAAGGGCAGCAGTAACCAGTCGCACAGTATCAGCTTGAGCCAGATGCTGGGACCGATGTCTCCACTGAGCAGGCTCCACTGTGGCTGGAGAAGAATGGGAGACTGCAGTGGAGATGGTTCAAGATTCCCCCTGTGCAGAGGCAGGAACTCGACACCTAACAGATGCAGGACTGTAGTGAACACAATCTTTGGTTGAAACATTTAGAAATATATTTTTTTGTCTGACAGGCAATTCAAGTGGCAGAAACAAAAATTTTTTGTAGATTGTCTGTAGGTAACAGATGCTAAATATAAGGCTGTGGTAAGACAAGTGTATGACAATCATTGAAGTTTAATGTTTTTAAACATTTTCAAATGTACGTCATCAAATGCAGGTCCTCTTGTTAATAATTAAAATGTATGAGTAAAAATCGGATATTACACAGATGATCCTTTTGGGATTCGATTTATTTTTTGTATACCCATAGACTTGAATAAGCGATTTTCATCACATATTTGTAAGAGAATAGTCCATGCTATGATTTTCTTCATACAGACACTCAGTCCATGTGAAAAACCTATTATCTGAACAGCCCTATTGAATTTTACACGGACACACACATTCATAGAATAACCTCATCTGACAGCTACCTCTGCATCCCTTATACCACCACCACTGGGTCCATCCTATACATCAGGGGCTGTTAAAAGCCATGACATTAATTAATTAAGAAGAGGGATGGGGTTTTAAAACTATGAAGCAACTAGAAAATTCACCGTCTTCCAAAACTCCATATATTAAAATTCAATTATGGTATAAATGAGACCATGCAATAAATGTTAATTATAAAATCACTATAAAAAAAAAGCCTCTTCACATCAATTTCCAGTTGTATCAAAGTTTTAGTAGTATATCATTCACCAATAATATGGATGTATAACTGTTTTGGTGTTTTTTGCTAAGCAAAATTGTTTATCAGCACTAGACTCTCCCGGAAATTTCAGAAACAAACTGTCATCATATTTTTGTCCAGCAATTCCAGGAATTAATACCATTAAAGTAAATGGGTTTTAACAACACTTACATAATGAATTGGGTTGTTATTCTGTCTGGTGCATCAATGCTAATGCAGGAAGAGCCTGTTTTTATAATTCAGCCAATCTTCCTGAACACCTGCAGATTGCTCATGAGTAGCTTCTGTTTGCACTTCCAAGTCCCTATTTAATTATTTTCTTGTTGTAGCAGCCACATTTCATTCGAGGGAAATATTCTCCAAACTAGCTCTAGAAACTGAACTATGCATTTATCTGTCACGGCAGGTAGTCACAAGCATGCAAATAAGATAATTGGTGATTTTATTCCATGTAAGGCTGGCAGGATACTGTGAAACATATGCAGCCCTTTTTAGTTAAAACACATTAGAGAAAATGTGTCTTCACTTCTCCTAATTCTAAAATTTAGCCAATGTTCTTTGTTTATGAAAAACTGAATTATATTTAAGATTGGATTTATCATGGATAAATTATAAATCAGCACACAAATGAGTCACCCGTCAGGGCAGTGGGGTTACTCGGTACCGGGTCCGGTCGCAATTAAGAGGGTGGTCATGGTGGCAGCGACCCGGTCCGTGGCCCTGGATGCCCAAGTAAAAGAGACGGTCTTTTAAAGGGTTGTGGAAATAATAAAGGTTTGTGACACCGCCTGTGGTTTTCGGTCAGAGGTGACCGACGCTACTTAAAGGGGTCCTCTAGGGGCAATGGTGCTACAGCAAATATGATGTCGCTTCCCACAGGCGAAGTGGGGTCCCCAGAGATCCCGGTGTGTTTGGCAGGGATGGTGAATGCCGGCAAATAAATGGAGGACACAGAGTTGCAGTCTTTACCCGGTTTACTGGTGTTAAGCAGCCTCAGTCCAGGGTACCGGCAACAGGTGTAGATGGAGTCCAGGCAGCCTGAAAACAAGTGGAAATCCCTTTGACAGGTCAGTTTGGGAGCCTTCCACTATGTGCTGGTCGGTAGTCCCTTGCTGTCTGTAGTTGTCTAATAAGGTCCTCTTTTTCCCCTGTCAAGGGACAGTACCTGCACGGTAGGCAACTTGAGCCGTCTCTTTGGGGTCTCTGTCCATGGTGACTGGGTTCTGATTGCTGCTGTACCTCAGGAATTATGTGGGCAAGTCCCTTTTGGTTTCCTGCCCTCCGGTTCTGCCATGGGACCTGTAGTTCCTCACGACCTCTGGCTCCCAGTGCCCGGTTTCCGCGTTCAGCTTAGAGAGGCCCAGTCGAAGGTCTCCTAAGTCTTTCTGTGCTCCTTCACTGTCTGCTACCAACTGTCAACTGTATGCTTGTCTGCACCAGACTAACTGACACCTCCTCCAGACCAGGATGTAAATAGGGAAGATCCCCTTAAACCGGGTTTAGAGCTCCCCCTTCTGGTCTGGAGACAGAATGTGTTGCATGTCAGGTTACCTGCCAAAGGGATTCCTCCTGTCTCCAGGCATGGCACTACCCTCCCCGATAGGAAGGCAGCACCACTGTGGTACCCAAACTCCTGGGGTGCCACACAAACATGTTTGAAGATTTTGAAAATTGAATTGACAAGTGGTCTTCTAGTGTTGTTAGCAAGTATGTATAGGAAAGCATGTATAATGTATGGTGGAGCTGAAAATTTGTCACATGAATTATGGTCAGGTCTTCAAAAGATCACAATTTAGAGAAAATCACTATGATTCTTCCAGTTTGTAAATTCCTGCTCCTCTTTCAATGATCAAATTTTACACCAAATTTGGATGATTGCTTCAACTATATCTCATTTACATGTTGTAAGGATGTGTAGATTGAGAGGATTGAATATGACCCTCCCTGACCACTTCTATCTACAGCCAAATTGAAAGAGACAAATCACAGCAAGTACTTTAGGTTGTTTTTTTTTATCTTCAGGAGCAGCTGTGGACCTATTGACATGTGGTGACATTTGCTTTGCCCCAAGAGGACTGGCATCCAGGAGGACTCGAATCAAGGTTGCCAACTTGACTTTTTATTTTTTCTGGACAGGCTAACAAAAAAATTACGGAGAGACAATATTTGTTACAGACATTTTAGAAAACCATAATCATTCAATATGATTATAAGTGACGCCGCATTTCTACAGCCCATAATTTTGATATGTAGACATCAGCTGCATTCACTGTAACCTGTAAAAGGGTGAAAATCACCCAGTCAAAATCAGAGACTCCTTACATTTTTTTTTACATAAAAGGCCCTATTTTTATGGACTGTCCTGCAATTTCTGGACAGTTGGGAATCTTACATTGCATGAGCTTGTTGCGAGCTAGAGTGCTTAGGTGGTAGGGAAATGACATCAAAGAAATCATCAGTAAGAGTGGAGAAGCAAAGATGAATATGCTGACTTGACTATGTGCAATATCACAAAAGCTCAATAAAGTTAGTCCTTTTGAATTGGTATTATTTGTATTTTATTCCCTGGCACATAAAAGTCTGGAAAGCAAGCAGGCAAGAGACAATAGTAATGCTCCATTCATATTTGTTATTTTCAAAACCACATAAAAACATGTTCAAAAGGGAAATGCTATGTTTTTGCATTGCATTGTGATTACTGAATGCAAGGTCTTCCACATTTTTATCATGTTTCACTAGTAAAAAAAAGCAATATTTCTGATGTGGCAATGCATGATTAAGACCCTACACATATCTCTCCTGACTCTCTTATACCAAGAAATGCTCAGTTTGTTGAAACGTTTCTGTGGTCTTTATAGGAGCCGATGCCAGACTCCTCAATCAGTGGATTATATCCAGGAATAAGAAAAGGATCGGCCCTTGAAGTTCAATAGGCCAGATTGTTCACTCACCTGACTTCGTATGTCAAGGTAGAGTCAGGAGGCCTCCAAACATATTCAACTATTGGATGACCCTGCAAATATTGACGGGTTAAGACGACTGTAGCCTAATGTGTCTATGGCCTTGGGACAGTCTTTGAATTTAGCAAGGGTTCAGTAAAAATATCCTTTAAACTATTAATACGGATTACATTAGGAAAAAGGACTCTTTCTCTGAAGAGCTACTAAGGAAGGCAAAAAAAGCGTGAGCTGAGGTTCACCATACTACTGTTTTGCCAGCCTAGTCACTGCAACTAGTGATAAAACAGTAAGTGGTAATTAGGGTTAATCTCTGTTCTGGGCTCCTCTAGCAATACAATGACTAAACTCACCTTACGTGCATCAGTTACTCTGTAAAATAGTTGTCTGCTGGATGTAATGAGTTTCAAATTTTTAGTAATAATAGAAATTCCACTGTAATATGTAACCTCTCTTTTATACCCTATTGACCCCTATAAGAGTTAATTGGTCTAAAAAGTTACTTAGTCCATCCAGTCCTATTGTGAAAAGCATATGTCAAATCAAAGGTGTCAGAAATGTAAATATCTAAGTGATATTAAGAAATGAAATAAATATATGTAATTCTCAAAGGGCTAACCTTAAAAAGGATGTACTAACAGAGGCAACTACCTGCCTGTTGTACCCGGCTCCGGTCATTGACCGCTCCTGCCAGAGATTCAGCTAGTCCCTGTCAACAGAGCAGTAGTTTCTCTTCTTGTTGACAGGTCTGGATTACTCGTGTCATTCTGATTGACATACAACTCTCGATGTTTATTTGGGGGAAGCCAGCTGTCAATCAGCATGACACCAGTAGTCCTTCCCTGTCAACAGGAAGAGAAACTGCTGCTCTGATGACTGGGAGTAGCTAAATCTCTGACAGGAGCGGTCAATGACCTGCGCCAGGTACAACAGGCAGGTAGTTGCAACTACATGCCTTTTTTAAAGTGCCGGATGTCCCTTTTAAACATTATTATCTTGAATGTTATCTTCATTTAGTGTATTTGTTGAATACTGAATTGTTTGTTGCTCGGCAATTCATGGCGATCCACCAGCCATGTTATATTGTATTGATTAGTACTATCCATCTTTTCACTAAATGGATATGAGAAAAGTAAAAACACTGAACTGGAAAAAACATTGAACAGAATAAAAGGATCTTTAAAAAAATGCCCTCCCTCCTGCTTATTTCTATTTCAAATGGAAATGTTTCTGAATGCAGCACTGTTTCCCTCAAATCCTTTAGTTTTAAATTTGAATAGAAGTTTCCTTGAAACTGAATATTCTAAAGGCAAATTATGGTTGCTTAGTAACAGCCCTGGTCATGCTGCCAGTGACACAAGTCTAGTGATTCCAGAACTTATTCTCAGAAAACAATATTTTGACAGTTACAAAAAAATCTCCCTATTGATTATATCACTCAAAATATTAGTGTTATTGGTGTATTCTGGTCACCAATGTCATAAAAATAAAGTGAAAATAATGTTTTCTGTAGAACAAAAAACTTGTTCAAAATGTGACAAAATCCTGTCTCCTATTAGAAGAAATGTAGGGTTATTCTTTGGTTTCAGACAATTCAAGTATGAAAGATGAAACCAAACTTCTCCGACCAATTATCTCATGTCTGTGGAAGATTAGCTGCAAAGCGGTTGGCAAATTGCAATCAATATAGTCAGAGACAGGGACAGAGAAGTTTGGTTCGAACATGACTTCTCCTGTCCTTTTATTGTTTGTGTACAGAATAAATTCAAAGCCTTAAAGTCCAGACACGAAACACAAATTCACCCTCTGCTTGACTGAACACTAACTAGACACCAGATTCCCTGACCAGGTTGCCTACTACTAATTAAAAAAGAAACAAGAAGGTCATGTGTTACCTCATGCTGATAGCACCACCTGGAGACTAGTAGGCCTCAATAGCATAGTACCAACTGGAAATTAGCGGGCCTCTATAACATAGCACCAACCGGAAACTAGCAGGAATCAGTAACATAACATGAACTGGAGACTAGCAGGCCTCAATAACATAGCACCAACTGGAAAAAGCAGGCCTCAATAACATAGCATCAACAGGAGACTAGCAAGCCTCAATAACATTGCATCAACAGGAGACTAGCAGGTCTCAATAACATAGCATGAACTGGAGACTAGCAGGCTTCAATAACATAGCATCAACTGGAAATTAGCAGGCCTCAATAACATAGCACCAACTGGAGACTATCAGGCCTCAATAACATAGCACCAACTGGAGACTAGCAGGCCTCAATAACATAGCACCAAATGGAGACTATCAGGCCTCAATAACATAGCACCAACTGGAGACTAGCAGGCCTCAATAACATAGCACCAACTGGAGACTATCAGGTCTCAATAACATAGCACCAACTGGAGACTAGCAGGCCTCAATAACATAGCACCAACTGGAAACTAGCAGGCCTCAATAACAGAGTGTCTTCAAAAGACACCTTCTGTTTCTTCAGATGGTTTTTCCCCAACTATAGTGAGCACATGTTTCTGAATTCAGTAATGAGTAAGTCCAAAATCTGCACTCACTAAGGCCTGTTTCACACGTCAGTGGCTCCGGTACGTGTGGTGACAGTTTTCTCACGTACCGGAGATAAAATACTCACCCAGCTCCCTCTATGCTTCCTCTCAGTGCCGCAGCTTCTTCCTGTATAAGCGGTCATGTGGTACCGCTCATTACAGTGATGAATATGCGGCTCCACCCCTATGGGAGGTGGAGCCGCATATTCATCACTGTAATGAGCGGCACCACGTGACCGCTCATACAGGGCAAGCTGCGGCACTGAGAGAAAGCATCGAGGGAGCTGGGTGAGTATTTTATTTCCAGCGGGCGGGCGCACAGGGGGTGGGAGGGGGTGGTGACAAGGATCTTTATTTTAAACACAAAAAAAATAAAAAAACAATGATTTTTCATTCCTTCTCTCCAGCGAACGCTGCTGGGAAGAAGGAATGAATTCCGGCTTCAGCACCAGATGCAGGGGACAGCGCTTATCTCTAGCGCTGTCTCCTGCACGGTCCATGTGGTACCCAGTCGGCACACGGGCGGCACACGGCTGCCGCACATGTGCCACACTGATGTGCCACGTGAGCACACAGATACACGGACACGGATAACTCCGGTACCGATTTTTCCGGTACCGGAATTATCTGGACTAGGGTTGAGCGAAACGGGTCGATCATTTTCAAAAGTCGCCGACTTTTGGCTAAGTCGGCGTCTCATGAAACCCGATCCGACCCCTGTGCTTGTCGGCCATGCGGTACGCGACTTTCGCGCCAAAGTCGCGTTTCAATGACGCGAAAAGCGCCATTTCTCAGCCAATGAAGGTGAACGCAGAGTGTGGGCAGCGTGATGACATAGATCCTGGTCCCCACCATCTTAGAGAAGGGCATTGCAGTGATTGGCTTGCTGTCTGCGGCGTCACAGGGGCTATAAAGGGGCGTTCCCGCCGACCGCCATCTTACTGCTGCTGATCTGAGCTTAGGGACAGGTTGCTGCCGCTTCGTCAGAAGCAGGGAGAGCGTTAGGCAGGGTCCACTAACCACCAAACCGCTTGTGCTGCAGCGATTTCCACTGTCCAACACCACCTTCGGTGTGCAGGGACTGTGGAAGCTATTTTTTTTTTTTTTTTCCCCTCAGCGCTGTAGCTCATTGGGCTGCCCTAGAAGGCTCCGTGATAGCTGTATTGCTGTGTGTACGCCACTGTGGAAACCAACTGCTTTTTTCAAAGCACATATCCTCTTGTTCCTTCCTTTCTGCACAGCTATCTTTTTTGTTTGTCCACACTTTTTATTTAATTTGTGCATCAGTCCACTCCTATTGCTGCCTGCCATACCTGGCTTAGATTACTGCAGGGAGATAGTAATTGTAGGACAGTCCCTGTTTTTTGTTTGTTTTTTTTGTGGGAGATTAAGATTGGCATTTCTGCTACAGTGCCATCCCTGTGTGTGCCATCTCTCACTGAGTGGGCCATAGAAAGCCTATTTATTTTTTCCGTGATTTGTGTTCTAAATTCTACCTCAACACAAAAACACTACATCAATCAGTGGGAGAAAAATATTGGCCTCAGTCAGGGCTTGTGTGCCACTGCTGTGTGTGCTATCTCTCATTCAGTGGGCTATAGAAAGCCTATTTATTTTTTTTATTTTTTTTATATTATTTGGTTTCTAAAGTCTCCCTGAAAAAAAAAAAAAAACCTAAAAAAACAGTGGGAGAGTAATATTGCCCTTTCAGCTTGTGTGCCAGTCTTGACTCCTGGGTGTGCCACCTCTCTCTCTCATTCAGTGGGCCATAGAAAGGCTATTTTTTTTTTGGTTTTTTTAATATTATTTGGTTTCTAAAGTCTCCCTGAAAAAAAAAAAAAACCTAAAAAAACAGTGGGAGAGTAATATTGCCCTTTCAGCTTGTGTGCCAGTCTTGACTCCTGGGTGTGCCACCTCTCTCTCTCATTCAGTGGGCCATAGAAAGGCTATTTTTTTTTTTTGTTTTTTTAATATTATTTGGTTTCTAAAGTCTCCCTGAAAAAAAAAAAAAAAACATAAAAAAACAGTGGGAGAGTAATATTGCCCTTTCAGCTTGTGTGCCAGTCTTGACTCCTGGGTGTGCCACCTCTCTCTCATTCAGTGGGCCATAGAAAGCCTATTTATTTTTTAAAAAAAATATTATTGGGTTTCTAAAGTCTCCCTTAAAAAACAAAAAATACATAAAAAAACAGTGGGAGAGTAATATTGCCCTTTCAGCTTGTGTGCCAGTCTTGACTCCTGGGTGTGCCACCTCTCTCTCTCATTCAGTGGGCCATAGAAAGGCTATTTTTTTTTTTGTTTTTTTAATATTATTTGGTTTCTAAAGTCTCCCTGAAAAAAAAAAAAAAACATAAAAAAACAGTGGGAGAGTAATATTGCCCTTTCAGCTTGTGTGCCAGTCTTGACTCCTGGGTGTGCCACCTCTCTCTCTCATTCAGTGGGCCATAGAAAGGCTATTTTTTTTTTGGTTTTTTTAATATTATTTGGTTTCTAAAGTCTCCCTGAAAAAAAAAAAAACATAAAAAAACAGTGGGAGAGTAATATTGCCCTTTCAGCTTGTGTGCCAGTCTTGACTCCTGGGTGTGCCACCTCTCTCTCATTCAGTGGGCCATAGAAAGCATTTTTTTGTTTTTTTCCTTGATTTGTGTTCTAAAATCTACCTCAACACAAAAACACTACATCAATCAGTGGGAGAAAAATATTGGCCTCAGTCAGGGCTTGTGTGCCACTGCTGTGTGTGCTATCTCTCATTCAGTGGGCTATAGAAAGCCTATTTATTTATTTATTTTTTTTCTTATTATTTGGTTTCTAAAGTCTCCCTGAAAAAAAAAAAAATACATAAAAAAACAGTGGGAGAGTAATATTGCCCTTTCAGCTTGTGTGCCAGTCTTGACTCCTGGGTGTGCCACCTCTCTCTCATTCAGTGGGCCATAGAAAGCATTTTTTTTTTTTGGTTTTTTTAATATTATTTGGTTTCTAAAGTCTCCCTGAAAAAAAAAAAAAAAAAAAAAAAAAAAACAGTGGGAGAGTAATATTGCCCTTTCAGCTTGTGTGCCAGTCTTGACTCCTGGGTGTGCCACCTCTCTCTCTCATTCAGTGGGCCATAGAAAGGCTATTTTTTTTTGGGTTTTTTTAATATTATTTGGTTTCTAAAGTCTCCCTGAAATAAAAAAAAAACTTAAAAAAACAGTGGGAGAGTAATATTGCCCTTTCAGCTTGTGCGCCAGTCTTGACTCCTGGGTGTGCCACCTCTCTCTCTCTAATTGTGGGCCATAGAAAGCCTTTTTTTTTTTTTTTTTTTTTTTATATTATTTGGTTTCTAAAGTCTCCCTGAGAAAAAAAAAAAAATAAATTAGGTGGGAGATTAATATTGACATTAGTGCTTGAGTGACAGTCCTGCGTGTGTGTCATCTCTGTGATTTTGTGCCACAGAAAACAGAGTGTGTAACATTGTGCCTGATTTTCCTTGTGGTCTCACCAACCTGTTAAGGGATATTGAAATCATACTGAAGTTATAGCTCACCGTGTAAGTTGTTTGACAGCAACAAATAAAGTTACTTTGGTTAAGATTTTAAAACAATGAGGAAGTCTGGTGCAAGAGGTCGTCGTGGGCGTTCATTGTCAGCTGGTAATGATGGTAGTGGTAGTGGAGCATCAGGTGGTCGTGGGGATAAAAATATTCCACCTAAGTCTGGAGCTGTGGAGCCAGTTTCGTCGTCAGGCTACACAAGGCCTCGAACGCTCTCTTTTCTGGGAGTAGGAAAACCGCTTTTAAAGGCGGAGCAGCAACAGCAAGTTTTGGCTTACATTGCAGACTCAGCCTCTAGCTCTTTTGCCTCCTCTTCCGAAACTGGTAAATGTAAAAGCAGCGCATCGCTTGTGGATGTTCACGGTCAGGGACAAGTCGCTTCCTTGTCCTCCTCAGCAAAAACTACAACAAGAGAGAAGGATGCAGCAGGCGACACAACGGGTCACTCCATGGAGCTCTTTACACATACCGTCCCTGGCTTAGAAAGTGAAACATTTAACAGGCCATGCCCATTACAAGTATATTCTGACATGGAGTGCACTGATGCACAGCCACAGCCAGAGTACTATGCTGCTCCTTTGACTCAGACCACCACATTGCCCTCTCAGGGTACAGATCCACAATCAGACCCTGATGAGACTATGTTGCCCCGCCACGAACGCTATACCACCGACCGACACAGTGACACAGACGAAGTTGCACACGAGCTCGAAGAGGAGGTAATAGATGACCCAGTTATTGACCCCGATTGGCAGCCATTGGGGGAACAGGGTGCAGGCGGCAGTAGTTCAGAAGCGGAGGTGGAGGAGGGGCCGCAGCAGGCATCAACATCGCAACAGGTTCCATCTGCCGGGCCCGTATCTGGCCCAAAACGCGTGTCAAAGCCAAAACCTGTTGGAGCACAGCGTTGCCATCCGGTTAAAGCTCAGTCTGCAATCCCTGAAAAGGGATCCGAGTCTAGGAAGAGTGCAGTCTGGCATTTTTTTAAACAACATCCAACTGATCAGCGCAAAGTCATCTGTCAAAAATGTTCAACTAGCTTAAGCAGAGGTCAGAATCTGAAAAGTCTAAATACTAGTTGCATGCATAGACACTTAACCACCATGCATTTTCAAGCCTGGACTAACTACCAAACGTCCCTCAAGGTTGTAGCACCCTCGGCCAATGAAGCTAGTCAGCAACGCAACATCCCTTCCGTCACTGTAAGGCCACCATTTTCCGCACCACCGGCAGTATCTGTGCAGGTTTCTTTGCCAGCCAAAAGCAGTCAGGGTCAGGGAATCACCAGTTTTGTAGGAGGAAATATTGCATCTAGGGCACCGGCGGAAACAATACCGTCTCCAACCGTCTCTCAGTCTGCCATGTACACCGGCACACCCGAAAGTTCCACGATCTCCAGCTCTCCAGTCCAGCTCACCCTACATGAGACTCTGGTTAGAAAAAGGAAGTACTTATCCTCGCATCCGCGTACACAGTGTTTTAACGCCCACATAGCTAGACTAATCTCGTTAGAGATGATGCCCTACCGGTTAGTTGAAAGCGAAGCTTTCAAAGCCCTGATGGAGTACGCTGAACCACGATACGAGCTACCCAGTCGACACTTTTTTTCCAGAAAAGCCATCCCAGCCCTGCACCAGCATGTTAAACAGCGCATCGTCCATGCACTCAGGCAATCTGTGAGTACAAAGGTGCACCTGACTACAGATGCATGGACCAGTAGGCATGGCCAGGGACGTTATGTGTCCATCACGGCACACTGGGTGAATGTGGTGGATGCAGGGTCCACAGGCGACATCAATTTAGGGACAGTTGTGCCTAGCCCACGGTCTAGGAAACAGTTGGCTGTAGGCGTTCGCACCCCCTCCTCCTCCTCCTCCTCGTCCTCCTGCAGAAGCTACAGCTCTTCCACAGAACGCAGTCTGCCAACCACTCCATCGGCAGATGACACTGTTGCACACCAGTTGTCCCATTATGGGCCAGCTACTGCCAAGCGTCAGCAGGCTGTATTGGCTATGAAGTGCTTGGGCGACAACAGACACACCGCGGAAGTTCTGTCCGAGTTCTTGCAACAAGAAACGCAGTCGTGGCTGGGCACAGTAGATCTTGAGGCAGGCAAGGTAGTGAGTGATAACGGAAGGAATTTCATGGCTGCCATCTCCCTTTCCCAACTGAAACACATTCCTTGCCTGGCTCACACCTTAAACCTGGTGGTGCAGTGCTTATTGAAAACTTATCCTGGGTTCTCCGACCTGCTCCTCAAAGTGCGTGCACTTTGCTCACATATCCGACGTTCGCCTGTACACGCCAGCCGTATGCAGACCTATCAGCGGTCTTTGAACCTTCCCCAGCATCGCCTAATCATAGACGTTGCAACAAGGTGGAACTCAACACTGCACATGCTTCAGAGACTGTGCGAACAGAGGCGTGCTGTTATTTATTTGTGGGAGGATACACGGGCAGGCAGTAGGATGGCAGACATGGAGTTGTCAGGTGTGCAGTGGTCTAAGATACAAGACATGTGTCAAGTCCTTCAGTGTTTTGAGGAATGCACACGGCTGGTTAGTGCAGACAACGCCGTAATAAGCATGAGCATCCCCCTAATGCGTCTGCTGATGCAAAGTTTGACGCACATAAAGGAGCAGGCGTCTGCACCAGAGGAAGAGGAAAGCCTTGATGACAGTCAGCCATTGTCTGGTCAGGGCAGTGTACAGGACGAGGTAGCGGGCGAAGAGGAGGTGGAGGACGAGGAGGATGATGGGGATGAGTATATTTTTAATGCCGAACCTTTCCCGGGGGCACAGGAAATTGGTTGCGTGTCACGGCCGGGTTCTGGTTTTTTGAGGGACACAAGTGACGTAGATTTGCCTGCAACTGCCCCTCAACCAATCACAACCGGAGATTTGACAACTGGAACTTTGGCCCACATGGCGGATTATGCCTTACGTATCCTAAAAAGGGACACACGCATTACGAAAATGATGAACGATGACGATTACTGGTTGGCCTGCCTCCTTGATCCACGCTATAAAGGCAAATTGCAAAATATTATGCCACATGAGAACTTGGAACTAATATTAGCAACCAAACAATCAACTCTTGTTGACCGTTTGCTTCAGGCATTCCCAGCACACAGCGCACGTGATCGTTCTCACACGAGCTCCAGGGGGCAGCAGACTAGGAGTGTTAGGGGTGCACACATCAGAAGTGGCGTTGGACAGAGGGGTTTTCTGACCAGGTTGTGGAGTGATTTTGCTATGACCGCAGACAGGACAGGTACTGCTGCATCAATTGAAAGTGACAGGAGACAACATTTGTCCAGTATGGTTACTAACTATTTTTCATCCCTTATCGATGTTCTCCCTCAACCGTCATTCCCATTTGATTACTGGGCCTCCAAATTAGACACCTGGCCAGAATTGGCAGAATATGCATTGCAGGAGCTTGCTTGCCCGGCAGCAAGTGTCCTATCAGAAAGAGTATTCAGTGCTGCAGGTTCAATATTAACCGAAAAAAGGACTCGTCTGGCTACCCAAAATGTTGACGATCTAACATTCATTAAAATGAACCACAACTGGATTTCGAAATCTTTTGCCCCACCTTGCCCGGCCGACACCTAGCTTTCCTATGAAAGGCTCTTGCCTGTGAATTACTTTTCTAATGTCTAATTTGCTGCAGCTGATTGTACAGCATACGACATGTTTACACCTCCCTAAATGGCCAAACTCCCCACACGGGGCCGTGGTATCGCGACTTGGCGCAAGCACCCGTGAGACTGCTGTTTGTCTGAAGAGGTGGGTGTGCTCGCTTTTGGTTGACGGCATTGCTACTGGGTCCCTCATAGTACAATGTAGTGTCTCTGGCGGTGGTGGTGCGCACCCAACGTCAGACACACCGTTGTAACATGAGGGGCCCTGGGGCGGTCCCGCCGGCCTCTAGAGAGTTCCCCCCTACCCCAGCTCAAAATGTGCTCTACCACATGCAAAATTATGTCGCACAGCTCCACCCATCTTTAGTCTATTCGCTGACATCATTCAATGTCTGGCACTGACAATACAAATTTGTAGACATCTATGATGCAACTTAAAGTAGTCTGTGTCTGTGTCCTATATTGGCACCATTAAATAGTTACTGCCAAATTACTATGTCAGAAACTCAGCAGATGAGCCCACCCCTGTACCTAAGTATGCCACCTTTTTTTTTGTTTTGGTTGTTTTGCGAGACATTAACATCTATTTATATTTTGGGAGTACTGGGACAGACACTCCTTGCACTACTCCTCCACTCACCACCAAGCTGCCCGTGTATCCATGTAACCGCTGTAAAACTGCCATGAGCCTATTGTTTGTTATTTTAGGCCTTTGATAGCCTGTCTGCGGTCCCTACTTTAAATACTCCTCCACTCACCACCAAGCTGCCTGCCCGTGTATCCATGTAACCGCTGTAAAACTGCCATGAGCCTATTGTTTGTTATTTTAGGCCTTTGAAGCCTGTCTGCGGTCCCTCCTTCCACTAGTCCTCCACTGACCAGACCACTGCTGCCCGTGTACCCCTGGAACCAATTATAAAGTGCCTACAGCCAGCCCATTTTTTTATGTTAGGCCTTTGAAGCCTGTCTGCGGTCCCTCCTTCCACTAGTCCTCCACTGGCCAGACCACTGCTGCCCGTGTACCCCTGGAACCAATTATAAAGTGCCTACAGCCAGCCCATTTTTTTATGTTAGGCCTTTGAAGCCTGTCTGCGGTCCCTCCTTCCACTAGTCCTCCACTGACCAGACCACTGCTGCCCGTGTACCCCTGGAACCAATTATAAAGTGCCTACAGCCAGCCCATTTTTTTATGTTAGGCCTTTGAAGCCTGTCTGCGGTCCCTCCTTCCACTAGTCCTCCACTGGCCAGACCACTGCTGCCCGTGTACCCCTGGAACCAATTATAAAGTGCCTACAGCCAGCCCATTTTTTTATGTTAGGCCTTTGAAGCCTGTCTGCGGTCCCTCCTTCCACTAGTCCTCCACTGGCCAGACCACTGCTGCCCGTGTACCCCTGGAACCAATTATAAAGTGCCTACAGCCAGCCCATTTTTTTATGTTAGGCCTTTGAAGCCTGTCTGCGGTCCCTCCTTCCACTAGTCCTCCACTGACCAGACCACTGCTGCCCGTGTACCCCTGGAACCAATTATAAAGTGCCTACAGCCAGCCCATTTTTTTATGTTAGGCCTTTGAAGCCTGTCTGCGGTCCCTCCTTCCACTAGTCCTCCACTGACCAGACCACTGCTGCCCGTGTACCCCTGGAACCAATTATAAAGTGCCTACAGCCAGCCCATTTTTTTATGTTAGGCCTTTGAAGCCTGTCTGCGGTCCCTCCTTCCACTAGTCCTCCACTGACCAGACCACTGCTGCCCGTGTACCCCTGGAACCAATTATAAAGTGCCTACAGCCAGCCCATTTTTTTATGTTAGGCCTTTGAAGCCTGTCTGCGGTCCCTCCTTCCACTAGTCCTCCACTGGCCAGACCACTGCTGCCCGTGTACCCCTGGAACCAATTATAAAGTGCCTACAGCCAGCCCATTTTTTTATGTTAGGCCTTTGAAGCCTGTCTGCGGTCCCTCCTTCCACTAGCCCTCCACTGGCCAGACCACTGCTGCCCGTGTACCCCTGGAACCAATTATAAAGTGCCTACAGCCAGCCCATTTTCTTATGTTAGGCCTTTGAAGCCTGTCTGCGGTCCCTACTTTAAATACTCCTCCACTCACCACCAAGCTGCCTGCCCGTGTATCCATGTAACCGCTGTAAAACTGCCATGAGCCTATTGTTTGTTATGTTAGGCCTTTGATAGCCTGTCTGCGGTCCCTACTTTAAATACTCCTCCACTCACCACCAAGCTGCCTGCCCGTCTATCCATGTAACCGCTGTAAAACTGCCATGAGCCTATTGTTTGTTATGTTAGGCCTTTGATAGCCTGTCTGCGGTCCCTACTTTAAATACTCCTCCACTCACCACCTAGCTGCCTGTGTATCCATGTAACCGCTGTAAAACTGCAATGAGCCTATTGTTTGTTATTTTAGGCCTTTGATAGCCTGTCTGCGGCCCCTACTTGCAATACTCCTCCACTGACCACAATGCTGCCTGGAGTGCCTGCCTGTGTATCCATGTAACCGATGTAAAACTGCCATGACTGCCTACTGTTTGTTATTTTAGGCCTTTGATAGCCTGTCTGCGGCCCCTACTTGCAATACTCCTCCACTGACCACAATGCTGCCTGGAGTGCCTGCCTGTGTATCCATGTAACCGATGTAAAACTGCCATGACTGCCTACTGTTTGTTATTTTAGGCCTTTGATAGCCTGTCTGCGGCCCCTACTTGCAATACTCCTCCACTGACCACAATGCTGCCTGGAGTGCCTGCCTGTGTATCCATGTAACCGATGTAAAACTGCCATGACTGCCTACTGTTTGTTATTTTAGGCCTTTGATAGCCTGTCTGCGGCCCCTACTTGCAATACTCCTCCACTGACCACAATGCTGCCTGGAGTGCCTGCCTGTGTATCCATGTAACCGATGTAAAACTGCCATGAGTGCCTACTGTTTGGTATTTTAGGCCTTTGATAGCCTGTCTGCAGCCCCTACTTGCAATACTCCTCCACTGACCACACCAATGCTGCCCGTGTACCCCTGGAACCTATTTAAAAGTTCATAGAGCCTAGTTATATATTTTATTTACTATTAATAAGGCCATGATGGACTACGCTGTACCACGCTACAAGCTAACCAGTCGACACTTCTTTTGCGAGAAAAGCCATCCCAACCCTCCACCAGCATGTAGAAGACCGCATTGTCCATGCACTCTGGCAATCTGTGAGTACAAAGGTGCACCTGACAACAGACGCATGGACCTGTAGGCATGGCAACGGAAGATTACGTGTCCATTACGGCGCAATGGGTTAATGTGTTGGATGCATGGTCCACAGGGGACAGCCTACTAAGTCTGTCTGCAGTCCCTAATTCAAATTGTCCTCCACTGTCTAAATCGGAGCTTCCACCTTCTGGCTTTCGGCCTATAGTATCAGAAATTAAACTGCATTTGGCCTTCAACTTTGGTTAGGGCCTACTAACGGCTTCTGCCCCTCCCTGGTGTTGCCCTCAACTAAATAAAGCTGAGCTTCAACCTTCTGCTCCAAATTACCATTTTAAAAAATGCAATAAGCTTTTCCGGCCTACTAAAGGTGTCTGTCTGTGTGCCCCTGCCTGGTGTTGTCCTCAACTGAATAAAGCTGAGCTTCAACCTTCCGGCTCTCATTAAGTGGTTTTTAAAAAACAAAATGGTGGTTAGGGCCTACTAACGGCTTCTGCCCCTCCCTGGTGTTGCCCTCAACTAAATAAAGCTGAGCTTCAACCTTCTGCTCCAAATTACCATTTTAAAAAATGCAATAGGCTTTTCCGGCCTACTAAAGGTGTCTGTCTGTGTGCCCCTGCCTGGTGTTGTCCTCAACTAAATAAAGCTGAGCTTCAACCTTCTGCTCCAAATTACCATTTTAAAAAATGCAATAGGCTTTTCCGGCCTACTAAAGGTGTCTGTCTGTGTTCCCCTGCCTGGTGTTGTCCTCAACTAAATAAAGCTGAGCTTCAACCTTCTGCTCCAAATTACCATTTTAAAAAATGCAATAGGCTTTTCCGGCCTACTAAAGGTGTCTGTCTGTGTGCCCCTGCCTGGTGTTGCCCTCAAATAAATAAAGCTGAGCTTCAACCTTCTGCTCCAAATTACCATTTTAAAAAATGCAATAGGCTTTTCCGGCCTACTAAAGGTGTCTGTCTGTGTGCCCCTGCCTGGTGTTGTCCTCAACTAAATAAAGCTGAGCTTCAACCTTCTGCTCCAAATTACCATTTTAAAAAATGCAATAGGCTTTTCCGGCCTACTAAAGGTGTCTGTCTGTGTTCCCCTGCCTGGTGTTGTCCTCAACTAAATAAAGCTGAGCTTCAACCTTCTGCTCCAAATTACCATTTTAAAAAATGCAATAGGCTTTTCCGGCCTACTAAAGGTGTCTGTCTGTGTGCCCCTGCCTGGTGTTGCCCTCAAATAAATAAAGCTGAGCTTCAACCTTCTGCTCCAAATTACCATTTAAAAAAATGCAATAGGCTTTTCCGGCCTACTAAAGGTGTCTGTCTGTGTGCCCCTGCCTGGTGTTGTCCTCAACTAAATAAAGCTGAGCTTCAACCTTCTGCTCCAAATTACCATTTTAAAAAATGCAATAGGCTTTTCCGGCCTACTAAAGGTGTCTGCCCCTCCCTGGTGTTGTCCTCAACTGAACAAAGCTGAGCTTCCACATTCTGGCTTTCGCCCTATACTATCAGATATTAAACTGCATTTGGCCTACTAGTGTGGTTAGGCCCTTGAAACAGTGTCTGCTGCTCTTGGGTTTGCTACTCCACTGAACAAAGCAATGCCGCCTGTTTAGTCCTGTTACCAATTTTGAACTGCATTTAGCCTACTTTATTCTTTGGCCCTATATCTGTTTCCTCCTCATCCTGCCCATTGCCCAGCCACTGCTAAATGAGTCTGCTGGTACATTGACCTAGACCACTACATTCCCCTTGTACTCTACACAGCCAGAATCTGACCCTGCTGAAAGTAAGGTTCCCCTTCCCGCATGTTATACCACCTTACACAGGGACAAAGAGGAAGGTGCAGATGAAAGTGCAGGTTCCTTCATCAGGTGGGGGGGCATACTCGTTGGCGACGTCACTGGCACAGGGCCCCTCAGAGTACGCAAAAGTGTCGCTGCTGGTGGGAGGCGCCCCCGCCATGCAAACACACCGCCGTACTTTGAGGGGCCCTGTGCCAGTGCCAATGCGAACGAGTGGGCCCCCCCCTGCTTGCTCAGGATCACAGCACTTGCAACGTTTAAATACTTACCTTTCCCTTCAACACCGCCGTGACGTAGTCCGCATTTCCTGGGCCCACGAAAAACTTGAGCCAGCCCTACTCCCCCCACAACTTTCCCCCAATTCCCTATGCCCAACTATTATTATACAGTTAATTAAGATTGGCAAGCTTCAGAAACAAGAATGGATGTTTTTGGCATTAAAATGGGCACTGTAGGTGTTTTCCTGGCCTCCACTCACTGCCGACTATGCTTCCCCATTGACTTGCATTGGGTTTCGTGTTTCGGTCGATCCCCGACTTTTAGCGATAATCGGCCGACTGCACTCGACTCGACTCTGGACAAAATCGGGTTTCCCAAAACCCTACTCGATCTTAAAAAAATGAAAGTCGCTCAACCCTAATCTGGACGTGTGAGACTGGCCTTAGGGCTGCAGAGAAATCCACGCTAGGAAGGTAATGAAGAGTCCCGTTACTAAACCTTCATGTTATTGCATAAAAATCCAGACCTGAAAGTAAGAATTACCAAAACCCTTCTTGGATCCTAGTATGCGTAAGGGATGAAATTCTTGGGGAAATGTAGCAGCCCTTGACCACGTTGTCCTGGCTGTCACTATTTCAATTGACTTTATTTATTTATGTCTTTTAAAATCCAAGATTAAAGGGGTTTGTCGAAAATTGTTATAAAAAAACATAAAAGAATACACATTTAAATATTTAGCAGTTTTCTAAATACCTTTATTTAGCAAAAATGGTATGTTTCTCTACTGCACTCAGCCAGGATTTTAAAGATAAATCACTGTACACCTGTCCTCGATTTCAGTGGTACAGGATGTGTAAAGAACATGTGTTTGAGAAAGAAGTCAGGTCAGAGCAGCGTCCTGTCAGGCATCCTGAACTTTCATTCCTCTGTTCAGTCAGCCTGACAGGGCACTGAGTGGAGCTAACTAAAGGGTAAGATTAACACATTTCTCTAGCTGACTGAGAATGAACATCCATCTCATTCAACCTGACAGTTTTAGTGCAGTATAGGGAATCTCTCTGCCTCGCTATTCCTGCAGTTCGTCCTAAAATGGCTGCAGACTGAGAGATAGAAGCTCCTATCTTTAATACCTTTTTGCTAAATAAAGAAATAAAAGTATTTAGAAATATGTTTAATGTTTAAAAGTACTTATTTAATTTATTTAATCTGATTTTTTTATTTTATTATTATTTTTTTTTTTTTAGAAAAGCCCTTTAGCTGCTTCATACACAAGTGACTCGGAAGCAGATTTTTGTTTTTAAGAATTTGTTTTCTAAACTTTTTCTTTTATATCTATAGAATATATGAAATAATAATAAAGTGCATTCACAGAATTAGAAGGCATCATTATATTGAGAGCATTTTTATTCATTTATTTTTTTAACCCCTTCACATTCGGGGTGGTTTTCCATTTTTTTTTAGTTTTCGATTTTTCCTCTCGTTTTCCAAGAGCCATATTATTTTTTATTTTTCCATCCACATAGCCGAATAAGGACTTGTTCCTTTACAGGACAAGTTGTATTTGTGAATGCCATCATTCATTTTAACATATGATTCACTGAAAAGCAAGAAAAAAATTCCAAGTGAGTGTTAATTGAAAAAAAAGTGCAATTCCGCAATTGTTTTTTGAGTTTTTTATTTTTCATATGCACTATATGGTAAACTGACCTAGCAATATGATTCTCCAAGTAAGTACGATTACGTACATACAAAATATATAGTGTTTTTTTATGTGGTGAAAAAAATGAAGAAATTTCTAAAAAATAAAAAAAAATCCTTTTGCCATTATTTTCCAAGACCCCATCTGTTTTCTTTTTTTGGCATATAGGGCTGTGTGAGAGGGCTTAGTTTTTGCGCACTGAACAGACATTTTTACTGATACCATTTTGGGGTACATACCACATTTAGATAGCTTCTTTTTGCATTTTATTGCAATGTTGCAGAGGCTAAAAAAGGAATAAAAATGCAAGAATTTAGATGTTTTTTGTTACACCGTTTACTTATCATATTAATTTATTTTTTAGTTTGATAGATCGGACTTTCAAAAATACAGTAATATTAACTCTGTTTGTTTTTTTGTTTTATTTTTAATGGGCCAAAAGGGGGAATGATTTGAACGTGTGTTTTATTTATTTATTTTTTCATATTTTTAAAAAACTTTTTTTTACTTTTTACTGTATTTCTTAGTCCTTTCAGGAGGCTTGAAGCTGCAATCATCCGACCGCTTGTGCTATACATAACAGTTCAACAGCACTGCTATTTATAGCTAAAATCACCATCTCCTATTGATGCCTAATAAATGCTGGCTTTCAACCTGACAAGCATGGAGGTCTTCAACAGACCCCCAGCAGTTATGACAACCTATCGGTGACCCACAATCATGTTATGGGAGCGCCAATGGGCTTGTGGAATGACACCTCCCCTACCAGTGCGTGCTAAATGCTGCTGTCAGAGATTGATGGCAGCATTTAACAGGTTAACAGCCGTGGGCGGGGTTCCGCTCCACCTGCGGCTGTTAAAGGCACATGATGGCTGATTCAATCAGCCATCATTGGACGGGAAAGATGCAGGCTCGGTGTGTGAGCTCACATCACAGGCAAAGACATGACTGATGTACATGTACACAAAGGTTTTAAAGGGTTAAAAATCTTTATGTAGTAAATGTATGAATGTCATGCCAGCATCTTAGTAGATGTGCATAAGTATGCATGTGTACAGTATGTATAAACGGTCTTGCTGCAAAGCGTTATTGTGCCTGTGGATGCAGGGATGCTTCAGTACATTTTAAATATAATGCAACCCTAAGCAAACAATAAAAATGAAAAAAGCAAAACCGTACTAGACTAATAAAGAAAGTGCCACATGCTTCTTTATGCTTTAAAAATCTAACAAGTTTCAAGTAATATAAGTAACACATTAACAAACAGGCATTAAAATTTGGTGCATATTCATCCATGTTCCAGGAACTTACTCCAACTGTACTGCTTGTTTCATGAATGCTGACATTCTCAGAAACACTATCCACCTGGACGTTTAATGTCTGCACATTCTGTGCAAGGTTTCTGGGAAAACTCTATTCCTCAGACGGAATCCCTGGAATGTTGCACAAGATGTGCTGAAACTGAGCTTCCACCTGAAAAATGTCTCTGCGTATATACATAGTCATGAATCAAGCGCTGCAGTTTAACTAACATGCTGACACATGGGTTAATATACATCAAATGTTGATGCCTGTATTTTTCTTATGTGATTAAATACCATGAAATATAAAGAAGCATGGAGCATATTTTTGTAATTTGAATTGCATGGTGCATGTGTGTGCATCCATATTTGTAGTATATTCAGAATATGCCATTATTTTTAATCATTTTGCAGTGTTTGAACTACCTTTGAAATTAGGCTAAGTATATAGTTCTGGTTTTCATAATATGAAAATTGAATTCATGAAAAACTTTGTGCTAAAAAGACAAATATCAAATGTCAGGAAAGATAACAGGTAGGGATGGGAGAACCCGACGGGAAAGTCCTTGTTCCATACCGAACACCTAGGATCCGTGCACGGACCGAGAACACAAACTTCTCTCTGAAGTCTGTGTTTCTGTTTGGGTTTGGCAGCCTGAACATCTGATGTTTCCCACATTGTCATCTGTGTGACAGCGTGAGAAACACTGGCTTTGATTGACGTTGAGTTCGTTACCACCGGTCAGAGAGCTGCGTTTTTTTTCTTTCTTTTTTAACGGTGTTTACCAAAGGGGTTAACTAGTAGGACTGTTTTATAGGTCGGGTCATTCCGAACACGTCGATGTCAAATTTTTGATACTTTATTTCCCTTTTTTTTTTTTGACTTTTTTTTTACTTATTCCCAATATGGGACTTTCACTTTCTGCAGTCTGATCGTAGTTATAAGGTATAGCAATGCAGAAGCAGTGCGGGACCACTCCTGGCTCTGAAAGCTGGATGTCAGCTGTCAGTAATAGCTTACACCCGGTGACGATCACCAAAGCACAGCCCCCTGTGCGCGGACGATCACCATGGCGTACATGTACTGCATCGGTCGGGAAGTCCTTCCCGATCATGACGTACATGTACTACAAATTTTGGCAAGACTATTAGAACACATACTGTTCTGTTTTGTATACCTTTTAGTAGTTTTCTCTCTAAGATTCATTTATGAAAGGCATATGCTATAATTATTTGGTATCTTGGGCAAATGACATTTAAGTGTAGTCATATACATTTATGTGAAATTTTCTATGTAAAGGGATTGTGCACAAGTAGGTAAATATGGTTGCTTTCTTATAAAACATTGCCTTATCTGTGCATAGATTGTGTCTGCAGTTCAGACTAATTTACTGCAAAGGAGCTGAGCTGTAATGTCTGACATATCCCATGGGCAGGTGTAAAATCATGTAAGCCCCTAAAGGTGACATTTTATGGACATGCTACAAAATTGAAGGCCAAATGCCTTTAAGGGTTATTGCCAACAAAACTTGCTGATTGGTGTGGCTCCAACCACTGGAGCTCCCATGCAATATTAGCGTATTAATTCACAGGACAGGTTTTGCAGCCAGGTCAGTATTCAATGGTCACACTCAATGGAAGCCCTCTTACCTGTTGGCACCTATGACTCCTCTTTTGATAAGCTGACCAAACACTTAAGTGCATCATTTTTCTGCTTGTCCATGGTTCTGCAAATTGAGTCAATCATTTTTAGCATCCACCGATCCCAAGAATGGGGGATCCTGGAAATTTCCTTTTGGAATGTAGTGTTAGTTAGCATTTTTCATTGTTTATTAAGACTGCAGGAAAAAACAGAATGATATACTCTGTTACCTCCAGCAGTCCCATAGATAATGAATGAAGAGGAGGCATGTGCTGTCACTGCTTCATTCAGATGGGGCATTTCAAAGCCACATCCTCTGGACCAATTGGGGTCCTAGTAGTTAAACCCCAACAATTAGCAAATTGTCACCTCTGGAGAGTAATTTGCAATGTTGGGAAAACACATTTATGGTGACTAAGTAGAATGTGGAAAAATATTTAGAATTGAGAGTCCTCAGTGGTTGATACCTTTTAATGGCTAACTGTTTCAGGTATCAACCACTGAGGACTCTCAATTCTAAATATTTTTCTATCTACTGGCTAACACGGTACCAAGATACTTATCTTTCCTGTAAGTAGAATATGATCATTTCCAACAGCATTTGCTCAGTGATTGGAACTGCACCAATCAGCAAATGATGTTGGCAATAATCATATTCTATGTGTATAAAATATAAACAGGCACAACTGTAGTCTGGTAACAACTTTCACGGCTGGGAGAAATACATTTATATGGGTTTTCCACTACTAGGTCGACCACTTCTTAAACTAAATGTTGGCCCCAATAAAATAATTAAGCCTATACTCGGCTCCCGTGCCAGCACCGTTCCCACAGTGTCGGCACTCGCTCTCCCCGGGGCTGTGATGCGGTGTTGTGACATGTGACCCCAGCGCCCAATCTGCACTGGCATCACTGTCTCTACCTTTGGACAAACTGAACATGAAGAGTGAGCCAGGGATCAGCTGCAGCCCCGGCTTCCTTTTCATGTTCAGTTTGTCCGAAGGTGGGGACAGTGATGCCAGCGCAGATTGGGCGCCAGAAGACATCACATATCATTCTACCGCATCACAGCCCTGGTATCTCGAGCACCGACACTGCTGGAATGAAACTTGTACTTGAGGTTAGAATAGGTTTTACTATTTTATCCGAAAATTTAATTGCATTACTGCACAAGAAATAAGAAAAATTTAGAAAGTTTAGCGCATAAATAGGCCAATTCATGGCCAATTCAGACTTTCTAAATTTTTCATATTGCAGTAATACAGTTCAATTTCCATTTTTCATGTTTGCAAGTTTCGGCACTACAATGTGCTGCCTTTTTTGTTTGAGTGTATATGAGTTGGTGACTCTAGGTTCAGCACCTGTTCACACTAAGGGTACCGTCTCACTATACGATTTACCAACGATCACGACCTGCGATACGACCTGGCCGTGATCGTTGGTAAGTCGTTGTGTGGTCGCTGGGGAGCTGTCACACAGACCGCTCTCCAGCGACCAACGATGCCGAGGTTCACTGGTAACCAGGGTAAACATCGGGTTACTAAGCGCAGGGCCGCGCTTAGTAACCCGATGTTTAACGTGGTTACCAGCGTAAAAGTAAAAAAAAAAAAAACGTACATACTCACCATCTGATGTCCGTCAGGTCCCTTGCCGTCTGCTTCCCGCTCTGACTGTCTGCCGGCCGGAAAGTGAGAGCAGATCACAGCGGTGACGTCGCCGCTGTGATCTGCTTTCACTTTACGGCGGCACTCAGTCAGAGCGGGAAGCAGACGGCAAGGGACCTGACGGACATCAGATGGTGAGTATGTACGTTTTTTTTTTTTTTACTTTTACGCTGGTAACCACGGTAAACATCGGGTTACTAAGCGCGGCCCTGCGCTTAGTAACCCGATGTTTACCCTGGTTACAAGCGAACGCATCGCTGGATCGCTGTCACACACAACGATCCAGCGATGACAGCGGGAGATCCAGCGACGAAAGAAAGTTTCAAACTATCTGCTACGACGTACGATTCTCAGCAGGGTCCCTGATCGCTGCTGCATGTCAGACACTGCGAGATCGTAACTATATCGCTAGAACGTCACGAATCATGCCGTCGTAGCGAAGAAAATGCCACTGTGTGATGGTACCCTTAGTCTATGTTTGGATGTGACGGTCAGTTTTTTGAAATTTATTATTTTATTGGGGCCGAATATTTAGTTTAAGAAGAGTTGTCCTAGTAGTGGACAATCACTTTAAGGTGATTAAGTAAGAGGATAAGGTTTTAGCCAACATAACTTGCTGATTGGTGAAGATCCAATCACTGGAGCCCCCACTGATCCTGAGAACACAGATCTTAATGTTTTTTGTGCATATTCGTCACAGCTCCATTCACTGTCTAATGAGACTGCAGGAGAAAGCAAAGTGATGTACTCTGCTAAGTCTGACATTCCAATGAATGGAGGCTTGCATTCCTTGAGTCTTGCACTTTGATTTCAAAGCTCCATTCTGTGAACCAATGAGGTCATAAGTGTCAAACCCCACTCAGCAAATGATCATCTCTTTTGTGGATCGGTTATAACAATTTTGGTAAAACATACATTTAAGGTGATTAAGTAGAGGGACAGGGTATATGTCACGCCGTTCTGTCTGTATCTGGTTTTCAGCATGACAATGCATGTCTTTGCTTTAACCCTTTGCTCCTTTCCCCCTAATTGAGCTGGGATACTGTTGGCTGTTACCTGTATGGAGCCTTCTCAGTTCCCTGCTCTGCATGCGTAGCCATACATGGGTGGTTAGATCTTTCCTCTGCTGCATGACCATCCGTATGTGCGGTCCCTGGTTGCCACTGTAGAAGCTGTCCGTGGGTTGGGAGGTCATTTGTAGCTGGTGCATGTCTTTCCACATGTGTCTGGGCATGCAGTCGCTGCCAGGTGCCCTGAGCTTCAGTTCCTGCACTGATTGTGCTGTAATGGTTTCTGTTTGTGCTAAGGGCATGCATGGCCACACCTCCCCTGCTTTTATCAGGGTTACCAACCAACTAGTCACACAATATATACTCAATGGCACTTCCAATAACTGACTACACAAAACGCGGATTTAGATACCATTAACCGCACGAAGAGAACCATAATATAAAAACAAAATATCTTTATTAAATTAATTCACAAAACAACAGAACAGTAAAAATAAGACCTGATATAATGACAGAGTGTCCAGAGGAATAAAAGGACCCGCACACTATCCCTATATCAAATATAATAGTACTGATACAGCAGTCAAGAGTATGCTAAGCCAAAACAAAAAGACTAGATGGGTTGCTATAATATATCATAATGCAGAGTATACTGTGGAAATACGGGTACAAAAAAAGATAAGTCTCCTCAAAATTAGGATAAGTATCCCGTCCACATCCCTCATACATTTAATCACTGTTATGAACACCTAGTTTGTTAGGCATGCTGAGGTATAGAATGTATGTAAATACCAACCCAGATAGTGTGTTGATAATGCCGGTCCCTTCCTCCTCGTGCGCCCCAACGCGCGTTTCGCCCAGAGCTTCTTCCGGGGGACGCCCCCGGAAGAAGCTCTGGGCGAAACGCGCGTCGGGGCGCACGAGGAGGAAGGGACCGGCATTATCAACACACTATCTGGGTTGGTATTTACATACATTCTATACCTCAGCATGCCTAACAAACTAGGTGTTCATAACAGTGATTAAATGTATGAGGGATGTGGACGGGATACTTATCCTAATTTTGAGGAGACTTATCTTTTTTTGTACCCGTATTTCCACAGTATACTCTGCATTATGATATATTATAGCAACCCATCTAGTCTTTTTGTTTTGGCTTAGCATACTCTTGACTGCTGTATCAGTACTATTATATTTGATATAGGGATAGTGTGCGGGTCCTTTTATTCCTCTGGACACTCTGTCATTATATCAGGTCTTATTTTTACTGTTCTGTTGTTTTGTGAATTAATTTAATAAAGATATTTTGTTTTTATATTATGGTTCTCTTCGTGCGGTTAATTTTATCAGGGTTAGTCTGTGTACTTGAAATGCTGTCCCCAGCCAATTGCTGAGGGGCAGCTACTATATAAAGTTCCCCTGCCTTATGGGTGGGGCCTGAGCTACTCACAAAGCTCTTGAACTTTGCTATTTGTGTTTTATGTTCCTGCACCTCTCCTGTCTATGTTTTGGTACCAATCTCCTTGCCTTGATTTCTGTTATGTCCTGTTCTGGCGCTTGTCCTGGAGGCTGTATATCCAGGCCCGAATCCTTGATCCTGTACCTGTCCTGTACTTGACCCTGTCTGAACGTTGTCTGCTGTGTTATGTTCGCAGAATCCCTCTGCATCTGGGCCTCGCGTCCAGTGACTTTAAGTCTCTTGTAACCGGTGTTTCTGCTGAGCATCTATTACTCTGTGCTCTGGCTATGGCAGGTCCAGCAATCCTGCGGTTCTAGCACCATCCCGCTTCAGTTCCTTCCTAGGTCCGATGCCTGGAGCCTGACGATCACAGTCTGGAACCTGATGACCGCTGTCTGGAGCTTGGAGCCTGATGACTGTGGTGGTGCCTGCAGGTCGTGTCGGATGTCTGGAACCGAACGACTCCTGTCTGATGTCTGCCGGTGACCCTGGGTCCAGATGTCCTGATGTCCTGTCTGTACCCTGTTGTCCTGCCTGTGTCCTGATGACCTCATGTACCCTGATGTCCTGATGTCTTTCCTGTGTCCGATGTCCTGATGTAACTGATGCCCTGGGCTGCCACGCCAGTGTCCCAGCCGACGACCTGTGCTGCCACATCCGTGTCCCAGATGTTTATCTGGTATTCCTGATGTCCTGATGTCCTGCCTGTGTCCTGATGTCCTGTGTCCAGATGTACTGATGACCTCGTGTACCCTGATGTCCTGCCTGTGTCCTGGTGTCCCGCCTATGTGTGCCTCGGTGATCCGTTGGTGCCTTGGGGTCCACTGGGTGGTACCTTTCTGCGAGGTGTGAAATCAGGAGCCTGACATCATTATGTTTTGTTTATGTACTGTGTGACTTTACTTTAGTAAACTTTAGTTTCTCTATACCTGAAATTGTGCGGTGTAATCAAGTCCTATGTGTCTTTTTCCTTGTCCACATGCTCAGCTGCCACAGAATCCCGGTCTCTGCCCTCCCCTAGTTCGGGTAGTCTTGATCAGTTGGCGTGGGAGCGTCTATGGGCTGGGCCGCATCAGCGGCTGCAGCTTATCATGACAGTATAATTATGGTATGAAGATGCGATGATGGCACAGTTTATCAAGATGTTTTACAGAATTTGTGATACAAACAAAGTTCCTAGTTTCTATCCTTTTTGTGCTTGGATAAAATATTTCTTTTACACCTTTCTGGCTACTCAATATTCTCTACAGGAGCTGTACAGCCAGGGGGATATAAAGCCATTACAGGTGAATGTTCATTGAACACAAGAGCATAGCTGGTGGGTATCTTTGTTTTGGAGTGAATTACATATTTCAACTTTGGCAGTGACAGTGTTATATTCACATAGTCATTTTCTGCAGAGGTTTCGTGATTTTTATACACTAATATTGATTTACCAATGGAGAGGGACCTTTCTGAATGAATGGAATGTGTTTCTTATTGATTTTTGAACTTTTAGAGTTTATAGCATTCTTAGATTATAGCAAAACATTTTGTGCAATATCATACAATAATTTCACAAGTCTGGTATGAAGCACAGATGATAAAATTGTTTTGATCTATCTTAACTTTTGCATTAGGAATTTTCTTTTCATTCTGCTGATTATAGCGTATTTGCTTAATATTACAGATTATTACTTTAGTATTACAGATTATTATAGAAACTCAAAATATAAACCTATGTATTATAATGATAACCCAGATAAAACTTTAAATTGTATTAATAATATTAAAACCATGAAGCAGCTATAGACAAATAACACAAAATCAACACACAACCGTGCACTCTAAGTTACACCCTGGAGGTGAAACGCGTCGGTGCATATGAACTAACATTTCTGATAAGTATCATTTTTCACCCTCTACCATTATGTCCACATATCTGTAACTAATGTTGAGTTCAGAACTATAAAGATTGTGATGTGGTCTGTTTGCCTTGCCCTATATATTTATCTACTTCAAATTTGATGATTATCTATGTGCAGCCTAAGGGTACCGTCACACAGTGCCATTTTCATCGCTACGACGGCACGATTCGTGATGTTGCAGCGTCGTATGATTATCGCTCCAGCGTCGTAGACTGCGGTCACACGTTGCAATACACGGCGCTGGAGCGATAATTTCATGACGTATTTGCGATGTACAAGCCGTTGGTTACTGTGCGCACATCGTATACAACCTGTGTCACACGATGCAATCATGCCGCCACAGCGGGACACTAGACAACGAAAGAAAGTTTCAAACGATCTGCTACGACGTATGATTCTCAGCGGGGATCCGGATCGCAGTAGCGTGTCAGACACAACGATATCGTAACGATATCGCTAGAACGTCACGAATCGTGCCGTCGTAGCGATGAAAATGGCACTGTGTGACGGTACCCTAAGGCCTTTTAAGGCTTTTAGCATACTAGGGCTGTAATAGGGACAGCCATCGGTGAGTGGGGGCGCCATATCCACTGACAAGTAGGGTGCCAACCCCCACAGTCAGGCAGACGCTGATTAATAGGATACAGAGGTAGTGATCTATATTTGTGTATTCACGAGCACTTTTTTGTTTTGCACACTGTGTTTATGTCCTTGCACCACACCCTGCTACAATTAAGGCTAAGATATATCAGTATGGTACCAGGTATACAATAATAGCCTTTGTCTCTATCCCACCTACCTTTTTCCGGTCTTTGTCTCACCTGTAGCATAATTGTGACACTATTCTGAGGGCGCAATACAGGAGACATAGGGTTAGTCGACAGTGAGTGGGGGCGCCAGTCTCGTATTTATGTGTAGGGTGCCAACCTCCACTGCTAGGTAGGAATTCATTTAGGTTTCTATAGCAGGGTGTAACTTACAGTGCACGGTTGTGTGTTGATTTTGTGTTATTTGTCTATAGCTGCTTCATGGTTTTAATATTATTAATACAATTTAAAGTTTTATCTGGGTTATCATTATAATCCATAGGTTTATATTTTGAGTTTCTATATTGATGATTGGACCTTTTTGGCTGTTTATCAGCTTTTGGTGTTTATTACAGATTATTAGTATATTATCTTGTAATGCTATCCCTAATTTGGAAGTATCAGGGAAATAGAGAACATGCAAAAAACAACAACATAGCATAATGTAACATTTGTATGGCTGTTGCTCTCGTATAGTAAGATGGCAATTTAGCTAACCAGGAATCGCCATAGCAAGAGCAAAGGGTTTGTCCAGGCTTGGGCTCAAGTCTGCAGTCACATAATGCACTCTCTCAATATTCTCCAGTGTTACCGCCTGTAGCTGGAAGTCATGTGACCGCAAATATGTGATTTGCATACTTCTGGCCACATTCCGACTAGATGTATCAGGCTTCACACCATTCACTTGTATTGAGCGAGGCTGTGTATGTCTAGTAGGCACGTGACCTCATATATTCAAATAGATGCAGTCGCGTCGAGGAATTCTGACAGCATGCAATCTGTGTACTTTCTGGATTCACAAGTCTGCACTCATACACACTGACTACAGACTTTAACCTCAGGCCCAGACAACCCCTTTAACCGTCCAGAAGATAACAATAATGTTCTTAATTATTATAGAGGAGTAATGGATTAATTTGTTACGTTCTTATAGCGTCATCAGACCTAGCAATGCTGTTAAATAATGTACTTAGTGTGTATTGTGAAATATGATCTGGTAAATTTGGAAAACCCCTTTATTGTGTGTGTACTGTACAATGCAACATATAATAAAAACCAGGAGCACAGCACTGTAAAATATCCAAATTATCCACAAAATGGCAATTTTAAAGAAGATTATTGCAAGGTGTAATAAGAGCCTAATAGCTGATTATTCAACTTGAAGCTCAATAAATGTACAGTGTAACAAAAACTACCTTGACACAAGAGGTAGGCCTGTTGAATGTAGAAACTGATTCATTGTGTGCTTACTGTCATTTATTGACCTTACTATAAATATAAGTAAAGCTTTCCAATTTGCGCTCATGTAAATAAATGAGATTAATAAAATATTTGAAATATTCTTTCGTTTTTCTAGAATGGTTTATGGGAACTAGACCAAAATAAATTCCTTGTACAAAGTAACCAATTGTTAATATACAGCAGAAAGCGCTCCTGCCACTGCAACACATTAGTCTCCAAACTCATTTTTGTCTCAGTTTGCGATCACATACAGCATTTCTTATTTGCTTTAGGCTTTCTAAAAAGACAGTAGGATTCATAAACAACAGGTTACTGCCTCAAAGCTAAAAAAAAAATTAAGACAACGTTAAAAGTCCACAGTCTGTAATGTTATTCTGAAATTATGAAACAATCTGAAGTCACAATAATCACTATGATGCTGATGTTTGGATATATGATTGCAGAAAATGGGCACAACTGTAAATGAAATGTATCATCAGAAAAATCACTTAATTTTTAAATCATTTCTTTTGTTTTAAATGCATTTAAAAAAATGTTTGTATCACGATCTGTTTTAAAGAATAAAAATAGAAATCATGCAATGTTCACACTGGCCACTTGGGCTGTTTAGACTCTTATGTCCTGTTCTTTTCAGCAGGCTTATTATCATCACAGGCAGTATTGCAATGATAAGTAACATATACATGTGCAGATGGTAACACAAGATGTGCAATTCACAATAGGTAATGTCACAGCCAGGGTCCGACTGGTGTGTCTGGGGCCCACCTTACAGCTATGCCAAATACCAGGGACCTGCTATCCCCGTAATAGTGGAGCATCAACTATAAAACACAGGAAGATCCTGCATATCTACGGTGTGCACACCATAACTGGTATGTACAATCATGGTAGTTTGCATTAAAAAGTGTTGTTTGATGAAAATTACTTATCACTAGTGTTGAGCGATACCGTCCGATACTTGAAAGTATCGGTATCGGAAAGTATCGGCCGATACCGTCACAGTATCGGAATCCAATCCGATACCGATACCCGATACCAATACAAGTCAATGGGACTCAAGTATCGGACGGTATTCCTGATGGTTCCCAGGGTCTGAAGGAGAGGAAACTCTCCTTCAGGCCCTGGGAACCATATAAATGTGTAAAAGAAAGAATTAAAATAAAAAATATCGCTATACTCACCTGTCCGACGCAGCCGGGACTTCAGCGAGGGAACCGGCAGCGTTGTTTGTTTAAAAATCGCGCTATTACTTGGTTACGTGAATTCCCGGCTTGTGATTGGTCAGGTCGGCCATGTTGCCGGGACGCGGACCAATCACAGCAAGCCGTGACGAAATTACGTCACGGCTTGCTGTGATTGGTCCGCGTCCCGGCAATATGGCCGCCCTGACCAATCACAAGCCGGGACGTCACGGGAGGCTGGACACGCGCTCATTTTAAAATGGGCGCGTGTCCAGCCTCCCGTGACGTCACGGCTTGTGATTGGTTGCGCCGCGATCAACCAATCACAAGCCGGGAGGCTGGACGCGCTCATTTTGAAATGGGCGCGTGTCCAGCCTCCCGGCTTGTGATTGGTTGACCGCGACGCAACCAATCACAAGCCGTGACGTCACGGGAGGCTGGACACGCGCCCTTTTTAAAATGAGCGCGTTTCCAGCCTCCCGTGACGTCACGGCTTGTGATTGGTTAATGGCGGCCATGTTGCCGGGACGCGGACCAATCACAGCAAGCCGTGACGTATTTTCGTCACGGCTTGCTGTGATTGGTCCGCGGCCCGGCAACATGGCCGCCCTGACCAATCACAAGCCGGGACTTCGCGTAACCATGTAAAAGCGGGAATTTTAAACAAACAACGCTGCCGGTTCCTGCGCTGAGGTCCCGGCTGCGTCGGACAGGTGAGTATAGCGATATTTTTTATTTTAATTCTCTATTTTACACATTTTAACATTAATGTTGTTCCGATACCCGATACCCGATACCACAAGAGTATCGGAATCCCGGTATCGGAATTCCGATACAGCAAGTATCGGCCGATACCCGATACTTGCAGCATCGGAATGCTCAACACTACTTATCACGGATCCACATGTTAGGTACATGATAACTTGTTGATCGCTGGAATCCAACCATTGTAAACCGCACTGACTGGAAGAATTGGGAACTTTTATCCCTGACAAGGCACTTTTATCCCTATTTTATCCCCATTTTAAAATAGAGCGGCAGTTGGCATCCCTGACCTCAGCTCTATTCATCCTCTTTGGGGCTTCCAGAAAAAGCCAAGTGCAGTAACTTAGGGATTGAATGGATCAGTGGTATAGTCGTACATGCCACTCCATTCTAATGGCGATAAAAGTTGCAAATTGTGCAGATCAGTGCAGGTCCCAGCAGTCAGCACCCCACCAATCAATAATTTATCACTTATCCTTTGGCCACGTTCACGTCATTATTTGGTCACTATTTTACATTAGCATTTGTAAGTAAAAACCAGGAGAGGAACAATCAGAGGAAAAGTATAAAAGAAAAACGTCATCACTCACCACTTCTGTATTTATCACCCACTTCTGGTTTTGGTATACAAATATTGAAGCAAAATACTGACTAAATACTGAATGTGTGAACGTGGTCTTAGGATAGGTGATTACTTGTTTTCACTGTAGAACTACTGTAAATGCATATTTGCTACTGTGTATTAGTCACAGGACAAGGAGGGGTTAAACATCCAAGTATTTAATCTCTATTGGAAATCAAGAATCTTCCCCTTGTTATATCAGAGAGAACAAGTGACCTCCATATGCAACACAATCCGCTGTCATGATCTCTGCAGGCAGAGATCATAGCAAGCCTATAGAGGGACAAGCTCTCGGAAGATGGAACTATACTGACCATGAACTAAGCCTGCCGCGCAACTAGAAATAGCCAGGTAGCATTTCCTATTTATCGCTAGATGCCCAGCTCTGGCCTAAGACCTAAATAGCTAGCAGAGGGAAATATAAGACCTGGCTCACCTCTAGAGAAATATTCCAAAGAAGACAGTAGCCCCCCACATATAATGACGGTGAGTTCAGATGAAACAACAAACGCAGCAGGAAAATAGTCTTAGCAAATTTGAGGTCCGCTTACTAGATAGCAGAAGACAGATAGTATACTTTCATGGTCAACAGAAAAACACTAACAAAACACCATCCAGAGATTACCTTAAACTCTGGCATTAACTCATAACGCCAGAGTAGCAATCCCTGATCAACGAGAGCTTTCCAGACACAGTAACAAAACTTCAGCTGTGAACTGGAACAAATAGGCAAAACAAAACATGGACAAAAGTCCAACTTATCTAGTAGTAGTCTAGAAGCAGGAACAAGCACTGAGAGGCATCAGATAACATTGTTGACCGGCAAGAAACCACCAGAGAAATGAGCTTAAATAGCGACACCCACTACTGATGGAACCAGGTGAAACAGGAAAGAGGATGACAAGTCCAATTCCACAAGCGGCCACCGGGGGAGCCCAGAATCCAAATTCACAACAGTACCCCCCCCTCAAGGAGGGGGCACCGAACCCTCACCAGATCCACCAGGGCGACCAGGATGAGCCCTATGGAAGGCACGAACAAGATCAGAAGCATGAACATCAGATGCATTGACCCAAGAATTATCCTCCTGGCCGTAACCCTTCCAGTTGACCAGATACTGGAGTCTCCGTCTGGAAACACGAGAGTCCAAAATTTTCTCCACAACGTACTCCAACTCACCCTCAACCAACACCGGAGCAGGAGGCTCAACTGAAGGTACCACAGGTACCTCATACCTGCGCAATAACGACCGATGAAAAACGTTATGAATGGAAAAGGACGCAGGGAGGTCCAAACGGAAAGAAACAGGATTAAGAATCTCCAATATTCTGTAAGGGCCGATGAACCGAGGTTTAAACTTAGGAGAAGAGACCCTCATAGGGACAAAACGAGAAGACAACCACACCAAATCTCCAACACAAAGCCGAGAACCAACACGACGATGACGGTTGGCAAAACGCTGAGTCTTCTCCTGGGACAACTTCAAATTGTCCATAACCTGCCCCCAGATGTGATGCAATCTCTCCACCACCGCATCCACTCCAGGACAATCCGAGGATTCCACCTGACCGGAGGAAAATCGAGGGTGAAACCCCGAATTACAGAAAAACGGGGACACCAAGGTGGAAGAGCTGGCCCGATTATTGAGGGCGAACTCTGCCAATGGCAAAAAAGCAACCCAATCATCCTGGTCAGCAGAGACAAAACACCTCAGATATGTCTCCAGGGTCTGATTAGTCCGCTCGGTCTGGCCATTAGTCTGAGGGTGAAAAGCAGATGAAAAAGACAAATCTATGCCCATCCTAGCACAGAATGCCCGCCAAAATCTAGACACAAATTGGGTACCTCTGTCAGAAACAATATTCTCAGGAATACCGTGCAATCGGACAACATTCTGAAAAAACAGAGGAACCAACTCAGAAGAAGAAGGCAACTTGGGCAAAGGAACCAAATGGACCATTTTAGAGAAACGGTCACAGACCACCCAGATGACAGACATCTTCTGGGAAACAGGCAGATCTGAAATAAAATCCATCGAGATGTGTGTCCAGGGCCTCTTAGGAATAGGCAAGGGCAACAGCAGTCCGCTAGCCCGAGAACTACAAGACTTGGCCCGAGCACAAACGTCACATGACTGCACAAAGACTCGCACATCTCGTGACAGGGAAGGCCACCAGAAGGATCTTGCCACCAAATCCCTGGTACCAAAAATTCCGGGATGACCTGCCAATGCAGAAGAATGTACCTCAGAGATGACTCTGCTGGTCCAATCATCCGGAACAAACAGTCTATCAGGCGGACAACGATCCGGTCTATCCGCCTGAAACTCTTGCAAGGACCGCCGCAGATCAGGAGAAACGGCCGACAAAATTACTCCCTCCCTAAGGATACCTGTGGGTTCAGAATTACCAGGAGAGTCCGGGTCAAAACTCCTAGAAAGGGCATCTGCCTTAACATTCTTAGAACCCGGTAGGTATGACACCACAAAATTAAAGCGAGAAAAAAATAAAGACCAGCGCGCCTGTCTAGGATTCAGGCGTCTGGCAGTCTCAAGATAAATCAAATTTTTGTGGTCAGTCAATACCACCACCTGATGCCTAGCCCCCTCGAGCCAATGGCGCCACTCCTCAAAGGCCCACTTCATGGCCAAAAGCTCCCGATTCCCAACATCATAATTCCGCTCTGCGGGCGAAAATTTGCGAGAAAAGAAGGCACAAGGCCTAATGACGGAGCAGTCGGAACCTTTCTGCGACAACACTGCCCCAGCTCCACACAGACATAGCTCTCCAGTCCAAGACTGGGTTGTGAGACTGCAACCATGGCAATCCCAGTACCAAATCGTCATGTAAATTATACAGCACCAGGAAACGAATAATCTCCTGGTGATCCGGATTGATACGCATGGTTACTTGTGTCCAGTATTGTGGTTTATTATTAGCCAATGGGGTGGAGTCAATCCCCTTCAGAGGAATAAGAGTCTCCAAAGGCTCTAAATCAAAACCACAACGATTGGCAAAGGACCAATCCATAAGACTCAGAGCGGCGCCAGAGTCAACATAGGCGTCCGTGGCAATGGATGACAAAGAGCAAATCAGGGTTACAGACAAAATAAACTTAGACTGAATGGTGCCAATGGAAACAGACTTATCAAGCTTCTTAGTACGCCTAGAGCATGCTGATATAACATGAGTAGAATCCCCACAATAGAAACACAATCCATTCTTCCGTCTAAAATTCTGTCGCTCGCTCCTGGACAGAATTCTATCACACTGCATACTTTCTGGCGTCTTTTCCATAGACACCGCCAGATGGTGCACCGGTTTGCGCTCCCGCAGACGCCTATCAATCTGAATAGCCATTGTCATGGACTCATTCAGACCTGCAGGCACAGGGAACCCCACCATAACATCCTTAACGGCATCAGAGAGACCTTCTCTGAAAGTTGCCGCCAAGGCGCACTCATTCCACTGAGTAAGCACAGACCATTTACGGAATTTTTGGCAGAAAACTTCAGCTTCGTCTTGCCCCTGAGATAGTGCCATCAAAGTTTTTTCTGCCTGAAGTTCCAAATGAGGTTCCTCATAAAGCAAGCCCAAGGCCAGAAAAAACGCATCCACATCGCGTAACGCAGGATCCCCTGCTGGCAATGAGAAGGCCCAATCTTGAGGGTCTCCCCTGAGCAAGGAAATCACAATCCTAACCTGCTGAGCAGGGTCTCCAGCTGAACGAGACTTCAGGGACAAATAAAGCTTACAATTATTTCGGAAATTCTGGAAGCTAGCTCTATTCCCTGTGAAGAACTCCGGCAAAGGAATTCTCGGCTCAGATACCGGAGCATGTACCACAAAATCTTGTAAATTTTGTACTTTCGTGATGAGATTATTCAAACCCGCAGTTACACTCTGGAGATCCATTATTGTCAGGTGCACACAGAGCCATACAGAGATTAGGAGGAGAGAGAGAAAAAAGACTGCAGCAAGGCAGACTGGAGGAAAAAAAAAAAAAAAAAAAATTCCAGCAGACTTCTTATAACTCTCCTTTCTCAACCTGGGTCTTTAACACTTTATTGGCCGGTCAAACTGTCATGATCTCTGCAGGCAGAGATCATAGCAAGCCTATAGAGGGACAAGCTCTCGGAAGATGGAACTATACTGACCATGAACTAAGCCTGCCGCGCAACTAGAAATAGCCAGGTAGCATTTCCTATTTATCGCTAGATGCCCAGCTCTGGCCTAAGACCTAAATAGCTAGCAGAGGGAAATATAAGACCTGGCTCACCTCTAGAGAAATATTCCAAAGAAGACAGTAGCCCCCCACATATAATGACGGTGAGTTCAGATGAAACAACAAACGCAGCAGGAAAATAGTCTTAGCAAATTTGAGGTCCGCTTACTAGATAGCAGAAGACAGATAGTATACTTTCATGGTCAGCAGAAAAACACTAACAAAACACCATCCAGAGATTACCTTAAACTCTGGCATTAACTCATAACGCCAGAGTAGCAATCCCTGATCAACGAGAGCTTTCCAGACACAGTAACAAAACTTCAGCTGTGAACTGGAACAAATAGGCAAAACAAAACATGGACAAAAGTCCAACTTATCTAGTAGTAGTCTAGAAGCAGGAACAAGCACTGAGAGGCATCAGATAACATTGTTGACCGGCAAGAAACCACCAGAGAAATGAGCTTAAATAGCGACACCCACTACTGATGGAACCAGGTGAAACAGGAAAGAGGATGACAAGTCCAATTCCACAAGCGGCCACCGGGGGAGCCCAGAATCCAAATTCACAACAATCCGCTATACCAAGACCAAGAATACCACATACAGGGGATAAATACCGCCTCACCATAACCAGACCACATATTACCACCACAAGGTGACTGAATAATACCAGATGCAGAGGACAAATACCTCCAAACCATGACCAGATCACATATTACCACCACATAGTGACCAAATACTACAATACTGATCATTAATAAAAAACACAAAACTAATAACACTAATATTACCACTGGTGACATTATATACAGGAGCTCTGCATATAGTTTCAGCGTACAGGTAATGCAGTGATCACCAGTAACATTATACACAGGAACTCTGTACATAGTATACAGTGTATAGTGTCAGTGTACAGATAATACAGTGATCACTAGTGACATTATACACATCACCTCTGTATATAATATACAGTGTATAGTGTCAGTGTACAGGAAATTCACTAGCTCACCTGTGACATCTGTAGCTGAAGTCATTCATCTTCACTTTTCTTCTTCATCCACTGCAGACTGCCATCACTTCTTCCAGCCAGGACTGATCTCTGCAGAAAGTAAGACACAGTTATGTATAGCCAATCGCTTCCAGAACACATTACCTGCTTTTTTCCCCAACTTCTACACTATGCTAGATGAAGAAAAAAGCCCTTTTGTTTCCTCATGGAAAAGAGTATCCTTAAAAGTAACCTAAATTACAGAAGTAATAATGTCCGCTGTTTGGCCTCTGCAGCAATTATGTCCCTACTTGCCACCATAAATCAATAATGTATGTTCTTCGTTCTGACCCCCATACAGTAACTATGTCACCCATTTATTTAATTAGTTCCCAGATCCTGCACACCTTTAATTAATGTACCCATCCTGGTCCCCTTTACTTAATGTTCCCATCATAGACCCATATGCTGTTCCCATCCTGGATGCCTATGTCCACTTTAATAATGTCCCCATCCTGGGCCCTTTTATTTAATAATGTTCTCATCCTGGGACCCTTTATTCATTAATGTCCCCATCAAGGGCCCCTTTATTTAATGTTATCCCCATCCTGGTCCCCTTTTTTTAATTATGTCCCCATCCTGTGCCACTTATTAATGTTCCCATTTAAGGCCCCGATGTCGCCCCATCATGAGCTCTTATGTTTCCCCTATTCTGGGCCCCTGTGTCCACTTTAATAATATCCCCATCCTGGGCCTCTTTGTCAGACCCTATGTCCACTACCTGGCCAAATCACAGAATGGGAAAAAAAAGATTGTACTCACCGTCCTGCACTCCCCGGTGTCCTATTGAGACTTCATTTTTTGGCGTGGTCACTAAAATGTACACCGACTGCATGTGGCAGGACTCTTTGCTCTGTGACAGGCTGCAACACTGAAAGGTCATATAACGTCACTTCTATGTGACGGCAGCTTATGGCCTGTTCACAGTCAGAGCCCCCTGTCACAGTTCAGAGCCCCCTGTCACAGCTATAGCTGATGTTCATCTTGATGTGTGTCATCACCAGGTCTCCATGAGCACCTTTAACACATACCACGATTTATGTTGCACAGCTAAAAAATATAGGTATAGTACAATGCCAAAGATTTCACTTATTTCTTACATTACATGGGTGATATCTATTTTTAAATTCTACAATAGCTACAATAGCTCAGAAACAAGCCAATCCTTGCAGAGCACAGTACACAGAGTGACTGCTTACTTATCATTTCAGATCGTTCTGTACAGTCCTCCATACAGTATTATGGGCACCACATAGTCCTCCGTACAGTATTATGGGCACCACCTTGTCCCCCATACAAAATCATGGGCACCACATAGTCTTCCTTACAGTATTATGGGCACCACAGAGTCCTTCAAACAGAATTATGGGCACCACATAGTCCTTCATACATTATCAAGGTTCTCATATAACTCCCAGTTCTTGGGTATCGAGAAGGTTTTCAGACCCATTAGAGGGGGTGATCTCAGGCATAAGGTACTGAATAGTGTTGAGCGATACCTTCCGATATTCAAAAGTATCGGTATCGGATTGGATCGGCCGATATCCAAAAAATATCGGATATCGCCGATACCGATACCCGATACCAATACAAGTCAATGGGACACAAATATCGGAAGGTATCCTGGATGGTTCCCAGGGTCTGAAGGAGAGGAAACTCTCCTTTAGGCCCTGGGATCCATACTCATGTAAAAAATAAAGAATAAAGATAAAAAATATGGATATACTCACCCCTCCGACGGACCCTGGACCTTAGCGGTGCAACCGGCAGCCTCCGTTCCTAAGAATGCATCTTACTATGTTCCTCACTAGGATGACTTCCGGCATCTGCCCTTTATAAGGTGCATGCAGTTGCATCAGCAGATTTTTCTTCTTACTTTATATACTATATAATAGCCCCATATATTGCCCCATACAGTATATTGGCACCATATATTGCCTTATACAGTATAATCGGCCCCATGTATTACTCTATACAGTTTAATGGGTCCCATATATTATTCCATTTAGTATAATGGTCCCCACATAGTGCTCCAGACAATACTGTTTAACGGCCCTAAATAGTGTTCCATGCAGTAAAGTGGCTCCATATATTGTTCCATACAGAATAATGGTCCCCATATATTGTTCCATACAGTATAATGGGCACCATATATTGCTTCATACAGAATAATGTCCCCATATAGTGCTCCATACAGTATAATGTGCCCCATATAATGCTCTATACAATAAAATTGGTCCCAGATATTGCTCCATACAATCTAATGAGCCCCATATATTGCTTTATACAGTATATAATGGCCCCCATATAAATCACCATACATTATAATGGGCTCCATATAATGCTCCACACAGTACAATGGGCCCCATATAATGCTCCATATATTAAAAAAAAATTAAAAATCATTCACTCACCTCTCCTGTTCCCCGCAGGTCCAGATGAGGAAAACAATTTTGTTGTTCTTGTGTAATCAGTGTTTTAAGTTTTCAGTTAATGATATGTCCATGCTCCAGAGCAGGACTGTAGGCAGAGTCTTGTCTTACTGCTCTAAGTCAGAAAAACAAAGGAAAGACCTGCCCACATGCCTGCCCCGAAGCACTACAAGTATGTCTTTCTCCCTGTCTCTATGATAAAGAAACATGTTTGTGCTTTGGGGCAGGCCTGTGGGCAGGTCTTTTCTTAGCTTCACTGGCTTAGAGCAGGAAGATGAGACTCTGCCTACAGTTCCCACCCAGAGCAAGGGCATATTATTAACTGAAAACTTCTAACACTGATTACTTAAGAACTGCAAGATGAATTTCTGCACCCCAGGTATCATTTAAATCAGTTTAACACTGCCAACCTGACAATGCCTACAGTTTACTTAGCAAAATCCTGCTGTTGGGTTCACTTTACATTCTTCACAATTCCCCTCTTTTACTCTCATGACATATTTACATATCCTTGCCATTCTCTCAAGCAGCACCATCAGGTAGTCACCTGTAATAACTTTTCAAGAGTCTTGAATGAGTTTCCAGAGGTGTTTAGCAGTTGTTGGTTGCTCTGCCCTCATTCTATGTTGGAACTTATCTCAAACCATCCCAATTGATTTAGGGTTGACTGATTGGATGGGGCATAACATATGATACAGCATTCTACCACTATCTTCCTTGGTCACATAGTCATTACAGCTACCTGGAGTTATGGGTCATTTCCCTATGACTATAAAAAATGAGGGTCCCACTAAGTGCAAAGCAGATGGGTTGGCATGTGGTAGCAGAATATTGTGGTATCCATGCTAGGTAAGTGTTCCTTGAATTTGAAATAAATTATCAACAGGATTAACAGCAAAGCTCACCCACTCCATGCACCTCTCCCTCCATGCTTCATAATGGGCACCACACTTGTAGAAACATTCTACTTACCTTTTCTGCATCTCACAAAGACATGGTAGTTGGTATATGCAGTTCGCATTTTGTTTGTTTTTTGAAACTTTTCAAATTTTTGAAACATCAGTGACTGTTCTCAAAGTCATCAGGATCGTCATGGAACATTATGGATTATCTTCCATGTGGACAGGTGAGGAATATTGTGGTTTATTATTTTGTTTTTGTTGCAGCAGACATTGGTGTCAGTGGATTAGGCGTTCAGTGAGTATTATTTAATTAAGGTTCATTAAAGGAGTATCTGTCATTATTTTAAATAAAGGATTTTATTCTGGGTGTCTGTGTTTTTATACAATATCACTATGGGGTTACTATTGGATATGTGCTTTATAGACGCCTCTCCATTAGTAACCTGTGGGCTTGATGTCACCTGACAATAAAAAGGTGACAACAACCCCACAAATATGAACCCCACTTGCCACCGCTAAAGGGTATGTGTGAAGAGCGAGGCTAAGAGCCAGATTTGACACATCTTATAGATGTACCTTTTCTGGGGCAGCATAGAGCTGATGTTTTTAGTCTGGGAGGGGGCCAAAATCCATGGCCCTTTCCTAGGCTATTAATGTCAGCCTACAGCACTGTGCTTAGCATTTGCTGGTTAGATTTTATAGGGGGACGCTATTCAATTTTTTTTCTCGGGTCTCCCTGTAAACTAGCCAGTAAAGGCTAAGCAAACAGCTGTGAGCTGATGCTAACAGTTTGGGAACCTTTATGGCTATTGGCTCCTTCCCAGAATATTAACATCAGTCCTCAGCCATTGGCTTTCCCTTGCTTAAAATTACGCGGAAGCCCACGCAATTTTTTTTTTCATTTTTTTTCTTTAAAATTAACAGTTGCAATTTGGTTACAGCCTATGTAGGTTCATTCTGTAAGCGCTCCTATATAGGCTGCTGACAATGTGTGTATTGGTTTGTGTGTGTGTATTTGTGTCAGTGTTTGTATTTACTTAGCGGCTTAGTAGTGTGGGTGTTGGGCTGACACCTTTTCATTACTAAGCCTAGGGCTAGGTGTCAATGTCAGCTGCTGACATGAATCCCTAATCCCATTACTCTGATGCCACTGCTTCAGCATGAAAAAGGTGGTATTGAAGCAATAATTTACATCCAAAGCTTTTTTTAAAATATATTTAGCTAAAAAAATGCTGCAAAAATGCACGTTTTTGCCTCAGCGTTTTTCTTGTCAAGAGATGCAGAAACCTTGCAGAAATTTCTGCAAGCAAGTGCTCAACGTGTGTCCATATGCGACCCTTTGTCAGTTTGCTGCATTCAGTTTGAATCTGTAATGTGCACATCACAATAAAACCAGGAAAACTTTTGACCGATATTGTATATGTGGCTTTTCTGAAAGGACCATTAGTATGAGTCTAGAATAGCCATAGCCTGTGGAAAAAATTCAAAATAACTATTTATTTTATATAAATTGTGAAATGAAAAATCAAAAATAACATAATAAAATAAATACATTTAACATAAACATCTGATTTAGAACCCTTTCACACATCAGTTATTTTGGTATACAGTATGTGATATTTGTTATTTTTTGTAGATACAGTAGATCATGGACCCCTTTATAATCAAAAGACAGCCTGAAAAAGAGAGAAAGAAAGAGAGAGAGGGGACTGATGAGGTGGGAGTATTTTTTTCTTTTTACAGCTTATGTTCGTTATGCTCTGGTGTCTACAGAGACCCTAGATCATAATAAGGAACATTCAATTTGCAGAAGATAACTTCTATGCAAATCTTTTTTCCCGCTAAAATTTGCACAATTTGTCAGATTAAAATTTTGCCAAATCCAAATATCCCATATGTCACTTTTTGATGACACATTTTTTTAAACCAGACAAATTAAATATGCCCAATTTTCACAGAGGTACAGTAAATGCAAGATGATATTTATCACCTATTAGTTGATTACTTTGCACCTACATTTTGGTGTATATTGTCATATCTTAAGTCAAGCTCCTTCCCATAAAACCTTACTTGTTTGCTCTGATGTCACATCCTCTGTCAAGGATAAATCTCCCCTTCATGTTTAAACTATTGTACACTGTGTGAGGCAGTGACCCCTGTTACAGTTAGGGGGTGCTGTATGTGCTCCCCAGAATGTGCATGGAAGCGTAGTGAGGCCATGAGGGCGTACTGCAGACACAGGTGTGGTTGTGATTAGAATAGTGAAGCAGTGACTGATTAAAAGCCCTGTAGTAGAGGGGGAGATGTGTCAGTGTTGGTTTGGAGGCAGACAGAGCAGTTGTCTGCAGAGCTCTTTCTGTGTGGAGCACCCTGCATCCTGGGCTGTCTTGTGTTTGCCAGGCTGCAATCCGAAGGATAGCATGTGGTACAAGGGGTGAGTTAAGAGACTTGGTAATGGTGTGCGGTTGCCCCAGGGAAACTGGACAAAGGGAAGTCTGACCTGTGTAGGGACTGCAAATTAAAGCCGGTTACTGTGTATTTCTAATGGACTGGATGAAGAAGCCGTGTACTGTGTATTTTTCATTGGTCTGGATGAAGAAGCCATTTACTGTGTATTGCTAATAAACTTTGTGAAGTAACACAATAAAGGAATGTTTTGTTTGAACTTACTTGGGTCACTGTCGTTTCACTGCATATGGTCCTACTGCTGCATCACAACTGTTTATAAAAAGATAACAATGAGGAAATCATGTTTTATAATTTCAAACACATCCAAAGATTCTGTTATGTCATATGCATAGCTTCAGTTTATGAAATAAAAGCTATGTTTGTCAATATGTGCATAGAAGAATAAGAACCATAATTTTTTCTACACATGCAGTTGTGTGAAACTACTAGATGACTAAACAGAATGCAAATGGTCCTTTTCTAAGCCATGCAACAATTGAGAAAGCCAAAATGGTAAATGTTAGTTCCATAAAGATTTCTGCTTATTCAAGTAACATCTGTACAGAGAACGTTCTGCCAATAAGTGTATCATTTCAAAGTGTTCACATGCTCAATGCTATTAGCTTAATTATTCTAGGGAAATCTTAAGGATTTAAAAGCACCACAGGAAGAAGACAAGGATGTAGCCTTAAAATCTGTGGTGCATTTGTAAGCCTATCCTCATTTTCATATGTGCCGTTGAATACTTCTGCAATGTAATTTGGTCACTTAAAGTTGTATAAATATTTAACCCCTTAGTGACAGAGCCAATTTGGTACTTAATGACCGAGCCAATTTTTACAATTCTGACCAGTGTCACTTTAAGAGGTTATAACTCTGGAACGCTTTATCGGATCCCACTGATTCTGAGATTGTTTTTTCGTGACATATTGTACTTCAAGTTAGTGGTAACATTTCTTCGATATTACTTGCGATTATTTATGAAAAAAATGGAAATATGGCGAAAATTTTTAAAATTTTGCAATTTTCAAACTTTGTATTTTTATGCCCTTAAATCCGAGAGATATGTCACAAAAAATAGTTAATAAATAACATTTCCCACATGTCTACTTTACATTAGCACAATTTTGGAAACAATTTTTTTTTTGTTAGGGAGTTATAAGGGTTAAAAGTTGACCAGCAATTTCTCATTTTTACAACACCATTTTTTTTTAGGGACCACATCTCATTTGAAGTCATTTTGAGGGGTCTATATGATAGAAAATAACCAAGTGTGACACCATTCTAAAAACTGCATCCCTCAAGCTGCTCAAAACCACATTCAAGAAGTTTATTAACCCTTTACGTACTTCACAGGAACTGAAACAATGTGGAAGAAAAAAATGAACATTTAACTTTTTTTTGCAAACATTTTACTTCAGAACCATTTTTTTTAATTTTCACAAGAGTAAAAACAGAAATTTAACCACAAATTTTGTTGTGCAATTTTTCCTGAGTATGCCGATACCCCATATGTGGAGGTAAACCACTGTTTGGGCGCACCGCAGAGCTTGGAAGTGAAGGAGCACCGTTTGACTGTTTCAATGCAGAATTGGCTGGAATTGAGATCAGACGCCATGTCGCGTTTCGGGAGCCCCTAATGTGCCTAAACAGTGGAAACCCCCCACAAGTGATACCATTTTGGAAACTAGACCCCTTAAGGAACTTATCTAGATATTCGGTGAGCACTTTGAACCCCCAAGTGCTTCACAGAAGTTTATAACGTAAAGCCGTGAAAATAAAAAATCGCATTTTTTCTACAAAAATGATTTTTTTGCCCCCAAATTTTTATTTTCACAAGGGTAACAGGAGAAATTAGACCACAAAAGTTGTTGTGCAATTTCTTCTGAGTACGTCAATACCCCATATGTGGGGGTAAACCACTGTTTGGGCGCACCGCAGAGCTTGGAAGAGAAGGAGTGTCGTTTTACTTTTTCAATGTAGAATTGGCTGGAATTGAGATCGGACGCCATGTCACGTTTGGAGAGCCGCTGATGTGCCTAAACAGTGGAGACCCCCCACAAATGACACCATTTTGGAAACTAGACCCCTTAAGGAACTTATCTAGATGTGTAGTGAGCACTTTAAACCCCCAGGTGCTTCACAGAAGTTTATAACGTAGAGCCGTGAAAATAAAAAAATCGCATTTTTTCTACAAAAATGATCTTTTTGCCTCCAAATTTTTATTTTACCAAGGGTAACAGGAGAAAATGGACACGAGAAGTTGTTATACAATTTGTCTTGAGTACGCCGACACCCCGTATGTGGGGGTAAACCACTGTTTGGGTGCATGGCTGAGCTCGGAAGCAAAGGAGCGCCATTTGACTTTTCAATGCAAAATTGACTGGAATTGAGATCGGACGCCATGTCGCGTTTGGAGAGCCCCTGATGTGCCTAAACAGTAGAAACCCCCCAAAAGTGACCCCATTTTGGAAACTAGACCCCCCATGGAACTTATCTAGATGTGTAGTGAGAACTTTGAATGCCCAAGTGCATCACAGAAGTTTATAATGCAGAGTCGTGAAAATAAAAAATATATTTTTTTTAACAATAAAGATTTTTTAGCCCCCAAGTTTTTATCAAGAAAAATTGGACCCCAAAAGTTGTTGTCCAATTTGTCCTGAGTATGCTGGTACCCCATATGTGGGGGTAAACCACTGCTTGGGCGCACGGCAGAGCTCGGAAGGGAAGGAGCGCCATTTTGGAATGCAGACTTTGATAGAATTGTCTGCGGGCATTATGTTGAGTTTGCAGACCCCTAATGTACCTAAACAGTAGAAACTCCCAACAAGTGACCCCATTTTGGAAAATAGACCCCCCAAGGAACTTATCTAGATATGTGGTGAGAACTTTGAATGCCCAAGTGCTTCACAGAAGTTTATAATGCATAGTAGTGAAAATAAAAAATATTTTTTTTTCCCACAAAAAAGATTTTTTTAGCCCCCAAATTTTTATTTTCACAAGGGTAACAAGAGAAATTGGACCCCAAAAGTTGTTGTCCAATTTGTCCTGAGTATGCTGGTACCCAATATGTGGGGGTAAACCACTGTTTGGGCGCACGGCAGAGCTCGGAAGAGAAGGCGCGCCATTTTGGAATTCAGACTTTGATAGAATTGTCTGTGGGTGTTATGTTGCGTTTGCAGAGCCCCTGATGTACCTAAACAGTAGAAACCCCCCACAAGTGACCAAATTTTGGAAACTAGACCCCCTAAGGAACTTATCTAGATATGTGGTGAGAACTTTGAATGCCCAAGTGCTTCACAGAAGTTTATAATGCATAGTAGTGAAAATAAAAAATATTTTTTTTTCCCACAAAAAAGATTTTTAGCCCCCAAGTTTTTATTTTCACAAGGGTAACAGGAGAAATTGGACCCCAAAAGTTGTTGTCCAATTTATCCCGAGTACGCTGATGCCCCATATGTGGGGGTAAACCACTGTTTGGGCGCACGGCAGAGCTCAGAAGGGAGGGAGCACCATTTGACTTTTTTAGCGCAAAATTGGCTGTCGTGTTTGGAGACCCCCCTGATGTACCTAAACAGTGGAAACCCCCAAATTATAACTCCAACTCTAACTCCAACACACCCCTAACCCTAATCTTAACCCGATCCATAATCCTAATCACAACCCTAACGATAATCACAACCCTAACCCCAAAACAGCCCTAATCTCAACCCTAACCATAACCCTAATCAAAACCCTAAATCCAACACACCCCTAACCCTAATCCCAAACGTAACCCTAATCCCAACCCTAATCCAAACCCTAATCCCAACTCTAACCCTAACTTTAGCCCCAACCCTAACCCTAACTTTAGCCCCAACCCTAACCATAACTTTAGCCCCGTCGTCACAAAAAAAGTTCAATGTAACCTTTTTTTTGTACGTCGCGTCCGCCATTTCCGCGCATGCGTGGCCGTAACTCTGCCCCCTCCTCCCCAGGACATAGACTGGGCAGCGGATGCGTTGAAAAACTGCATCCGCTGCCCACGTTGTGCACAATTTTCACAACGTGCGTCGGTACGTCGGGCCGACGCATTGCGACCGCCCCGTACCGACGCAAGTGTGATAGAAGCCTAAGGCTACTTTCACACTAACGTCGTACTCGGCCCATCGCAGTGTGCCGGGCCGACGTACCGACGCTAGCGTTGTAAGCGCCGCACAACGGGTGCAGCGGATGCTGTTTTTTCAACGCATCCGCTGCCCCATTGTGAGGGGAGGCGGGGGCGGAGTTCCGGCCGCGCATGCGCGGTCGGAAATGGCGGACACGTCGCACAAAAAAGTTACATGTAGCTTTTTTGTGCCGACGGTCCGCCAAAGCACGACGCATCCGTCGCACGACGGATGCGACATGTGGCAATCCGTCGCAATGCGTCGCTAATGCAAGCCAATGGAGAAAAAACGCATCCTGCAAGCACTTTTGCAGGATGCGTTTTTTCTCCGACGCATTGCGATGGAAGCCAAAAAACGCTAGTGTGAAAGTAGCCTAACCCTAACCCTAGCCCTAACCCTAACCCTAAATTTAGCCCCAACCCTAACCCTAGCCCTAACCCTAACCCTAACTCTAGCCCTAACCCTAGCCCTAACCCTAACCCTAACTCTAACCCTAACCCTAACCCTAACTCTAGCCCTAACCCTAGCCCTAACCCTAACTCTAACCCTAACCCTAACCCTAACTCTAACCCTAACCCTAACCCTAACTCTAACCCTAACTCTAACCCTAACCCTAACCCTAACCCTAATTTTAGCCCTAACTCGTCTTCTCCTGCCGGCCGGCAGATGGCAGCAGATGGCGGGCTCACTGCGCATGCGCCCACCATAAGGAAAAAGCCGGCTGGCAGGAGAAGACAGAAGAGGACCCAGGGACACCGGGTGAGTATGTTAGGGTCCCCGAATCCCCCTATTTCTCTGTCCTCTGATGTGTGATCACATCAGAGGACAGAGAAATACAGATCGCTTTTTTTTTTTTTTTTTTGCGGTCGCCGGTAAACTGTTAATTACCGGCGATCGCAAAACAGGGGTCGGTGCAAACCGACCCCGATCATGTTCTTTGGGGTCTCGGCTACCCCCGGCAGCCGAGACCCCAAAGATCTTCCGGGTGCCGGGCGGCGGGCGTACTGCGCGTGCGCCCGCCATTTTTTCCCAGAAAAAAGATGGCGGCGCCCATGGGGACCCACGAGGAGCACCGGGGGAGGTAGGTAAGTATCGGGGGGCTATTTGGGCCATCGGGGACCCTATTTCTCTGTCCTCCGATGTGCGATCACATCGGAGGACAGAGAAATTAAACGGCACATCGCGTTTTTTTTTTTTTTGTTGCGACCGCCTGTAAACGGTTAATTACCGGCGATCGCAACTCGGGGGTCGGTAAAAACCCCCCGAATCATGTTCTCTGGGGTCTCGGCTACCCTCGGCAACCGAGACCCCAGAGAAAATCCGACTCTGGGGGGCGCTATTCACTTTTTTTAAGTACCCTTAGCGGCCGCCGTTAAAAGGCGTATCGGCGGTCGTTAAGGGGTTAATGCTGTCACAGTAACTCTGTTCTGAATCCATTGTTATGGAAGGGAGGACCTTTGTTAATAGCAGTTACAATCATTCTTGCCAGTGTTACATACTGTATAATTGAAAATAATGACCAACAGTAAAAATCACATTACTATTTGTGTGTTCTGCCATAACTGTGGTCACAGAAAAATAAGGCCATCTGTACCTGTTACTATATATTTTGAGTCAAATAAGTCAATTTATAGTGGTATTTTCATGTAATTAAATTGCTTTAATTAGATGGCATGGAAATATGCAAGTTTGAAATTGACTTGCCTTTTCATTTGCTGCCATTTTCCTGCAATCAGAGCTATTTTTTTAAATAGTGTACAGCTGGTTTCCAAGGAGTTCAGCTAACATAGCCTGGCCGAGTATGTGCAGTGTATACATTCAAGGAGATGAGTTAGCTCCTAAGATGCCATCCACCTCCGTTCAGTCTATTGTTTTCTATGGAACAGTTAGCTGCTTACCTCCCTCCTCTTCCCTCTCAGCTCCTGACAGGTCTATTATCAGTCCTGCATAGTCACAATTCCCCGCCTCCCTGCATTAACAGCTTCTAGAGCAGTTCTCCAAATCACTCACTCATTTACCTCATCCATGTGCTTGCTCCAATTCACTGTTCACTGTTTTTATTATTTTTAAACATTCTATCTTTTACTATGGATGCTGCATAGGCAGCATCTATAGTAAAAAGTTGGTCACACTTGTCAAACACTATGTTTGACAAGTGTGACCAACCTGTCAATCAGTTTTCCAAGCGATGCTACAGATCGCTTGGAAAACTTTAGCATTCTGCAAGCTAATTACGCTTGCAGAATGCTAAAAAAAAACGTGAAAAAAACGGAAAAAAAAACGCCAAAAAAAATGCGGATTTCTTGCAGAAAATTTCCGGTTTTCTTCAGGAAATTTCTGCTAGAAATCCGGACGTGTGCACATACCCTTATGTCCATCCATATGCAAATATAGTGATAACAATGTAGACTTGGAACAAACATTGCCAGACAATTAATGTGTTGTAGCAGGACTAAGTTAGGGTACTGTCACACAGTGCAATTTTGATCGCTACGACGGTACGATTCGTGACGTTCTAGCGATATCGTTACGATATTGCAGTGTCTGACACGCAGCAATGATCAGGGACCCTGCTGAGAATCGTACGTCGTAGCAGATCGTTTGGAACTTTCTTTTGTCGCTTGATCACCCGCTGACATCGCTGGATCGTTGTGTGTGACACCGATCCAGCGATGTGTTCGCTTGTAACCAGGGTAAACATCTGGTTACCAGCGTAAACGTAAAAAAAACAAACAGTACATACTCACATTCCGGTGTCTGTCCTCCGGCGTCTCAGCTTCTCTGCACTGTGAGCGCCTGCCGGCCGGAAAGCGAGCACAGCGGTGACGCGGTGACGTCACCGTTCTGCTTTCCGGCTATGGTGCTTACACAGTGGAGAGAAGCAGAACGCCGGGGGACAGACACCGGAATGTAAGTATGTACTGTTTGTTTTTTTTACGTTTACGCTGGTAACCAGGGTAAACATCGGGTTACTAAGCGCGGCCCTGCGCTTAGTAACCCGATGTTTACCCTGGTTACCCGGGGACTTCGGCATCGCTCCAGCGCCGTGATTGCAAAGTGTGACCGCAGTCTACGACGCTGGAGCGATAATCATACGATGCTGCGACGTCACGGATCGTGCCGTCGTAGCGATCAAAATTGCACTGTGTGACAGTACCCTTACTCACAAGAATTGTCACTCAAATAGGCAAGGAAGTAGGAAAAAAGCAAACTACAGAGTTATGAGCTGCTCAAGAGACAGCTTGAGAATAATGAAGTTGGAAAGTACTTTTTTAAGTACAGAAAATGCACAAAAAATGCCTACAATTCTTTCTGTAATTGTTACTTTTTTGTTTGAACCTATGTTGTCTAATATTAAATTAAAACAGAACTATATGAAGAAATCTCTGTGTTGCAGGAGCTCAGTCATGTCCTTTCCCCATTGTCCAGTGTCTTGCTATAAAGGGATTCAGTCTTTAGGATCGACCCTCCTATGCCATCTGTATGGGCATGTAGGTCATAGAAAGTTGAATAAAATGACATCTGATATCTATAATTCCCAAGAAAAGCAAGTTTTTATTAATATGTAAATGAGCTGACATGATCTATGGGTCGGACATAGATCTCACTGAGTACATGCAACCACAACCCACATACGGGTAAAAGCAAGGTGAGACAACAGACAGGAGATATATAAAAAAACGCCTTTATTGATTACAATTGGCAAAAAAACGTATATTAAAATACATATATATATAAAAAAAGTACACAGATGGACCGAAATAATATTTCCTTATACAAAAAATATATAAAAGATATATGGAAAATTATGGCTGACCTCACCCGTAATGCCTGTAAGATAGAAGGTGTGACTCCCACCCACTAAAAAAGCCTTATGCGTATATATAAAACCGATGTAAAAGAAGGGTTAACGCAACATAAAAAAAGAGATGTATATAAGCACCACTATTTAAATAGTGCTTCTTAGTGAATATTAAGCCACATGGACCAAAATTGTAAAGTACGAGGCAAAATACCTAAAATCAATATATCGTGCACATACTAGTGTATATTCAATATTACAAACTCACGTGCAATATATAAAAAATATATATTCAAAGTATAAAATCCATGTGCAAAGCAACCAAGAAAAGGTGAAGAAATAAACAAAAAAATATCCTCATGCAAAAAGTGCAACAGTGCAATATTGCCACTGAGTGAGAACAAGTTGCACGGTGTATTGCTCAACTGCTTGTATTATGTGATAAAGTGTATTAAGAACTATTATTGACCCAATGTTGGGCCAAAAGCAATACCAAGAGGTCACTATGGATCGCATAAAGCAAAAACCATGCCGCCGCGGTCCATACACTCAGTGATAGCAGGAGGGGGAGCTCACTATACCTCAAATACTGGCTCAAATCAGCGAGGTCAGCCCGGTCCTCATGTGAACGCGCCCCGACGCGCGTTTCGGATAGTGATCCTTCGTCAGGGGGATCCCCCTGACGAAGGATCACTATCCGAAACGCGCGTCGGGGCGCGTTCACATGAGGACCGGGCTGACCTCGCTGATTTGAGCCAGTATTTGAGGTATAGTGAGCTCCCCCTCCTGCTATCACTGAGTGTATGGACCGCGGCGGCATGGTTTTTGCTTTATGCGATCCATAGTGACCTCTTGGTATTGCTTTTGGCCCAACATTGGGTCAATAATAGTTCTTAATACACTTTATCACATAATACAAGCAGTTGAGCAATACACCGTGCAACTTGTTCTCACTCAGTGGCAATATTGCACTGTTGCACTTTTTGCATGAGGATATTTTTTTGTTTATTTCTTCACCTTTTCTTGGTTGCTTTGCACATGGATTTTATACTTTGAATATATATTTTTTATATATTGCATGTGAGTTTGTAATATTGAATATACACTAGTATGTGCACGATATATTGATTTTAGGTATTTTGCCTCGTACTTTACAATTTTGGTCCATGTGGCTTAATATTCACTAAGAAGCACTATTTAAATAGTGGTGCTTATATACATCTCTTTTTTTATGTTGTGTTAACCCTTCTTTTACATCGGTTTTATATATACGCATAAGGCTTTTTTAGTGGGTGGGAGTCACACCTTCTATCTTACAGGCATTACGGGTGAGGTCAGCCATAATTTTCCATATATCTTTTATATATTTTTTGTATAAGGAAATATTATTTCGGTCCATCTGTGTACTTTTTTTATATATATATGTATTTTAATATACGTTTTTTTGCCAATTGTAATCAATAAAGGCGTTTTTTTATATATCTCCTGTCTGTTGTCTCACCTTGCTTTTACCCGTATGTGGGTTGTGGTTGCATGTACTCGGTAACTAGTGGGTTTTCCACTAATTTTCCACAGCGCACTGGTGATCTTTATGATAAAACATATGGTTGATATAGATCTTTATTATATTTATTGTATATGTTAATGAACACCACTGTGCTCTGTGGATTTGCTTAAACATAGATCTCACTGAGAATCTGCCACACGATATAGGCCGTCCCCATTGCTCCATGTTTGTACTTGAAAAAGACCTATTAGAGGTCAAAATGTTGTTCATGTTTATGGCAGAATAAACTTTGTTGGTCAATTGAATACCCTGGAATAGGACGCTGTCTATTGCGCACATATAAAAATAGAAATATGTCACAACACTTGTCTCAGGCACAGTATAATGATATTAACTATGACAGCAACTCCATTAGCTTGAGTCAATGTTCTGCTCAATTTACCTCTTCCACCAAAGCGAGTATTCAAACTTTATACTTGGATCACATGCGGTAAAGGAGATAAAAGAAATTATTAAATCGCCTAGCTGTCTTCCTGGCTTGGGGAGCCATGGTGGTTTTGGCCACTATCTCCATAATCACAAGAAATGAATTCACCTGCTCATTTTGGAAAAACAAACCAGCCACCAATAAGATTAAGCTTCAAATTCTCCTCTTATTCCTTCTATTCATTTTTGTCTTTCTGTAGGTTGGGTGCATTTTCAAGTAGAACCTGATTGGTGTCATCATCACTATGAGTTTGTCTTACTCCAAGCACTCCTTCTCTACCTTTGACCTTCCAATGCCAGATATCCATCCCTGATTGTATGTGGTGGAAAAAGTTATTTATTTCCAGTCATCTGTTTGTGCACCAGTCAAACACCAGTCTGGTGAAGTCACTGGTGGTGCAGTTGCCACTCTATCACCTACCAAAGTCATCTACCTTATGAAAGACAATGTCTATCTAAAAGATATCCAGCTTGTAGTATTTCTCACATAAAGGGTGCCTGCACTGTGTTCTCTTTGCTCTCTTGCGCAGGAGAATATAGGCCATTCTCTCAACTTATCTTTGACATCCAATGCTCACTGTACTATAGTCATCTGGAGCAGCAACTATGGGCAACAAAAACTCAGCTCACTGAGGGAATGTTTTGAGTAGAAGCGATGCATCACAGCAACTGGAACAGGTAGTGACGTCACTTTGACTGTTTCTATCACCTGTTCCTGCTATGCTTCCCCGTATCCTCATTAACAAACATGACCACTTCACCCCTAAGAGAAGGCTAAATTTTTCATTCAGGTAAGGTACATCTGTAAAACCTCTTGACAGTGCTTACCCTACATTAACAAACACAATATTTTGAATGAATGTTTCAATAAGTCCTGATATTGTGGACTTATGGATCAGCAGATTGAATGAGTGTCAAGTTCTGTCCAAGCTTGCTATGAACATGCTGTCATATCCATCTTCCAGGGTATTGGGAGCAACCGGCTACTTTGTCACTCACAAGTGGACCAGGTCATCCTACACAATAGTAAAAAAACTTACATTTCCATAGTGAATCGGGCATGGATTGATGCCAACTTTCACTCAGTTATGACTTATGCCAATGAATAGATTGACCGTCGCTGATGCCTGTGCCGGGTCCCTGTTAAATATTAATTATTGAATTATCCTGTACCGAGCATATTGTTTCTTGCTGACGTTACAAAAGCTATTTATGTATATAGGAGCTCAGAGCATAAGTCCACTCCATATACAGGGTAACACGTGGTTGTAGAAACATATATATAAACGTCTCTTAGGAGGGTGGGGGTTGGTCTTTTGTCACGTGGGACTGTCACCTCCCATCTTCACCCTCATTCTCTCCATGGATGTCTGACGAGGAAGCAACAGCTGGTAGCTGCAGCCAAGATGACCTTCAAACTCCAGACACACAGACAGATGGCTTCCATTCAGGACTTGGGAAAGAAGGGTAACTAATGCTGATCTCTACACATGGACAATCCGTTCGTAACTATTTTCATCTGTTTTATGTTTTTGCTGCAAGGTGATTTTTTCTATGGACAATCAATAAACCACTATACTTTTTATGTGAATATGACGACATTTTTCTTTTAAGAATAACGCACCTGGTTAAGTCCTGATTTAAATGAATGTGCAGAATAAGCATATTTAACATTGCCGAAGCCAGCCAGTTTTGATTTTTGTGCTATTTTTTCGTGAATTTCCTTCATTTTTGCACACGGGGGGAAGACAGAAGAGTTTGCAAGATTTTGTGCAAGTATTCCAAAATTTCACTTCAAAACTTCAAGTCACAAAGATCTCACAAGAAGAACCTACGAATTACGGAGACTTTAACGGGTGTTAGTTGAATTGACAAGTAGTAGGAGTACTACAAGTGCCGGACGTTTTGAAAATAGACGTGCTAAAAATAGCCGTGGTGAAGTGAAGTTTGGAGCCCAGCAAAAGATCTACAAGCTGAGATTTCAAGGTAAGACAAATGGATTTGATTATTTCATATGCTAAATCAAGTCAGATAGAATTTGTAAGTTTGTATAGATCTAGTGTAGAAATATTTTGGTTTTTGTTATTTGCGGAATGCAGAATCGCAAACTTGAAGTTAGATTCTAAGCTAGTATCTAGGAAAAAAGAAAAAGAGCAACTGAAAAATATATTACATATGGTTAATGTGTTTCATGAGTTTGTTACAGAGAAGTCCAAAAAAGACAGTGTAGAAAGAATTTCTAAGGAAAAGGAAATGAATGATGTCCCCAAGATTGACTGTAAAGTAAAGAGTGAGGAAGATGAAGAAGTGAAGCACGTTTCTTTAATGGCGGCCACCCAAGGTGACCTTGATTTTGTGCCTCATGATGAAAAACAAGATGGAGGACACGTAGGAGACATGACAACTGACAAAGATGATGTACAAGAAACAGATGTGGAAGGGCCACTAAAAATAGAAGACGGCTCAGAGGCCCAACTCCAAATTAAATCTAGGAAGACCTTGTTAAAATTATGTAAAATCATTCCTGTATATGATGACAAAATCGATGTGTGCCGAAATTCAGAGATATTTGAAAGTTTTGCCGATAAGTATGATCTGACTAATCAGGAGAAAAATAAATTATTTAAAATTTGGCTTCCAGTAAGTTTCTCCAGGAAATTCTCACTAAAAATGCAGAATGAAGAATTCCGTGAAGAAATGACTGATGTAGAAAGATTAAAAATTTTGATATTTTGTGGATTAAAAGAAAATTATCCAGATCTTGATATTCTTCTAAAATTGAGGATTGGCCGGAAAGAATGTACGTTTACATTCATGTCCATTTTTGAAAGGGTTTACAGGATGATCAGTACTAATTCCAGTAAAAAATCAATGATAAATTGTTTTGTGAACAAATTTCGATTCCTAAATCCTGTATCTCGTGTTATTGCGAGACAAAAAGGTTCTTTATATTAATGTGCACAGTCCATTGAATTTTTTAGAAAACATGAGAATCTTGAAAGGAAAACAAATCATACTAAGGTTTTTAAACCAAGCAGAATTATATCTTATCAGAAGCCAAAATCAAAATCTCCAAAACTGACCCAAAATCAAATCTATGAAGAACGAAGAAAATTACATATCTGCTACAAACCCTATAAGTCTTCCACTGAAGCTGCACTGAAAGGGTTAAAAGCTGGAGGGTCAGATCTGTCTGTAAAAATGGCGGAAATTGATAGACAGAAACAAGTGGTGAGTATCCCCGGGCCTGCTCAACTGAACACTCCATTATTGCAGCTCTTCAACTTCAAAGAGTCCATAGGGTTAATGACCTTATTAAATGGTGTTTACCAACAGATTATTGACAGAGAGGTAAATTTTGGGTTAGGAATTGGATAAAAATGAAATTATATATATAATTGAGTTATACAATGTATTATTTATTAATATGTAATTATTTTATACAATATATTTCTACAGTTACATATATATATATATTAATATAGTATACAGTAAATACTGTAGCATATTTGTATAAGTACAGACTATATTAACTGTATTTTTATATGTATAGTGAAATAATTAGAATTTATTCCAGTAATACTTAGAATTACATTAATTACATATATTAAATATATGCATATGTATAACATATTTAAATTATTTTGTTTCTGAATAAATATGAAATTAACCTTTATCTTTTATTTTTCCTTAGAGCTTTCATTTCAAAAACAGGAATTGAACAAAAAAACCTTTTTACATGAATTTATGTTTTATTTACACAGGAAGCTATAATAACTGCATGATTGTATATATATTTAACACTTAAAAAAATAATACATAACTAATAAACTAAAAAGTTGTTTTTTTCCTTTGCATGGGAATAATGTCGTTTTTTTCCTCCACTGCATGGTGCATGATGTGAATAGCTGTAAGTTAAAATATCATATATCCTTGTTTTAGTGTAAGGAGAATTTGAAGCTCCTCAGCCTTCACATTCAAACGGATTCAGTTGCAGACCTGTACTAAATATAACTGTACAACAAATGCACACATTTCATATGGAAGAGTCCTATCTATAGGTTAGAACATAGTGTTAAGTTAGATAGTGTTAGAGAATAATATTTGGGGAATATTCAAATAAATATTAGAATACTAAATTTAATAGATTACAATGCGCATTGATTGATAATTAGGACACAATATTTTGGGTTAATATACATGTTGTTTATATGTGAAATATATATATTGTCAACTTTTATGTGAGTGACAGATAAGCAGCTGCTAAGAATGAAGGAGCGTGGAATGTGGAATGTACAGTATGTAAGAGGCCTCATGACTTATGGTATGTGGAAAGAAAGAAATAAAACAAAAACTTGTGTGTATGAAAATAAGAGTCAGTTAAATTACAATGTTAAGATATATATTTAAATATTATTTACTCAACATATATTTACATATATTTCTTTAATTATTATTTCTTGATTTAGTAAATAGTGAATAAGTGCAATTACACATCAATATGGTTAAATTATAATTTTTTTATATTCAGTGTTTTTTTAGTTACATAGATGGGTACCATTTTCAAACAAATATATGGCACAAGCTGATATGACAGTTATAAAATTAGTTATTTTAAATTTTGGTTTTTACAAATTTATTTTTTTCATAAAATAATATTTTTTTGACATTAAAGGGGGAAATGTGTTTTTGATCCAGATTACATCATCACATTTCATCAATACCTCTTTTTCACATATTTTAATAAAAAAGAAATATTAATAAGGTATTATTGGGTACAATACAATAAGTATTATAAAAGTCATTTTTTTCTCTAATGAAGGTTATTATATGCAAAGTTGCATAATTTCAATATTTTGGTAATCCAAGGTTATGACAACATCTAGATAATGAAAATATTAAAGGGAATGTGTTACTGAGACATAACCTCAGCATTTGTCATCAACATATAAAGGCCTTATTTTTATTTTTATTTTATTCTCATTTTTCATTTTTCACCATTTCTTATTTTTATTTGTTTATCATTTTTATTTTTCATTTTTCATTTTTTCTTCAATTTTTATTCTTAAATTTTCATTTTTTATCTTAAAAAAAAGAAAAATCAATATTTAATGAAGTAATGTCTAATACAAGTATATTGCTTTATCAAATATAATGATCATATGGTTTCATTATATAAGAAATGTTTCAATTCTGAGTTAAATACAACAATTCTTTCACTCATTCATTCATTCATTTATTCATATATATATATTCTTATTTTGGTTCATGGCTACACATTCTTACAGATTATTGGTTATAGTTTATTAATAAAGTTTTAGTAATATAAACACTTGTTACATAAAAGACACACTGACATCTATGGGTTCAAAAAGAAATTACACCCATGACATAAAAATGTCCTATCACATGAAGAATATGGCTAATAATATATTATCATTATTATTATTATTTATTTTTCCAAATATGAATTCCATATTAATATAATTTAATAATTATATGGATATTATTGATTGCTATGGTAAGCTATGATATTATAAGTTAGGAAAATTACCAGATTTGGTATAGAATAGGGAATGAAGGCTTCAATCAAGATACTAAAGTTACGTTAATAAAGACTTTTCATATTTTTATATTCAATTAAAAGTTGCAAGAAGAAAAAGACGTTATCCAGAAGTTCCATAAGGTAACAATGCTATGATTTCTGAATAATAATAGACTGTGTCAAATACAATTCATGTCACCATTCACAACTACAGCATCCATCACTGACAAGTATGAGTACAATATCCTACCTGCCAACCACGGAGAGGACGTGATCCTATGATGCTAAGATGAACTGTGTTATTACGTTCCAGTGGTTTCCTATCACCTATAAGACTTCCATGAAAGCTGGTGAACAATCAGATGATTATCAGGACGCTACAACCCTGACATGTGTCCGGTGCACCAAAGATTGGTTATGGTGCTATATTTAGCAGGGAAGAGTCAATTTAACCCTTGCTGTGCTGACCAAAAACACCTGTTCCAAGACCACTATGGATGATATGGAGATTCCAGATGATTTCTAAGGCGAGCCAATGTAAGTCCAGGTTTTTAAAGGTGACATTGCACAGATATTAAAGCTACATCTCATCTATGAACTTGGTTTTTTTATCAACATTTGAATTTATGGACTTTGATTGACACATGACACACAGTCTCTACAATATCTACATGCTATCATCTATTTCATAAGAATTATAATAAAGATTGTTTAAAAAGAACCAAGGAGAAGACATCAAAATGAAGACCAGATGACATCAGATGACATCAGACCAGAGATGCTTCAAGTAGATATAGGGAAGTATAATCACATATATTATATGAATATTGGTCACGGCTTACCATAACATGAATTTACATATCATTATATTAGTGAAAACGTATAACAATATTATTATTAATATTATTATTATTATTTATATTATGAACACTAAATTATTTTGCCAAAGAGAAGAAAAGAAGAAAGAAGATTTTATTAATATATTTAATTTGAGGGTTCCAATCAATGAATGTCTGTCACCCTCAAAAGGGGGAATTGTTAAATATTAATTATTGAATTATCCTGTACCGAGCATATTGTTTCTTGCTGACGTTACAAAAGCTATTTATGTATATAGGAGCTCAGAGCATAAGTCCACTCCATATACAGGGTAACACGTGGTCTGTAGAAACATATATATAAACGTCTCTTAGGAGGGTGGGGGTTGGTCTTTTGTCACGTGGGACTGTCACCTCCCATCTTCACCCTCATTCTCTCCATGGATGTCTGACGAGGAAGCAACAGCTGGTAGCTGCAGCCATGATGACCTTCAAACTCCAGACACACAGACAGATGGCTTCCATTCAGGACTTGGGAAAGAAGGGTAACTAATGCTGATCTCTACACATGGACAATCCGTTCGTAACTATTTTCATCTGTTTTATGTCTTTGCTGCAAGGTGATTTTTTCTATGGACAATCAATAAACCACTATACTTTTTATGTGAATATGACGACATTTTTCTTTTAAGAATAACGCACCTGGTTAAGTCCTGATTTAAATGAATGTGCAGAATAAGCATATTTAACAGTCCCACACCCATCTAAGCATCTGCACTCTGTCCATTATGTGTTCTCTACTGTGCTGCTGCTGTCAAGGTGGCGAGTGATAACACAGACAATTTTTAAATACTAGATAAAAATTTTAAATTCTTTAGTTATTTTGCAAATAGCAAAAAAGGGATATTTTTCACTAATGGTTGAGAAGTCATAGCATCTTCACTTATTTTGTTGCCAAAACAAAGAGATAATGTTTTCAGAGTTTGAGAATATTTCATTGTATATTTATTTTGCAAATAGCAAACATTTAGCAAATTTCAAAATTGGGATCATTTTTGTATAACTTCTTAAGAACTTGCTATAGCTTATTTTCTATCTAAAAGGCAAATGTGTTACTGTCTATTCATTTCAGAATAGAGCTAATTTAAGGGCAGCACTTCTCCATTTAGCCAAGGGTAAAACTCTTGATGCTCTGCAAAAATTTATCATTTTTACATTCCCCCCTTGTAAAAAGGCAATTGCAAGGCAGCCCTCAAAAAGGAAAATTGTTGGACCATTTTTACAATAAAAAACACCAAAAGTCTGTTAGCAATGTGTGTTGTTAAACAGGCTGTTGGTTACCAATGGGAATCATGCATTTTATGCTGAGGTTACTTTGATATTTCGCCTCCTCAGTAAAGTCATCCATACATATTAGATTAAGGTGAGTCAAATGGGACAATTTAGGTGGGACCAAACATGTATTTGATGTGTATGGTTTCTTCCCAACACTCCCTTAACAGATGTTGTCAAGGGAAACAATGATTTGAGAGTTATAATAAAAATGCCAGATAATCTCATCTATATAGAGGAGTCGGAAATATAGGTGTCTGCTAAATGAGCTTAATGCCCAATGACCAATATATCCATCATCATCGGGACTTTGGAGCAGGCTCAGAAAAAGCCCGCTCCACAAAGAGCAGAAGCCAGCTATATAACATAGCTGAGATCTGCCTCTAACAATTTATTGTTTTATAATTTTCTGAATGCTGTTCATCACTTGAATAAAAAATAGAAATTTGGTTTCTTTGTAATCATGCTGATCTGGAGAATCATATTTCCAAGTAATTTTACTGCAGAATGCAAGCCAAAAAAACCAACAATGTGGAATAACATTTTTTCTTAATTTTGCTTTACTTGGAACTTGCTCCCCCAATTTCCAGTGCACAGTATGGTAAAATGGATGGTGTAATTCAAAAGTATAACTAGTCCTACAAAAGGCAAGTCTTTGTATAGCTTTGTCAGCTGGAAAAGTTACTGCTCTTAGACGATCAGAAGAGGAAATTAAAACCAAATAATGAGAAATTGCTTGGTTGACAGTGTCAACCCGGCATGGGGCCCGCAGTCATGTACTGTGTCCGTTAATGGGGTACTGGTTTTTGGACTCTGGAAGTCTAGTGACCCTTAACAGTGCTACACTACCACACCAGTTGATCCCTGATTTGTGGGCGTCTGCTGCATAATTGGAGATGCCAAAGACTACCCTGTGGCCAGAGTAACCATGGGAACAGACTGTGGTACTACGTTCCGTGAGGTTTGGGCAGTAAAAGACTTACTACAGCCTGTCAAACTGGGGTGGGATTTTTCCTTATTTTGGAATTTGTGGCAAAAGGGGGATGTACAGAGTGTCTCAGACAGAAGCCAGATCCCACGGGATCCCATCAAAATCAAAGATGGAGCAATTTTCCCTATGTGTCCTTGCTGGAGAGGGTGACAAGATAGTGACAAAGGAGCCCAACTTCCCTGAGTTAGAAGTGCCTGAAGAGAACTTTGTGACTGCTCAAGTTAGGGACCTTACCTTAAAGGGGGTATTAATGTTACCATATGTAATGGGGTTGCTCAGGAGCTGGGGGCTGACACCAGGTTCCCACACTTTGCAGTCAATGGCGATTTATTGTATCGGGTGACCAAACTGAGGGGAGGTGAGATAGTGGGCAGCTGTTGGTTCCTGAACCCTATTGGAGGATGGTTTTCGAAATGGTCCATTTGCATGTTTTGGGAGGACATCTGGTGGTAGAGAATTCTCAGGAGAGAGTGATGTGGAGGTTCTATTGGCCATAATGTTATCGGGAGATCATGAATTATTGTAAGTCCTGACCGATCTGCCAGATAACCGCTCCCTCTTCTCACTTCCAAAATCTCTTTATCCTGTTACCTGTGATAGAGGTCCCCTTTGAGAGGATTGCCATGGTCCTAGTAGGTCTCTTAGCTAAGTCTGTTCAGGGTATCAGTACATCCTAGTGGTCATGAACTATATGACTCACTACCCTGAAGCAGTACCAGTAAGGAACTTTTTTGGCCAAGAGTACTGCCTGGGAGCTTGTTCATATCTTTGCTAGGACAGGCCTGCCAAAGGAGATTTTGATGGACCAGGAAACCTATTACATGAGCAAAGTGATGAGGGAGCTGTGTAGAGTCCTACAGATTGCCCAGCTGTGAACCTCAGTTTGCTATCCACTGACCGATGGCCTTGGTAAAACTCTTCAATAAGACCTTAAAGGCCATGCTCAAGGAGGTCACTGAGAAGGACAGTTGAGACTGGGATTATCTGCTTCTGTTTCTGCTCTTCTCCATCAGAGAATTTCCTCAAGCCTCCACTGGCTTCTCGCCATTTGAGCTCCTGTACAGTCGACATCCACGAGCGTGTCAGAGTATGTCGCCCAGTTGCAGGAGAGGATGGCGAAAGTAATGCCTGACCTGAAGGAGCATCTTCTCAAAGCACAGGAAGCACAGGTAATGGTATATAGCCAATCAGCAAGGCTGAAGTAGTTCCATCCCGGGGACCGAGTGCTAGTGCTTATCTCCACGGTGGAGAGTAAGTTCCTAGCCAAGTGGCAAGGCCCATACAAGGTAGTTGAAAAACTTGGTGAGGTGAATTACAAGGTACAGCAGCCCAGTCAAAGAATCCCGCATCAAGTGTATCATGTGAACATGCTCAAGCCATGGCGAGATTGGGAATCGTTGGAACCTCCATGCTGGGGAGCCCTTCCTGAAGCCAAAGTGGAGGAGGTCACAATTACAAGACTCCAACGCCAGCCAAGAAGCAACAGTGTCAGGAACTGCTGCAGCGGAACAGTGACCTATTCTCGGAGTTGCCAGGGCATACACAGTTGGTGGAGCATGAGATGTTGACAGAGTCGCATGTTAGGGTGAACCTCAAGCCCTATAGAATTCCCAAAGCACATCAGGAGGTGATATCAAATGAGGTAAAGATAAAATGAGGTAAAGCTGGGTTCACCATAAATATGAAAAACTGTGCCATAGGGCAGAAAGAGGCCAAGTACTTTGGCTACGTTGTCAAGAGAAGTGAAATCAAGCCACAGTTAAACAAGATTGAGGCATTTCAGAAGTGGCCGCAACACCTATCCAAGAAGAAAGTGAGGGCATTTTTTGGAATTGTGGGATATTACCGGCGATTTATATGAAGTTTTCCCATAACTGGCATGCCATTAATAGATCTCCTTAAGGGCACTCAGTCGATGATGGTTAAATGGACTGCTGACACAGAGATGGTATTTCAAGAACTGAACCAGGCACTGTTTAAAAATCCGCTTCTCATTGCACCGAAATTTACCAAAGAATTTGTATTCCAGATGCTTCAGAAGTCTGGTTAGGAGCTGTTTTATCTTTGGAATAAATGGGGAGGAGCATCCCATCCTGTATCTGAGCCGGAAACTCTCTGTCTGCGAGAAAAATTTATGCCATTGTTAAGAAGGAATGCTTAGCCATAAGATGGGCCGTGGATACACTGAAGCATTACTTACTAGTCCGAAACTTCAAACTAGTGTCAGATCATGCCCCTCTGAGATGGTTAAAGGAAAAGAAGGGTAAGAATGCCTGGGTCACTAGGTGGTTCTTAGCCCTTCAAGATTTCAGTTTCCACAAACAGCATAGGCCAGGCAAGTTAAAAGGTAACACGTATGCTCTCTCCCAAATCCCCTGTTTAGTGTCTGAAGGAGCCAAAGCCCCTAGCTTTGGGCAGAAGGGGGTATATGTGACAGGGTCACTATCACTGTATGCGAAGGAAGATATGTGTCACGAAGATTGCTTTTCTCCGTGATCTAAAAACCCATACGTCTCTCTCCAGCATGCTATGTGCTGAATGTGTTAGCCAGCCATCATAAGGGACTGGTTTTTTGGTGGGTAGAGAGGAAGGTCTCCAGACGTGGCTCCAGAAGGGGCTGAAGACATGTGGTGGCCTGAGCGGGTGAATCCCGCAACCATAAGGATTTTGCTGTGATTTATCTTTTGTTTTGCTGTTATGCCAGAAAGCCCATGTCCATTTTGTTAAACCCTGCCATGGTTTATGCTGTCTTATAAAAAAACAGCAGGTGAATTACCTAAGAAGTGTTCATGTGTCTACCTTTGCAAGCAGTCAACCCCTCACAGTGGGAGAACCCCTTTTAAGGGTTAAAGAAAAGTAGGAAGGTCACAACAATTCTAGCTTTATTCTTAAGCTAAAATTGACAGTGTTCCAATTTATTATGCAAGTGCTATTTTTCTCTGATTTTACTAAATATCAGCTGTACACTATAGCTGACACACTGCTGTATCAGTCAAGATCGGTGTTAGCACTTAGATGCTGCTGTCAGTAGTAACTCCGGCATCTAGATAGTTAACAGAGTGTGGAGACTCCTTTGTAACCCCATCGGCACCCTGAGATCATGATTTGGTGTTCTTGATGGTTGACATGGCAGATCAAGATCAAGTAATAGCCCTAAGGTCTGCAGGCTATAGTGATCTGTTGAGAAGTTAGCAACATTTAGGTGGTAAAAATAACATTTGTTTTCATGTCATGCTATTTTGCATTAATTCCTGAAGAGCACCTGAAGGGTTATAAACTACCTGACACCTGACAGCAGTTTAAAAATACGTTGAGGGGTACTGTTTTTAAAATGGTGCGACGCTTGTTTTTTTCCCATATAAAGGTCTCCCAAAGTCACTTCGAAACTGAATAGATCCATAAAAAAATAAGTTTTATAAGTTTCCTTGACAAAATGTAAAATCGATGCTACATTTTTAAAGCTTCTAACATCCTAGCAAAATAAAAGAACATTCTACAGATGGCGATGCAGACATAAGGGAAATGTTATTTATTAACTATTTTGTGCAATGTGATTATCTGGATTAATGGGATAATCGTTCAAAGTTTAAAAATTGCTAACTTTTAGGCCCTATTTTAAGTTTTCTGATTTTTTTTTTAAATAAACGCAAAACATATTGACCTAAATTTACCAATATCATACAATATAATGTGTCAAGAAAAAAAACAGTCTCAGAATTTCTGGAATATGGTGAAACCTTCCAGAGTTATTGCCACATTAAGTAACACGTCAGATTTGAAAAATTTGGACTGATCACTAAGGGGTTAATTATGTGGAACCTCTTTCTTAGCCCAGTCTCACACGTGCAGATAATTCCGGTACCGTAAAAATCGGTACCGGAATTATCCGTGTCCGTGTGCCCGTGCGTTTCTGTGGCACATCAGTGTGGCACATGTGCGGCACACGTGTGCCACCCATGTGCCGACTGGATACCACACGCACCGTGCAGGAGACAGCGCTAGAGATAAGCGCTGTCCCCCCCACGTGGTGCTGAAGCCGCCATTCATATCTTCTCCGCAGCAGCATTTGCTGTAGAGAAGATATGAATAATCCTTTTTTTTTGTTTCTCGTGTTTAACATAAAGATCCATGTCCCCACCCCCTGTGCGCCCTCCCGCTGTTATTAAAATACTCACCCGGCTCCCTTGCTGGCGCTGCTTCCTGTCCTGGCCGCACCTTCTACTGTATGAGTGATCACGTGGGGCCGCCGATTACAGTCATGAATATGCGGCTCCACCTCCCATAGGGGTGGAGCCGCATATTCATTTCTGTAATGGGCGGCCCCACGTGACCGCATACAGGAAAAGCTGCGGCCAGGACAGGACACTGACGTGTGAAACCGACCTTAAGTAGTTTTTCTTTACTTAGACTCACCTGGCAAACCAATTATTAAAGGTGTTGGAGTCTGATTTTAATGATCCAAAGAACCCTAAGGCCATGTTCACACTTCGCGGTTTTTCCATTGCATTTACATTTACATATAAACCCTATGGAAACCCGCAGCATGTCACTTCTTTGTGCAGAATCGCAGCGATTCTGTACCCATAGAAATGCATTGTTCTGCTTACTTTCCGCATGGGGCTGTGCCCACGATGCGGGAAGTAAGTGGATAATGTGCGGTTGCTACCTGGGGTGGAGGAGAGGAGACTCTCCTCCGGGCCCTGGGAAGCATAAATAGTGTAAAAAAAAGAATTAAAATAAAAAATAATGATATACTCACCTCTCAGCGCTGCACGCGGCTGTCCGGTCTTAGTTGCTGTGCCGAGCAGGACCTGCGGTGACGTCGCGGTCAAATGACCTTGATGATGCCGCAGTCACATGACCGTGACGTCACAAAGGTCCTTCTCGGCACAGCATCTTTGGAACCGGATCGCCGCGTGCAGCGCCGAGGAGATCCGGACGTCAGAGGGTGAGTATAACCAATTTTTATTATTTTTAACATTACTATTGATGCTGCATATTGCTGCATATGCAGCATCAATAGTATAGGAGTAATCCCGCAGCGGAAATCGCAAAACAAACCGCGATAAATCTGCAGGGATAACCGCAGCGGGTTTGCCCTGCAGATTTATCAATTCCGCTGCGGGAGAACCCGCAGAGCACGCCGCAGAGTGTGCACATAGCCTTAGGCTATGTGCACACATAGGAAATGTGGTGCAGAATTTTCTGCACTAAATCTGCATCTGCAGATTTGATGCAGTTTCTGGGCAGTTTCTATGCAGTTTCTGTACAGTACAATGTAAATCAATGTGAAAAAAAAGCTGTGCACATGGTGCAGAAAAATCTGCGCACAAACGCTGCAGAACTGCACAAAAGAAGCGACGTGCACTTCTTTGAAATCTGCAGCGTTTCTGCGCAGATTTTTCTGCACCATGTGCACAGCTTTTTTTTTCACATCGATTTACATTGTACTGTAAATCACAGTGCAGTTCTGCAGCGTTTCTGCAGCAGAAAAATCTGCTGCAGTTCTGCACCAATGCTGCACTAAATCTGCATCGTGTGCACATACGCTAAGACACAATACCATCCATGAGTTTATTTGAAAAGCGAAAAAAATTCATCTTTATGGCCCAAATCCAAGTTGCATAATAATTAGGATTGCGGGGTAACGTTCATAGACAGTGACAGCATAGACATAAGCAGCGCCAACTCCTAAAACAATATAATTCCTACAGAAGTACATACACAAACTGTAAAATATGTGTGGATATTAAAAGGGTTGTGTAGGCAATATAAGCAATTTTTGAGATGCATCAGCTAGGTCCCTCCTAGTTTTCACTTCTTGACCCATCCTCGGCGCAGCATAAATGGATCTAAATGTCCACTCAGTAATGTAAATGACCACCCATAGACCCATATTTCTGACCATTTCTTGTGTGTTAAGGATGGAAACAGGGATCTTGGTCCAAAGGGGAAAATTGTCCTCCAGGTGATTGGTGCAATTGTTTTTTAATAGGAGGCTGAAGCTTTACAACAATCATTTTTATTGTGAAAGAAATGGTGCTAGGCATTCTACAACATTAAAATCACAGCTCTCATACAATCATCTTTCTGTACAGATTGTCATTTTAGCAATGCAACAGTTTTTCCAACAGAGAAGGTGCCCTAGGCCAATGCTATCTATTTTCAGACAGAAGAAAAAGTGTTTCCTTTGTTTGACACATCTGGCAATGCAGAAAACACGCAATTATGCGTTAACAAGATATTCTTATGACAATTTAAATATATTCCATGAAAATATAAAGAAAACGTATAGAGAACATCATTTATATAAAAATAATAGCCATGCAGAAATACTAGGCAATCAACAAGATATAAAATTCTGGACTGTAACGAAAGTTAAAGAATAATGGTAATTTTATTTTCTATTTCATAAATCTGTAATACATATGAAACTACACAACTTTGTAACATATCTTAACAGAGAAATGTGCTTCTTTTTCTACCCAAATTGATCAGTCATTATCAAAATTTTCAACTCTAAGGTAAAATCTGTCTTCAGTGAAGACAGATTTTCCCATTACTGAGATAGGAGATTGCTGCTGCTACTGATGCAATTCTATGTAGATAGGAGGGGGAGGGGAGGAGGGAGGAGCTCTGTAAATAGCTCCTCCCTCATCCTGTCTAAATAAAATTGCAGCAGTCGCAGCAGCAATCTCCTATCTCAGTAATGGGAAAACCTGTCTTCACTGAATTAATAATTTTCATGACTGATCAATTTTTTTCAAAGAAAGTAGCAGATTTCTCTGATAAGATATATTACAAAGTTGCTAATTTTCATGTGTGCTATTGATATGAAAATGAAAACAACGGTTATGGTGTAAGCAAAAACTGTCATAAAAATTACACCTACTGCATAGAGTTTTGTGTATTGTTCTGCTATGTATAATATTCACTTTCCATGAAAGCAATTTTGTCATAAGATACATCCAGTTTTGCAAAAGCAAGCAAGCTACGAAAGCTATGAAAGATATTGAATACTCTGGTATGTGTTGTGTTGTCTAAAATATATGTAAACATTGCATTTTTCATTCATTCATTTTGTCTGATATTACATCTAATTCACTTTCCCTTGATATAATAAAAAGTATCTCTTTATTTGCCCTTTATCCATGTACTGTGTTATGGACCTGGTGGTTAGGAGCACTGTTATGGACCTGGTGGTTAGGAGCACCCGGAATGACCTGATATTTAAAACGGAGATCAGAGACAAGCTCTGAGGAGGTGGTAACTCTACTGACCGCAAACCCTAATCCTATCACAAACACTAGCAATAGCCGTGGAGCGTTCCTAACTCTCCCTAGACGCCTCTTCACAGCCTAAGAGCTAATTACCCCTGAAGATAGAAATAGAAGCCTACCTTGCCTCAGAAAAATTCCCCAAAGGAAAGATAGCCTCCCACAAATATTGACTGTGAGTTGAGAGGAAAGTGACAAACACAGGAATGAAATCAGATTTTAGCAAAGGAGGCCGATTCTTCTCTAGATAGACAAAAGATAGGAAAGGGAACTGTGCGGTCAGTATTAAAAAACTACAAAAACCACGCAGAGTTTGCAAAAAGACCTCCACACCGACTCACGGTGTGGAGGTGCAACTCTGCACCCCCAGAGCTTCCAGCTAGCAAGGAAATATCATAATAGCAAGCTGGACTAGAAACATAGCATGTACTGAGAAATATACTCAAAACAAATGGACAACAAATGAACTAGCAGGGACTTAGCTTCTGCTGGAGTAGACAGGTCATCTGAGAAATCCAAGAGAGATCTGAACCAGTACTGAGACATTGACAGCTGGCATGAACTAACGATCATAGCAGAGTTAAATAGGAAAGCCAGCAGGAACAATAAGTGAGGGCAGCTGAGCAAGCCAACCTCAAAGATCAGCAGTTCCACTCAAAGCCACCAGAGGGTGTCCAAGGACAGAACTCACTAAAGTACCATTCACGACCACAGGAGGGAGTCCGAGAACGGAATTCACAACAGTACCCCCCCCTTGAGGAGGGGTCACCGAACCCTCACCAGAGCCCCCAGGCCGATCAGGATGAGCCAAATGAAAGGCACGAACCAAATCGGCAGCATGGACATCGGAGGCAACAACCCAGGAATTATCCTCCTGACCATAACCCTTCCACTTAACCAGGTACTGAAGCTTCCGTCTCGAAATACGAGAATCCAAAATCTTCTCCACCACATACTCCAACTCCCCCTCAACCAACACCGGAGCAGGAGGATCAACGGAAGGAACCATAGGCGCCACATATCTCCGCAACAAAGACCTATGGAACACATGGATGGAAAAAGAAGCTGGAAGGGCCAAACGAAACGACACAGGATTGATAATTCCAGAAATCTTATAGGGACCAATAAAACGAGGCTTGAACTTAGGGGAATAAACCTTCATAGGAACATGATGAGAAGATAACCAGACCAGATCCCCAACACGAAGTCGGGGACCAACACAGCGATGGCGGTTAGAAAAAGGTTGCGCCTTCTCCTGAGACAACGTTAAATTGTCCACCACATGAGTCCAAATTTGCTGCAACCTGTCCACCACAGAATCCACACCAGGACAGTCAGAAGGCTCAACCTGCCCTGAAGAAAAACGAGGTTGAAAACCAAAATTACAAAAAAAGGCGAAACCAAAGTAGCCGAACTAGCCCGATTATTAAGGGTGAACTCGGCCAATGGCAAGAAGGTCACCCAATCATCCTGATCAGCAGAAACAAAGCATCTCAGATAGGTTTCCAAGGTCTGATTGGTTCGCTCGGTTTGGCCATTTGTCTGAGGATGGAACGCTGAAGAAAAAGACAAATCAATGCCCATCTTAGCACAAAAGGACCCCCAAAACCTAGAGACAAACTGGGAACCTCTGTCAGACACAATGTTCTCCGGAATGCCATGCAAATGAACCACATGCAGAAAAAATAATGGAACCAAATCAGAGGAGGAAGGCAATTTAGGTAAGGGTACCAAATGGACCATCTTAGAAAACCGATCACAAACCACCCAGATGACAGACATCCTCTGAGAGACAGGAAGTTCAGAAATAAAATCCATGGAAATATGCGTCCAGGGCCTCTTCGGGACAGGCAAAGGCAAAAGCAACCCACTGGCACGAGAACAGCAAGGCTTGGCCCGAGCACAAGTCCCACAGGACTGCACAAAAGAACGCACATCCCGTGACAAGGAAGGCCACCAAAAGGACCTAGCAACCAAATCTCTGGTACCAAAAATCCCAGGATGACCAGCTAATACCGAACAATGAACCTCAGAAATAACTTTACTAGTCCATCTATCAGGAACAAACAGTTTCTCCACTGGACAGCGGTCAGGTCTATCAGCCTGAAACTCCTGCAGCACCCGCCGCAAATCAGGGGAGATGGCAGACAGAATCACCCCTTCCTTGAGAATACCAGCCGGCTCAAGGACTCCCGGAGAATCAGGCAAAAAACTCCTAGAAAGGGCATCAGCCTTCACATTCTTAGATCCCGGAAGGTACGAGACCACAAAATCGAAACGGGAGAAAAACAGCGACCATCGAGCCTGTCTAGGATTCAACCGCTTGGCAGACTCGAGCTAAGTCAGATTCTTGTGATCAGTCAAGACCACCACGCGATGTTTCGCTCCCTCAAGCCAATGTCGCCACTCCTCAAATGCCCACTTCATAGCCAACAACTCCCGATTGCCGACATCATAATTACGCTCAGCAGCCGAAAACTTTCTAGAAAAGAAAGTACATGGTTTCATCGAAGAGCCATCAGAACTTCTCTGAGACAAAACAGCCCCCTGCCCCAATCTCAGAAGCATCTACCTCGACCTGAAAAGGTAGCGAAACATCTGGCTGACGCAACACAGGGGCCGAAGTAAAAGGACGTTTAAGCTCCTGAAAAGCCTCAACAGCCGCAGAGGACCAATTCACCACATCAGCGCTTTTCTTCGTCAAATCAGTCAAAGGCTTAACCACACTGGAAAAATTAGTGATGAAGCGACGGTAAAAATTAGCCCAAAAACTTCTGAAGACTCTTTACAGATGTAGGTTGAGTCCAATCATAAATGGCCTGAACTTTAACAGGGTCCATTTCAATAGTTGAAGGGGAAAAAATGAAGCCCAAAAAGGAAACCTTCTGAACTCCAAAAAGGCATTTAGACCCCTTCACAAATAACGCATTAGCACGAAGGACCTGAAATACCATCCTGACCTGCTTTACATGAGACTCCCAATTATCCGAAAAGACTAAAATATCATCCAAATATTCAATCATGAATTTATCCAGATAATTCCGGAAGATATCGTGCATAAAGGACTGAAACACAGATGGAGCATTAGAAAGCCCGAATGGCATCACCAGGTACTCAAAATGGCCATCAGGCGTATTAAATGCTGTTTTCCATTCATCGCCCTGTTTAATACGAACAAGATTATACGCCCCTCGAAGGTCAATCTTGGTAAACCAACTAGCCCCCTTAATCCGAGCAAACAAATCAGACAGCAGAGGCAAAGGGTACTGAAATTTGACCGTGATCTTATTGAGAAGGCGATAATCTATACAGGGTCTCAGAGAGCCATCCTTCTTGGCAACAAAAAAAACCCTGCTCCCAACGGTGACGAAGATGGGCGAATATGCCCTTTCTCCACGGACTCCTTTACATAACTCCGCATAGCGGCATGTTCTGGCACAGACAAATTGAAAAGTCGGCCCTTAGGGAACTTACTACCAGGAATCAAATTAATAGCGCAATCACAGTCCCTATGAGGAGGTAGGGCACTGGACTTGGGCTCATCAAATACATCCTGGTAATCCGACAAAAACTCAGGGACTTCAGAAGGAGTGGAAGAAGAAATTGACATCAAAGGAACATCACTATGTATCCCTTGACAACCCCAACTAGACACAGACATTGATTTCCAATCCAGTACTGGATTATGAACCTGTAACCATGGTAAACCCAACACAACAACATCATGCAAATTATGCAACACCAAAAAGCGAATATCTTCCCGATGTGCGGGAGCCATGTACATGGTCAGCTGAGTCCAGTACTGAGGTTTATTCTTGGCCAATGGCGTAGCATCAATCCCCCTTAAAGGAATAGGGCTCTGCAAAGGCTCCAAGGAAAAACCACAGCGCCTGGCAAACTCCAAGTCCATTAAGTTCAGGGCAGCCCCGGAATCCACAAATGCCATAACAGAATAGGACGACAATGAGCAAATCAGGGTAACAGACAAGAGAAATTTAGGCTGTACAGTACTAATGGTGACAGACCTAGCGAACCTCTTAGTGCGCTTAGGACAATCAGAAATAGCATGCGTGGAGTCACCACAGTAAAAACACAGCCCATTCTGATGTCTGTATTTTTGCCGTTCAGCTCTGGTCAAAGTCCTATTACATTGCATAGGCTCCGGCCTCCGCTCAGAGGACACTGCCAAATGGTGCACAACTTTGCGCTCGCGCAAACACCGATCAATCTGAATGGCCAAAGACATTGATTCATTCAGACCAGCAGGCATGGGGAACCACACCATAACATCTTTAAGAGCTTCAGAAAGACCCTTTCTGAAAATTGCTGCCAGGGCATACTCATTCCATTGTGTAAGCACAGACCACTTTCTAAACTTCTGGCAATATACCTCTGCTGCATCCTGACCCTGACATAGAGCCAGCAAGGTCTTTTCTGCCTGATCCACAAAATTAGGTTCGTCATAAAGCACTCCGAGCGCTTGAAAAAATGCATCTACACTAAGCAATGCAGGATTTCCTGGCTCAAGGGAGAAAGCCCAGTCTTGCGGGTCACCACGCAACAAAGAAATAATAATCTTCACTTGCTGAATGGGGTCACCAGAGGAGCAGGGTTTCAAAGCAAAAAACAATCTGCAATTATTTTTGAAATTCAAAAATTTAGATCTATCCCCAAAAAACAGATCAGGAATTGGAATTCTAGGCTCTAACATCGGATTCTGGACTACATAATCTTGAATACTTTGTACCCTTGCAGTGAGTTGATCCACACAAGAGGATAAACCTTGAATATCCATATCAACACCTGAGTCCTGAACCACCCAGAGGTTAAGGGGAAAAAAAGACAAAACAGGCTGCAAAGAAAAAAAAATTGACTCAGAACTTCTCTTATCCCTCTTTTGAGATGCATTAACACTTTGTTGGCCAGCTGTACTGTTATGGACCTGGTGGTTAGGAGCACTGTTATGGACCTGGTGGTTAGGAGCACCCGGAATGACCTGATAGTTAAAACGGAGATCAGAGACAAGCTCTGAGGAGGTGGTAACTCTACTGACCGCAAACCCTAATCCTATCACAAACACTAGAAATAGCCGTGGAGCGTTCCTAACTCTCCCTAGACGCCTCTTCACAGCCTAAGAGCTAACTACCCCTGAAGATAGAAATAGAAGCCTACCTTGCCTCAGAGAAATTCCCCAAAGGAAAGATAGCCTCCCACAAATATTGACTGTGAGTTGAGAGGAAAGTGACAAACACAGGAATGAAATCAGATTTTAGCAAAGGAGGCCGATTCTTCTCTAGATAGACAAAAGATAGGAAAAGGAACTGTGCGGTCAGTATTAAAAAACTACAAAAACCACGCAGAGTTTGCAAAAAGACCTCCACACCGACTCACGGTGTGGAGGTGCAACTCTGCACCCCCAGAGCTTCCAGCTAGCAAGGAAATATCATAATAGTAAGCTGGACTAGAAACATAGCATGTACTGAGAAATATACTCAAAACAAATGGACAACAAATGAACTAGCAGGGACTTAGCTTCTGCTGGAGTAGACAGGTCATCTGAGAAATCCAAGAGAGATCTGAACCAGTACTGAGACATTGACAGCTGGCATGAACTAACGATCATAGCAGAGTTAAATAGGAAAGCCAGCAGGAACAATAAGTGAGGGCAGCTGAGCAAGCCAACCTCAAAGATCAGCAGTTCCACTCAAAGCCACCAGAGGGTGTCCAAGGACAGAACTCACTAAAGTACCATTCACGACCACAGGAGGGAGTAAAAGAACGGAATTCACAACAATACTGCCTTGAAAAAGTATTCATGCCTCGTGAAATTTTTCACATTTTTTCATGTTATTCTCACAAACGTATATGTAGTTTATTGGGGTTTTGTGCGATATAGCAATACAAAGCATCAAATATTTGTGAAGCAAATGATACATAGTTTTCTAATTATTTCAAAATATAAATCTGAAAATTTTAACATACATTTGTATTCATCCCCCTGCAGTCTGATACCCCTAAATAAAATTCTGAGTGCCCAATTGCTGCCAAACCTCAGCTAATTAGTAAATTAAGTCCCAATATACAGTACATCTCTGACAAAAATTAAGAGACCACCACATCAAAACCCTGTCATGGGCAGCCCAATCTCCAGACCTGAACGCCATTGAAAACCTCTGGAATGTAATCAAGAGGATGATGGACAGTCACGAGCCATCAAACAAAAAAAAAAACTGCTTAAATTAAGCAGTGTGATAGACTGGTGGAAAGCATGCCAAGACACATGAAAGCTGTGAATAAAAATCATGGTTATTCCCCAAAATAATGATTTCTGAACTCTTCCTGAGTTAAAACATTAGTATTGTTGTTTCTAAATTATTATGTACTTGTTTTCTTTGCATTATTTAAGGTCTGAAAGCACTGGGGTTTTTTTTTTGTTGTTGTTTTTTTGACCATTTTCCTTTGTCAGAAAAAAAATCCAAAATGTATTGCTTGGAAATTCGCATCTTGGCACCGTCCAGGTTAAAAACTATTAATCCCCCAGACAAGGATTACGGCTTGGGACAGAACAACGGACATATAAGGGATAGTGATGAGCAAATGTGCTCGCACTACTCGGTACTCACCCAAGTATCACTATGCTCATTGTACTCGGCGAGCATCAAGTATTTCTGGGATTATTCGGCAGGAGCTTGGGTCTCCTCATTTAATTTTGCTGCATTTTAGAGCACCAATCAGCATGCAGGGATTGTCTGCCATGCACTGTAATGCCGCAGCCATCTTTATTGTGGTATTACAGTCATTGGCTGGCAGCACAGCGTCATCAGGTCTATAAGAGACCTGGCGCTGCCCTGCTTGCCACATTCTGCTCCGGACTCAGCTAGTGTAGGGAGAGCTGCTGCTGAGATAGGGTCAGAATCGTCCTTTTATTAGTCAGTGTGGGTCTACTAGTGTTCAATCCACAAATCCTGATAAACCAAAAGTTCTTTTTAGGGCTAATTCGGGGGTACATAGATTGCAGTGCTAGGCAGGCAGGGGAGTCTACTGTATGTGCACATATCCACATCAGTGCAAGGCATGCAGGCACTGTATGTAAGTATTATTATTCATTTATATAGCACCATTAATTCCATGGTGCTGTACATGAGATGGTGTTACATCAAAATACAAATATCACTTACAGTAAACAAAACTAACAATGACAGACTGATACAGAGGGAAGATGACCCTTCCCTTGTGGGCTTACATTCTACAGGGTATATAGATCTCACTGCATACCTCAAAACCCTCCATTCCTCCATTCCTGCCTGCTGCTGCGTATTTTATATGTACCTAGCTGCAGGTATCCATGGCAATTTTTTTTTTTTTGCACCTTATGCCTGCTAATTTTATTAGAAAACAATCCATAGCCCCTTTTTTCCTACATTTATTTGCTTGGTCACACTGCAGACTACAGCCAGGTCATTGCAATACAAGAGCGTGAAAATCTAACAATTTAAAAAAAACTAAATAAATTTGTCCCATGCATCAGATGTGAGTGCGCAGAAAAATCTGGCCTTTTTTTGGTACTATATTATTTTTTGGAGTGTCTTACAACATTTTTGGACACCATTTTGCTGCCCAAAAAATCTGTAGCTGGTCCAAAAATATTTAGCTACAGTTCTTATATTTATCACTGTGATTTGTGCGCCACATGCATCGCTTATCATTGCGCTAAATATTATACAATTTTAGTACTCCAATTTTTTTTGTTAGTGTCATAGCCTACTTATTGACACAATTTTGGTGGGCCCAAAAAAATCAAGGCCACATTTTGATCAGTCTGTTATCTCCGTCTGATGCCTGGTCTATATGTGGTCTCCAAATTCTTGCTTTTCAGGCATACATTGTATTTTTTTTTTTGCTAGCCTTGGTCTATACACTATTTTGTGGTTCAAAAATATTTAAAACAAAAAACAGGCCGTATATTGAAACAGTCTGTTATCTCTGTCAGACGCCTGGTTCTTGGGTGTCCAAGTTCTCACTTTGCAGGCATACATTGCATTTTTTGTCTGCTAGCCAAACGGAATATTTAAATATTCACTCATCTCTAATTATGACCATTTTAACTCCAATATGCATACTATACATCAATCATATGTGGCATAACAGCTTTTACGTGGCCATTTCAACACTACCTTCTTACCCTATTAAACCCTAGGTAGTTCTTGGTACTGAGAGAGTCATCGCTCATATAAAAGGCAGATGTTTAAGAAGGTGCCAACTAATCGCCCAAATGCATAAGAAGCAAAATGAACTTAATCCCTGCTGCAACTGTGGGCATAAAGGGCCACCAGAGTTGATGAGCAAGGCCGGATTAAAGGTGTTGTGATGATCGAGCTTGGAGAATCAATACAGTACACACACTTAGTGTCCAGCATAAGATTTCACTTTAATTAAATATGGGTGGGGTTTATATACACACCTGTTAGAAAGGGATTTATGCCAACAAGCAAGAAACTGTTTTGTGAGATTCAGACATAGTTGTGCCTAAGTGTCTGGTTCGATCCAGAATGCAAGGGACTTGGAATGTGTAGGGGGGAAGGTTTCTGTGTAAAAGTTGTGCGTGATAGATTTACAGCATAAAATGGAGACTGAAAAGACAAAATGGTCGCTGGTTTCCCACATAGCGAAATAAGAAATTACACTTAAATAGCTTCCCAAGGAGTGTGTCCATAGTTTGGGGCTGTGGAGACACAAAGGGGTCGACGGGTGTCCCAGTCTGCTAGCTGAAACTGCATGGACCAGGGGTCATCCCACTGAACGCCCGCTTTCCTTTTTTCGTGGGCATAATGCTACTCAGACAACACAGTGTGAGGGTAAAACAGTATGACAATACTTTTTAAACCACAAAATGGGCATATAACACATAGAACAGACCCAACAAAATATCCAAAATGGTGGACATTACCTAGTCTCACCCTTCGGCTGACTCGCCGGGATCAGAGCAGCTGTGCATTCAGAGCTTCCAGTTTCAACTACCCCACCTGTGGCATGCATACAGAGAGGCGGTAACGACAAGCTTAGGAAGATGATAGTCCATTGAGGTGAACGGATAGTCCCAACCTGGTTTAATTGATACAAGTCGGGGTATGACTGTTTATGATATGCTGTGATATTCTATGTTATGTTGTAACTTCTATGCAGATCACGATTTATCTTAATCAAACTTTTGCATAATGAGATTTTTTTTCTTTGTTCAGAATTGGACCGCTTACTCTACTATGAACAGCTTCTACCACAGCAATCCAGAAATGTAAGATCGTTTGTACATGTGCATGATATTTCTAAACAACACTCATGTGTTCCATTACTGAGAGTATGACTATAAACTCAATGGGTAGCAATCAGATCCCCATTCTTCTAGCATCCATTCAGAGCTACTGAAAAATGCCATTTATTTTTTGCCAGCTCAATCTGTTTGAAAATTGAAATGACATAGACTTAACAGCACTTGACATGAAATGTCACTTTTCATTTCACCAGCTCAGTCTTATCACTAAAAGATATCCTCGGGGCAGAGCGAGATATGTTGAGAGCAGCATATACTGCTTTGTACCCAAATTCAAACCAGTGTCTTGGGACTGAAAAAACAGTGAATCACGACATAGTAATTTATTCAGAAAAATTTCTAAGCTAAAATGTTTAATTTAAACATATATAATACAGTGAATTTTTATTGTCACATCTTGTGACAGATTTAAAGTGTAATGAGCCTGGAGCTTCAATGCGCCAAGTGGTAAAAAAGCTTTTAAAAGCAACATTTTTAGAACACAACTTTTGAATTTCTTTAGAAAAATAAAGTACTCTAAAGCCTTCACATAGAACCAAACTAAGAGGAATATACATGGCACTAATAATATCACAAAATCAAATAATGCCACCACATAACATAAGTGCCCAATATTACAACATATTAAGCAAACAATACAGCAACACACTGTTCACTTAATGCAGGCAAATAATAGAACCATTCAGTACATAAATGTCAGCATACCAAGCACATAAATACTCCCATACCTTGTCTAAAGAAGAGCGCTATACTGTGCAGTGCTGATAGGGGTTGTCCAAAATAAGTTAAACTTCCTGTATAGACAGTCACATAACAGACAGTCTGTCTGTGTATAGACATAAGATAATCAGACCTATGCTCACAAGGTTCATCGCTCTAAGGCTGCTTTCACACTAGCGTCGGCACGGGGCCGTCGCTATGCGTCGGCTCGACGTGCCGACGCGCGTTGTGAAAGTGATGCTCGATATGGGCAGCGGAAGCTTACGACGCTTCCGCTGCCCCATTGTAAGGTCCGGGGAGGAGGGGGCAGAGTTTCGGCCGTGCATGTGTAGTCGAAAATGGTGGACACGACGCGCCAAAAAAATGTTACATGTAAAAAATTTTTGTGCCGACGGTCCGCCAAACCATGATGCAACCGTCGCAAGACGTTGCGATGTGTGGCAATACGTCACAATGCATCGGTAATATAAGTCTATGGGAAAAAACACATCCTGCAGACAACTTTGCAGGATGCGTTTTTTCTCCTAAACGACGCATTGCGACGTATTGCAAATGACGCTAGTGTGAAAGTAGCCTAACGAAGACCATCCTGATGTTTTCAGCCAGTAATGGAAGTGATATCTTATCTTTCCTGACCACTGAGACCTATTTTTTGACTGCAGCATCAGGTCACTGGATGTTATTGGCTGTGCATTTACTGACATTAATTAAAATGACTTACAGACGACATTTTATCTGATTGTAGTCAATGACGTAACGTTTTATAAGGCAGGAATCGCATGCTGCCCCCAAGGTGCATTTTTAAAAAATTGCAGCAAAAGTGAAATGGTTTTACAGCCACAATGCATGAATACAGCCAAGGCCACATTCACACATTCATTTGGTCATCATTTTACATCAGTATTTGTAAGCTAAATTCAGGAGTGGGTAAAAAATGCAGAAGTGGTGATGTGTTTCTGTTATACTTTGCCTCTGAATGTTCCACTGCTGGTTTTAGTCTACAGATACTGAGGTACAATACTGACCAAATACTAAACATGTGAACGTGGTCTAATGCAGTTCCTCAACCTTGACATGCTTGGGTCTGAATGATCAGGATAGCTAGGTGTGAACCTTGCAGACAAGTTTCAGTTGCATAAGAATATTTTACACTAAACGGGGTTGTCAGATTCAAATCGATAAGTCTGCAGTCACTCTGTGTGACTGCAGACTTATGAATCCATCCCAGCTCACACATTGCGTGCTGCGAGGATTCACCGATTTCTGAGCCGGGACCGAAGGGTGTGGATGCATTATACTCCCAGCCAGAGCCCAGCCAGTGGGCATGGCCTTGCTCCATACACTTGTATTGAACGAGGCTGCACCCCGACTAGTGACTCAGCATTCAGTGGGCACGGCAAACTAGAGGGTGTGACCTTGCTCCATACAAATGTATGGAGCGAGGCCGTGCCCATTGGACGGCTTTGGCGGGGATAATATATAACTCATACATATCCTTGGGTCCCAGCTCAGGAACCGATGAATCCCATCAGTGCACAGTGCATACACTGGGAGGATTCACAAGTCTGCAGTCACACAGATTGACTGCAGACTTATCGATTTGAAAAACACAACCCCTTTAAGGATACATTCACACAACCATATATTTTCGATCTGAGTGATGTCTGTAGAAAAAAACTGACAAAAGTCAGGCCAAAATTGTTCAGTGGGGCAGTGCAGATGACTATTTGACTATTCCCTTACGTGGACCTAATGTCCACATGAAAAAAACTGCAGCATGCACTAGTATCTTCTGTATTTTGGATGAGACTTGCCTACCAAAGTGTATGAGTATGCAAAATAGAATTGGAACCCATATGGATCAACCGTATAACATCCAATTTTTATGGATACATTGCAATTCTTAACATAGGAAACTGTGTTTGGTCTTGTAAATTTTAATGTTGATTTATAAAAACAGATTCCATAGAGCTGACAATAAAAAATTGTCTGTTTCTTTCTTGATGAAAGCAAAGGATTTTTTCATACACTGGTGTGAACTTAGCCTTAGGATTTAAATGTCTTTGCTTAGTGCAATGTAATGTTTTTGCATCATATACATTCATTGAAGAACACTGCCGTTCTCCATTCATGACATGAAATAGCATTTATCTGCAAAGTTAATAGAAATAAGATAGTCTGAAAGATTAGTTACTCTTTAAAATTGAATGTAAAAGGAGTTGGCTCCCAGGAAGGAGCGTAAGATCAGTGAGATAGAGTGTGAAGTGTGGTCTTGCTCCATAAATTGCAGTCATGCAAATGATCCACTGGTGCAAACTTCTTTTGAACTTACATCGAGGACTGTTTTTTTTTTTCATTTTTTTTTTTTATTTAGCACATACTTTTTCACAAACATGTCTTTTTTACATATATGGGAATAATAAGCCCTTAATCACTTTCTGAAGCAGCCAATTTTCATTTTTGCATTTTAGTTTTTTCCTGCCCCTCTTCCAGAGCCATAGCCTTTTTGTTTTTTACATTTGCAAAGCCAAATGGGTACTACTTTTGATTTTTTTTTTAGATTTAATTCTCAATGACACCATTTATTTTGCTATATAATATGCTAAGCTGTAAGGAGGTGAAGCACAAGAAGAGTCCGGGGGAGATTGCCCAGAAAGACTGCATCTTGTGAGTACATGAAAGCGGACTTTGCTGTGACTGGAAAGGGGTGCCTTGAGACTCGTGCAGAGACATTGGCACGTGCAGAGACTGTGACCCCCTGGTACCCATGGTATCAGTGCAGAGACTGTGATCCCTGGTAACCACGGTATCAGTGCAGAGCCCCTGATTCCTGGTGAGAGACTTAATAATAGACTGACCATCGTTTTCCTGGGATAGGCTGTGCTGTAAAAGCTAAAGACTCAGAGCCTGTGCATAACACATTAACTCCCGAAACCCCAGGCAGCGGGTTCCTAGAGACTACTCAGCCCACGGACAACAGAGGGAAGACAAGTGCCGCTGTTTCTCGGCGCCTACATTGGAGAAGACGATCCTTCAAGCAAGTCCCCATCAGACTGATAAGTGTTTTTTTCTCAAGAAATCCTGCTTACTTCTGTTACACTGTTTGACTCCCATATTTTTGCACTGTTTTATTGTTAGTTATATTCTACTGCTTCCTCCCTGTGAGGAGAACCTGATTCCTGTTAATAAACCCCTCAACTGTTGGTCTGTCTGTTCAGTGGTGACACACTCAGTACCTGAATACTATTACAAAGCAGTGGAGAAAAAAATTCTAAGTGGGGTCAAATTGTGAAAAAAAATGCAACTCATGAAAAATGTATGCTTTTATGTGGACCAGATATACAGTATTTTGATAACTTTGTAGTTAATTTTTTAAAGGAGGTTTGTCTCCAGAAAAGACGCAATTCTGGCATTTACATTTTTTAGATGGTTTTTTTTTTTTAATTGTTTTCTTTTCAAATTAGGAGAAAGGAGTGATTTTTATAATTTGGTATTTTTATATTTTAAAACTTGTCTTTATTCTGTACTTTATTTTTATTGATCATAGCAAGATTGAGGCTGCAATGGTTTAATGCACTGCAATACTACTGTTCTATATAAATAGTATGTAGAGCAAATTAAATTCTCCAATGAAACCCATCGACAAGTGGCAGCCATAGGTGTCTTTAGGATGCCGCTGGCTGACATATTAACCCATCAGTGCCCCTCTATCGGTGATTGACAGCAACATTGTGCAAAATTGTTTTTTCGTCAGCATTTTTTAGGGGTTTTATAGAAATTTGCTATGTCATTTATATTAATTTTTTGGGAACGCAATATAGAAAATTTTTTCTGAGCCTTGTTTTTGCTTCTGCTATGAGACATTAGCTCTGCTTTGTTCAGAAATCACGTGATCACTGTGTCCAATAGAAATAGCGGCATTGCCAATGTTGCTATGCATTGCCAATGATGTTAATGACCTTATAGAGTTAATTTGCGGCTTTGTAGCCTGAAACATACGAGCCGGAAGAAATTATTCACGCTTTCTGTTTTCTCACACATCTGTTTAGAGCGACCCATCATTCTCCCTAATCAAAGCCTTTTTTTATATAGCCCTCTGAACATAGCTCTCCATCAAACCCCACCGCACCCAAAAGCACCACACATGCCGGCTGGTGACCAGCTCATGCAGCCTTTATCTATCTCCATTCCCTCAAGATGGCTGGACCATTATTATATATATATATATATATATATATATATATATATATATATATATATATATAAGACCCTATACTTTGTGTCTCCCCTCACCTCATTGTAGATTGTAAGCTCTTATGAGCAGGGTCTTCATTATTTTTGCTTTCATTATTGTATTATCTTTAACTTTGTTACTTATGACTTGTATATAAACCGTTGAATTGTAAAGTGCTGCGGAATATGTTGGTGTTATATAAATAAAGATTATTATTATTATACTCTCCGTGTTCTCTAGCTGCCCACTGAAAGACATTGCTGCAAACTCAGAATTTGCACTGCCCACCATCAAAAGACTGTGGGTGGACTTTTCACTAAATTTTTCATGTTGAACTGCACACAACAAGTAATTGTGTCTATATTATATTTTACTACTTCCAAAAGGGACTTCAAATTGTCTTACTTACCAGATAAGCTCTGTTGCCTATTCTGCAAAGCTTTCGCAGAGCAAATGTTTGCCTCCCACACAAATAATCAGTAAGCCCTCTTTAATCAACACTTCATTTTCCTGCTTGTACAAGCATTAGAGCTCCAACAAGTAGCTGAGGTGGCTGCACCAGCAACACATACAGTAGATTTGGCATAATGGACCAGATGTTTCATCTGCCATTTCGACAATCTGGTGCATTTCAGAAAGCACAGCACTTTTAAGGACCTGTGTTGTGATCCGGCCAAGAGTCGACAGCAGTCTGTATATTATAGCTCACCAAGTGTACACATTACATATATATACCTACTACTCTAGTAGCTATATACATAACTACCCATGTTTCTCTGATTTTCTTTCAACAGTTTCTCCTTGTAAGAGAAGGGATTGTAAAAACAATGAGTAAATAACCTGCAGTAAGTAAGTACCGTATTTTCTGGTGTATAAGATGACTGGGCGTATAAGACGACCCCCAACTTTTCCATATAAAATATGGAATTTGGGATATGCCTGCTGTATAAGACGGGGGTCATCTTATAAGCCCAGTCATCTTACACGGCGTGTGGTTCCCAGGGTCTGAAGGAGAGGAGACTCTCCTTCAGGCCCTGGGATCCATATTCATGTAAAAAATAAAGAATAAAAATAAAAAATATGGATATACTCACCCCTCCGAGAAGCCTGGCTGTCACCGCTGCAAGCATCTGCCTCCTTTCCTAAGAATTGCAGAGCGTGAAGGACCTTCGATGACGTCACGGTCTTGTGATTGGTCTGTGACCGCTCATGTGACCGGTCACCTGACCGTGACGTCATCGAAGGTCTTTCACGCTCTGCAATTCTTAGGAAAGGAGGAAGACGCTTGCAGCGGTGACAGCCAGGCTTCTCGGAGGGGTGAGTACATCCATATTTTTTATTTTTGTTCTTTATTTTTTACATGAATATGGATCCCAGGGCCTGAAGGATCGCTCCCTGCACACGCCGTACCCGGCGTATAAGACGACCCCCGACTTTTGGGACAATTTTTAGGGATTAAAAAGTCGTCTTATACGCCAGAAAATACGGTAAATAGCAATAGTACATGTAAATAACATAGGGGATACTTTTCATTCAAAAGCAATCCCATTACTGTAAGGCATTTGCTCATTGTTTATATCCTAGGTTTTGCCAGTAAATAGCCACAGTATGAATGTGCACCTACATATTGCACTTAAACCAACCAACAGGTATGGTGGCCTATTTCTTAGTTTTGCTTTAGTTCTTTGTATTATGTACATATAGGGGTGTGTCCCCCATTTTTGGACTGTGCATCATGTCTATATAGCTTTCCACTGGCAGGTGCAAAACAGTCAGAACTTGGTTCTGCTCTGCCTCTGTCTATTGAGGCCTGCTCGTAAATAAGAAACAAAATACTAGAGATAGGACAATTCTGATTGAGTACACCTTATCACAGTGAGGAGGCTTTTACACTTTTTTATGTCATCTATAATGTATTACTGTTACTGCTGTGGCTGCCATTGCTGGCCGTAAACCTCCACACATCTCCTTGCCTGCCCCATCTTAATTCTCCATCATTCTGCTTTTGACATAGCCACTGATCAGGTACGTCAGTCACACTTCGGCTGGCTTACTATTGTGCTTCTTGAACACTAATGCTGGTGACCCAGCGTGGTTCCCCTTACCTCTCCATGCAGTGATGCCGACATGCTTAACGCCGCTGATGGGTTTTCCCCTCACCATCACTCAACACATCCTCGGCGTGCTCCCTGCTTTCTGCCTATCTGCATGTAATGCTGCGTTTGCGGTGACACCTAGTGCATGCGCATGCTCCCCTGTTCTTAAAGAGGCAGCAAGTGCACTGTGTAAATGCCCCAACCAACAGCTGGGAGGCATTTAGTATATAGCACCTTATCCAATAGGGAGGTGCAGAAGCAACGTCAATTCATTAACGTGTTTGTGTCCTACTAATGAGTTGTTATGTCCCCTGGTCTAGGTAGTCAGATGACGATAGTGTCAAGGTGATGGCATTTTCCAAGTCTCTGCTGTCCATCAAACAGGAGGAGGAACTCCAGTTGGTCCTTGAATTCTCCACGGTGGTAGCTAGTCTCACCAGAGGGAGAGAGATTTAACAATAGAAAAATCCTGGTACTAGTGGATTGAAGTGAGCACAGTCCTAAAGTAAAATCATGGGATTCTTTGAAGAAGAGTCTTGATCCACTTCTTCTGCAGAGAGTCCTCGAGGGCTTGAGATAGGAAATGAGTAAGGGAGGGTACTTTAATATTCATGGCAGTACCACTGCATGATTCCCTTCCCCCTTTATGGAGGGATGCCGATATACTATCCACCGTGGCAGTGATGTCACATCCATATCACTTGGCATGTCCTCGGCATGCTTCCTGCTTCCTGCCCCTGTGCGTGTCACGCTGTATTTGCGGTGGCACACGCTCCCCTGTTCTTAAAGGGTAAATGTCCCCAACCAATCGCCAGTACCAGAACCTGAAACCGTGGTCTTTGTGCTGACAGTGTCTGAACCCAAACCCCTTGTCCTTTTGAGGTCATGGCCTGAATCCTGAAACTGCATCCGGAGTTATGTGAATCCGAAACCGCATCGGCAGTACCTAAACTCTGTGGCTGCTCCGGCAGTACCTGAACTAGTTCCTGAAACCCATGTGTCTGAACATGTTCCTATCCCTGCATTATCCAAACTGTTATACCAGTCTCCGAATCCAGTTCTGTCTGTGAATCCGCTTTAGCATCTGTCCTACCTGAGGAGTAGTCTGAATGGAGCCTGAGTCTGTCTCTGCGAACCTGACCCCTGGGGTTAGCAGCTGCAGCACTGTGGACTGCCTAGGAGTGGTTCCTGGTGGATACTTACTGCTCAAGCCTAACTTCACCATCAGGAGATTCAGTGAGCATCAGGTAACTACTTAGCTATGCCCCTCCTAGGCAAGCCTGGCCCCATGGCACAGTGGGTCCACGAACCACGTGTGCCACTTGCGTGCATGACAGTTTGCTTTGGCCATGGCTCCCACTGATCTCCAGGTTTCCTTATGCTCGGAGCTTATCAACAGTTGAGCCATCAGCGAGAGCAAGAAGATGACATTTTTTCTATCTACAGACACTGGTTGCCCAATTGGAAGCCCTGACATTTGCTGCAACTGCCCAAGTTTCAGTCCCTATGGGGGTGTCTATGCAATCTATAAGTTGTACTGATGGAACCTGTCCTGTGTGATCTGCCACGGTACGATGGGGATCCGAATCAGTGTATGTAGCACTATGAATTTATGGACCATCATTTGCATTGCGATTGGGCTAAGGTGGGATTCCTTATGTCCCACCTAGCAGGAGATGCCTTAGTATGGCTCACCCCCTATGGGAGAGAGACGATTTAGTGACCTCAGACTTACAAGCCTTCCTGGTGGCCTTCTGAAAGGTCTTCAATGAGCCGAGTCTTGAATCTTCCACAAAATCTTCCCTTCCCAATGCCCAGGAGCAGAACAGATAGGTGATACGTGTGAGACGGCCATCAAGTCTGGCTCTGTCCTTCCAGAAACCACCTGTTCACCAGCATCATGAGGCAGCTGCCCATACGGAATCTATGGAGGTTGACAGTGTTTGGGAATCTGAGCAGCAGAGCTAGAACACTGTTGTGTTGAAGGATTGCGGTATTGCTGCGGTTGTGTGGAAAATATGGGCTGTCTTTGTCCTAAGAAGTCTGTAAAATCCAAAACCTTGCACCAGTGGGAGTGGCTGCCCTTGGCAGAGTGTTTCCTCTTTACATGTAACTCTGACTGTATTCGTAGCAAGTGGAGACTTTGATTCAGTGGGAAAGTTCTTACTTCAAGCCTAGAAAATCGGTGTCTGTTTCTCGTTGAACAGCTCCAGAATCCAGTAAAGGTGTTGTCTGGTAATGGACGAGCCCTACCCAGAAACAATTGAGTCATTTCTGAACATCTAGAGTTCCAGATTGGAGCATTGCATACAGAGAAGATCACCTTCTATGTTCTCTTTGGCTTATTTTTATCCACTTTCTGTGAGTCTTCCAGAGCTGAGAACTCAAGTGCCCATTCTAGTCTGGAGGTTCTGAGAAGTGCTTCATTGGGGACAGTTAAGTCATAAGAGGTGTCGGATCCCTATATGTCCAGTTCAATCATCAGTGTCGCCATCTTCTCCGCAGGTCTGATAGTTGCCGAGTCGCTGTATGCTGGCATCTCTGAAGAAAGGGAAGCAGAGGTGATGTCCCCACATGACGATTGTTACAATAATCTATTCCCAGGAACCCCATCTGCATCAATGACTGATCTTCTTGGGGACCAGGCCGAAGATGGACTCAGAGAAGGTATCTTCACATTCTTGGTGGTCAGATGATGACAGTGTCCAGGCTGTAACATCTTCCAAGTCTCTGCTCCCCATCAACCAGGTGGAGGAACTCCAGTTGGTATTTGAATCCTCCAGGGTGGCAGCTAGTCTCACCAGAGAGAGCTTTTGAAATGCAAGATTTCTGGTACTATGCCTGCTTTTTCCCACTCTCAGGATTTCTTGATGGAGAGAAGCATCTTAGTTGTGAAGATGGTGAGAGATGTCACTATTTGTGACGTGGATTGGAGTGAACATGGTCCTGAAGAGAAGCCATGGGAGTCCATGAAGAAGAGTCTGGATCCATTTCTTGTGCCGAGAGTCATCGTGGGCTTGAGAAAGGGGGGCGTAAGTGGGTATTTTAACACTAACGCTGGTCCCTGCATGTTTCCCCTTCTTCTTCCATGCAGGGATGCCAACATACTCACTGCTGTAGCAGTTTTGTCACCTCCTCGCTGCTCGGCACTTCCTTGGCATGCTCACTGCTTCCTGCTCCATGCATGCCATGCTATGTTCCCTGTGGCACGACCAGTGAGTGCACGCTCTTGTTCTTAAAGGGGCAGCACGTGCACTGAGTAAATGCCCACAGCCAATGTCTAAAAAAAAAAAAACTATGGGAGAGAAGAAGCACACATAGGGTCTTATCCAACAATTTCAGAATCTGTTATTCAGAAAACTGCTCACCTGGTGCCCCATTGATAGGGCATACAAGCGTCAGCTGCCGCAGATCCACGGGTCAAGGATTGACCATATCAGGAACCATATAAATGATTTTTGTGGATATTGTTCGCGCTGCTGAACAAATAGAAATCCATGTAGTATTTCCTGAGGAAGAAGTCATATACAGACTTTGAAACGCATTGAATAAAACCACCATTACTTTTCATCAATACGTCTGGATTTCTGTTTGCTCAGCAGTGTGGACAATATCCACAAAAATCCTTTATATGGTCACAGCCAATGGCTGTGAGGCATATATTATAAAGGGCACCCTCCTCTGTAGGTAGGTGCCAAAGCAACGTTAATTCATTAGTGTGTTGGTGTCCTACCATAGAGTTGTTAGGTTCCCTGGTCCATGTGTGGTCAGTGCCTGAACCCGAACCCCGGCCCTTATGCAGCCAGTGGCTGAACCTGCATCCTTAATCCTTGTGTAGACAGGCCTGAATCCAAACACATGGTGCTTGTGCGACCAGGGCCTAAATCCTGAAACCTCATCTGGTGGTACGTGAATCCAAAACTGCATCAATGGTACCTGAACTCTGAAGCCACTCTGGCAGTTCCTGAACCAGTTCTCGACACTCATGTGTCTGAACATGTACCTAACCCTGCATTCCACATTGTTCGGACTGTTATACCAGTATTCGAATGCAGTTCTGTCTTTGACTCATTGTCAGTATCAGTCCAGCCTGAGGAGTAGTCTGAACAGAGCCTGAGTCCATGTTTGTGTCTATGAACCTTACCCATGGAGTCAGCAGATACAGTACCTGTGACTGCATAGGATGGGTACCTGGTGACTACCTGAAGCTCAAGTCCGATTCTACCATCAGGAGCTTCAATGAACATCAGGTAGCTACTTAGCTACACCCCTCCTATGCAAGCCTGACCCTTTGGCACAGTGGATCCATGAATGACGTGTGCAACCAACATGCATGACAGCTTCATAGTGCTAAACAGTACTACTGATGCTTGGAAATGTACACAAACATAAAACAACTGCCAAAATAGGGCTAATTTTTGTAAGGCTTGGTGATAACAAGCCATAACTCTTTCACTTTGAAAACAGTACTGCTATTTTGTCTTCCCAAAAATGAGGATCATTTTTGGATGACTTGATGAAAAGCATTTGTAACTACCTAATCATTTTATGATTAGCAAACCAGCTGCAGACAAAAAGGGGACTTTCTTCATTCCTTGTTGAAAAACAATACATTCTTCATGTTCAAAGATCATGTTTTAAGCTCATAATACACCCCAAGCAGGGATATTTTTTGCACCCCACTTTGTGAAAATTCTACGGCTTCATCCTTTTGCACCATCTGTAGATAAACAACAGCAAGGCATGCATATGCCTCATCTAAAGGGATAATTTGGGGTCCATTTTTACAAAGTAAGTTACCTACAAAGTTTGACACAGCTGTGTGTAGTTAAATAGGCAGTTATCATCATTTACCACTATATTTACCCTAAACAAAAAGGTTAAGGTCACTTGGACATTAACCCCTTCACCCCTGGAGCTTTTTCCGTTTTTTCATTTTTGTTTTTTGCTTTGCTCCCCTTGTTCCCAGAGCTATAACTTTTTTATTTTTCCGTCAATATGGCCATGTGAGGGCTTATTTTTTGAGGGATGAGATGTAATTTTGAATGATACCATTGTTTTTACCATGTCATGTAATATAAAACGGGAAAAAAATTCCAAGTGCGATGAAATTGCAAAAAAAGTGCAATCGCACACTTTTTGTTTGGCTTTTTTGCTAGGTTCTCTAAATGCTAAAAGTGACCTGCCATTAAGATTCTCCAGGTCATTATGAGTTCATAGACACCAAACATGTCTAGGTTCTCTTTTATCTAAGTGGTAAAAAAAAATCCAAAATTTGCTAAAAAAAATAAATAAATTGTGCCATTTTCCGTTACCCGTAGCGTCTCCAATTTTCGTGATCTGGGGTCGAGTGAGGGCTTATTTTTTGCGTGACGAGCTGGCGTTTTTAATGATATCATTTTGGTGCAGATATGTTCTTTTGATCACCCGTTATTGCATTTTAATGCAATGTTGCGGCGACCAATGATTTTTTTTCTTGCTACGCCATTTAGCGATCAGGTTAATCCTTTATTTTCGTTGATAGATTGGGCGATTCTGAATGCAGCGATACCAAATATGTGTAGGTTTAATTTTTTTTTATTGTTTTATTTTGATTGGGGTGAAAGGGGGGTGATTTGAACTTTTATATATTTTTTATTTTTTTATATTTTTAAACACTTTTTTTTAAATTTTGGCATGCTTCAATAGCCTCCATAGGAGGCTAGAAGCATGCACAACTCGATTGGCTCTGCCACATAGAGGTGAAGTACAGATCACCTCTATGTAGCAGAAATGCAGGTGTACTTTGAACGCCGACCACAGGGTGGCGCTTAAAGCAATCGGCCATCAACAACCATAGAGGTCTCAAGGAGACCTCTGGTTGTTATAGCAATGCACCGATGACCCCAGATCATGTGACGGGGTCAGCGGTGCGAGCACTTCCGGCCGCGTGGTAGTTAAATGCCGCTGTCAGCGTTTGACGGCGGCATTTAACTAGTTAATCGGCGCGAGCGGATCGCGATTCCGCTCGCGCTCATTGCGCACACATGTCAGCTGTACAAAACAGCTGACATCTCGCGGCTTTGAGGTGGGCTCACCGCCGGAGTCCACCTCAAAGCGGGGGATCTGCCAGCTGACGTACTATTCCATCAGCTGGCAGAAAGGGTTAAAGAGGCTGTGTTTGCAAAGCTCAACCAAAGCTCAAAACAGTTTCAATAGACTAACAAAGGAATTCACAGTATTATAAGCATATTCCCCAGGGAGATAGAGGCTTAAGTCCAATCAAAGACTAGGAGGTTTGCAGGTGTAATAACAAAGTAATTAAAGGCTAGAACCTTGGGAAAAATAAGAAAAAATGAAAAAAACAAATCTGTCTCTTTGCTGATTTTGTAAATGTTTTTATGTAACTGTAGCAAAATGGAATCCAGGTTAGCTTGACATAAAAAGCTTCAACGTGCTGTAACATGACATGCATGATAAGAGCACTTGTGAAAATATTCTTAAATATTGTATCTCTGTCTCTTTTTAAGAAAAGGTACAGATATAATATGTGATGTTCCATATTAACCACTGCTATGGCTAGGTGAACAATTGATGTGTATATTTTTTCAATCAAAGTTAATGGCAGGCATTTGCAAATGTACAGAAATACAATTACAGAGAGAAATACAATTATATGCAGAAATACAATTACAATAAGACTAAAGCGTGGGCATACACTTCAACATAATTCCTAAACACTGTGTGAATACAGCCTTAACTTGATGCATGCAATGTACAGTATGTATACACAATATGATTAGCAATAACCCCTTCAAAATGCATTAGTGATCAGCTTATCATTGGAGGTCTGAATTTTGGCACACCTGATAAACAGCTGCTTTAGCTGGAGAAAGCTAGCTTCGTGTCCCCACTGTAGTAACCACTAGAGATGATTGAACCTTTCAAGGCTCGGTTTGGTTCGATTCGCCAAACAATTAGATGTTCGCTGAACGTAACCGAACACCATTGGATTCAATAGAAGACCAAACCAAACATATACACAACACCTTAAGGGGTGACAAAAAGCTTCACAAACAGCTAAAATTGGGGTAGACACTATGAAAACTGGCATCAATTGACCCACAGTAGAAATTGTCAAATAACACAGCAGCAGTCAGCCATTGGTCATGCATGAGGTATCAGGGTCTGGGCAAGCATTTACAGCTTTGAATTATTGTTTCAATTAAGACAAGGTGAGTGAGGGACCAGTGTGAGCCTGATGTGCTAGGAGCCATGATACCTCATGTAACATCTTAAACATGATTTTTGATCAGCCACACTCAGGTGACACAAATATCAGCTTTGTATACCACAAATGTTATACAAATTTAAGGATAGTAACAAAGGTAGTTAACTGAAAGTAATTGCAGGTCTACCGGCCTGTGAGCCATACTGCTACAGGCAACGTGCATTAAGGAGACCCAACCTGGAGTACAAACATTTCCCAATATTATTGACACACTCGGTTTTATCTATGTTAAGTTTTAGAAAGCTTGCAGAGAAGAAAGATGAAATAGAGGACTGACATTCTGGTAAGTAAGGAAGTGATATCAGGTCCAGAGAGTTATGTGTCATCAGCATAGAGGTGATACTGAAAGCCGTGAGACTCCATGAGCTGTCCCAGGCTGCAGGTGTAGATGGACTAGAGTAGGGATCCTAACACTGAACCTTGGGGAACACTGACAGAAAGGGAGTGAGATGAGGAGGTGGTGTGTTAGAGGGAGACACTGAATGTACTGTGTGTTAGGTATAAGGAGATACAAGATAGGGCAAAATCTGTGATGCCAAGAGATGAAAGCATTGCTAGTAAGAGGGAATAGTCCACTGAGTCGAAGGCAGACGACAGGTCCAGGAAAAGGAGGAGGACAAAGTACTGTTGCTTGAATTTGGCAGTTAGTAGGTCATTGTGGACTTTAGTCAGGGCAGTTTCAGTGGATGGTGCGGTTGGAAGTAAGATTGTAAGTAGTCAAAGAGGGAGCAGAAGGATAGATTTAGAGACAGTTCATAATGGACGTGTTGTTCAACTAGTTTTGAGGCATAAGGGAGAAGTGATATGGGGTGATAGCTATTCACATAGGATGGGTCAAGGGAGGACCTGTGGGGACTTTAGCCCAAAGCTTTACTTTATGTTGTCAATCTTCTGCTTAAAGAATGAGGCAAAGTCTTCAGCTGAGATAAGTGGTTAGGGAGGAGGAGCTGGTGGACGAGGAGAGAATTGAAAGTACTGAATAGCTGTTTAGTGTTGTGAGACAGGGATGATATGAGAGATGAGAAGTAGGTTTGCTTTGTTACAGTGAGAAATTGCGCAGCATTCTGACAACTTCTGTTACTGGATGGGCTACTTGATTCCCTTTCTTTGGCAGCCACACAGGGATATACCTTGTAGATGAGGGCCAGAATGTGCTCCAGTGGATGGCAAGCTCTGCATCAAGTGACCTCTTCTCCTCTTCCTTCACCTTAACATCACACACAGTACAGTCCTCATAAGTGGCCCCCCAATTACCCTTGTTTCCCCTGCCTGACAATTCTTCAACCACCCAATTAACTGATAGGCTGTTTGCACATTCTATTCCATGGGCATCACAGTTCTACTCCAAAGATTCACAGACTCAAGAGGAGGAAAGCATCTGCACCGATAGACAGAAATTTTTACAGTTGGATCCGGGGATGGACAAAGTAGGGTCCAAGCAGAATCCCAACCCTCGTCACCAGACAATAACCCCCAGAGGTGTATGTGATCCTGATGAGACTCATATACCTGAGATGCATGTGGATAGTACTCTGCTATCAGGGCAGGAAAAGGAGTATGGTGATTCTCAGGGCAAGGAATAGGAGAGCAGAGAAGATGTTGATTAGGTTGTAGATCCCACTTGGTGTGAACCTAGAGGCACGCAGCTGAGTAGCTCATCAGAAAAGGTGGAGGAGGAGGAAGTTGAGTAGATTACAATGCAGCTTCCCACACTGATATTGAGTGATTCAACCATGCCAAGCACTGTATCCTCAGTCCTGACTCTGGCTGTGGCAAGCAAAGGTTGCGGGTCTGAAGTTTGCAGGGGCAGCAAGGGTTGGCTAGCCAAGCCCTTTTTTGAGACCACAAAGGATGACTCAACTCACGTTATCTGCCAACTTTGTAAAAAATGACTGAGTAGAGGGAAAAAAATCCAATAATTTGCCTATTATATGCATGAACCGGAACATGCAAGATCAACATGCGTGAATCTGGGAATCTCACTGCCTTAAAATGCGGACTAGCAGGCCTCCCCAACCACCAGCTGCCCCATTAACACACCTGCTGCTTCTTTCTTTTCTGTCAACAAGGCAAGTGTTCTCCATCTGCAGAATCTCCAGCTGTTTACCCCCTACAGTAGTGGTGAGTGAGAGCACATCAGCTGTTATGGAAGTGGAGAAACCTGCTGTTTTTGACCGATCTCAGAAACTATGCACATCACATCTTTCTCAAATCACCATAACATCCGCGCCTGCACCTCACAAACAGTCCAGCAGCATGTCGTGTTCAGCCTACTCCACCCACTGTCAGCACAGCAGCCAGCCCTCATTTGGACAGTTGTGGTCAGGTAAAATATTGTTTCCTCCAACAAATTGCAAGGCTAAGAGTTTGAAATTCACCGTCACCATTTTCATTCCACTGATAATAATAACCTTTATTTATGCAGTGCAAACAAATTCCGCAGTGCTTTACGATTTAGCAGTTCATATAAAACAGTCATAAGTTACAAAGCTAATGATAATTGAACAAATAAAGCCAAAATAATGATGACCCTGCTTGTAAGAGCTTGCAATCTACATAGACGTGGGGGTGACACAAAGTGCAGGTGCATATTTACAATGATGGTCCAGCCATCTTGAGGAAATAGGTGGTAGATAAAGGCTATAGGATAACAAAGTGAATATAAAAGCTATCACCTGCGCTAGGAAGGTGCGTTGGTAGATGAAATATGTAAATATATGGACACAGGAAAAATAGATACTCCCAGCTCCAATAATCAGGGAGCAATGCAGCCGAACAAATACTTAGTACAAAAGCACTTACTGCGTGAATCTGTAATGGTGCCGGAGCGTAGTTGGAGCTTATCCCGGGAGGTGTCCAATGTTCGGTCCCGTAGTTAGGTGGAGCAGGGGAGAGAGGATAAAGTGGGGGCTTTCGCCCGCTAAGTATCTCCTTGCTGATCACAGGGGGGGGGGGTTAGACCAAACCGCCTGCCTCTGGCGTGCCCCGGCCGGAAGCGACGCCGAAGCGGTGGCGGAGTGTGAAAGGGGCGTGGCTCGAATGTGACGTCACACCAGTGTAAGGACGGGGAGCGTGCAGGGACACAAACCAATGCGTTTCGAAGGCTAACAACCTTCTTCGTCAGGGCTGCAGTACCCTGTGGGACCCATCCTTATGTTTACATTTGGCCATTCTTGGGAAAAGCTAATATATTAAGCCGGCTACGCTGGCTTTTCCCAAGAATGGCCAAATGTAAACATTGCGCTTTGAGTTATGCAGTGAATCGTCCGTCGTCTCTCTGCGAATCACAGGGACAGGATAGGAAAGGGCCAATTATCAGGCACTATATAAGGATGGGTCCCACAGGGTACTGCAGCCCTGACGAAGAAGGTTGTTAGCCTTCGAAACGCGTTGGTTTGTGTCCCTGCACGCTCCCCGTCCTTACACTGGTGTGACGTCACATTCGAGCCACGCCCCTTTCACACTCCGCCACCGCTTCGGCGTCGCTTCCGGCCGGGGCACGCCAGAGGCAGGCGGTTTGGTCTAACCCCCCCCTGTGATCAGCAAGGAGATACTTAGTGGGCGAAAGCCCCCACTTTATCCTCTCTCCCCTGCTCCACCTAACTACGGGACCGAACATTGGACACCTCCCGGGATAAGCTCCAACTACGCTCCGGCACCATTACAGATTCACGCAGTAAGTGCTTTTGTACTAAGTATTTGTTCGGCTGCATTGCTCCCTGATTATTGGAGCTGGGAGTATCTATTTTTCCTGTGTCCATATATTTACATATTTCATCTACCAACGCACCTTCCTAGTGCAGGTGATAGCTTTTATATTCACTTTGTTATTTTATTCAGCAGGGTTTTACACAGACTCTGTCAGATCACCAGCAGCAGCGTTGTTTTAGATTAACTCTTTCTCTGTCCCTTGAAGTAGTGTAGCGCCAGTGTACTATCTTTTATACATGGTAGATAAAGGCTGCATGAGGTGTAGTCACCAGCTAATAGTTGTAGTGCTTTTGGGTGCGGTTGAGCTAGATGGTGAATTATATTCAGAGAAGTAGAGAATAGGCAATATATAAAAAGAACTTTGATTAGGAAACATGATATGCTACCCTAAATAGATATGTTTTTATAGAGTGCCTAAAAATGTGTAAGTTGTGGTTAGTCCTAATTTCATGGGATAGAAATGGGAAGTTTTCTAGGTAGGATATTGAACAGAGCTGGACAAAGAACAGATCAGGGGTGTTACTGTCTTTGTGTGTCACAGAGGTTGAAAGTTGTGAGAGGCCACGAGAAGTGACTAGAGTTGGAATATGGGATGCAGTCGGGGACGTGGGGCTGTTGAAGTCTGGCAATTCTGAGGACATGAAGTGTGGCAGCAAGGCAGAAAAGTGGTCAAAGAAGTGGGTGGGTGAGCCTGGGGGGACAGTATGTGACCGCTACTGTGAGGGAGAGGGGATGGAAGACTCTGATGATGAGAACCTCCAAAGAAGAATGGCATCCAATCAGCCTGTATTTATTAATTTTCTTTAAAACAGGATTGGTGGTGGCAGTGAGGTGTGTGGGGTTATCGTGGAGATAGCAGTGATCGTACAGTGGTATAAACACATATTCCAGAGGTGGATATGCCATACACTCACTGTTAGTTTTCCGATAACTGATTATGGTGATCAGCCTGCGGCCTCCTAGGTTGATCGCTGCCCAATTGTGTAATTGTCTGGCCGATAGGGGCCAGCTGAGAGCTCTTTGTTCCAAAGATCAAAGCCGGTGGTTCTGCATGACTTCCGGTATGTGATCTCTGTGATAATTAGATGACCAATCCAAACTGTTAGCCACTTAAATGCAGCCTTTCCTCCTTGTGGATACAGATGGTTTCCAAAAGCTGATGGCTGTCGCAGTCCCACAGTACCAGTTGCCCATTCGCCATTACTCCTCTAAAAAAATATGTGCCAGCACGCAGACAACATCACCCATTCCTTCAAAACATCTACGTTTGCCAGGGTGCATTTCAACACTGACACTGGAACGAGCAAGCATGGACAGGGGTGATACATCTCACTGACTGGACACTGGGTGACTCTGATGGCTGTGTGGGCAGTCAGCAAAGGGGCTTCTCCACAAGTGTTGGAATCCCAAGGCTTGCAGGGCACTTGGGGATGGAGAACTAAACCACTACACACCATAGGAAGGAGAATTAAACTACTAGACAACAGTTCTTGGTTAAATAAACTACCAAATACCTAAAGTTGGGTAACTAAAGCACTGCACACCATAAGATGGAGAACTAAACTATGAGACAACAAGTGTTGGAGAACTAAACTATTAAACAGCTAGGGTTAAAGAACGAAACAAATACACAACAAAAGAAGGAGAACTAAGGAAATAGACAACAGTGGCTGGAGAACTAAACTACTAAACAGCTTGGGTTGGAGATCTAGACTACTACACTCCAGGAGATGGAGAACTAAAGCACTAGATAGTGGTGTCACTAGAAACAGAGTCATGGAATCCCCAAGGCTTGCGGGACAAACCTCTGTATCTAATAATAATAATAACAGTAATCTTTACTTATATAGTGTCAACATATTCCACAGCGCTTTACAATTCGACAGTTCATATACAACAGTCATAGCAAAGTTAACTATAAAATCAATAATGAATGCTTGAATGCAAGCAAAGAGAAACAGCACAACTGCACCAGAGCAAAACCTCAATCACCACTGAAGATGTCAGTCCCCCATTATTACTGAAATATAGGAGACAATTTCAACAGATAAACGGTGCTTAGCTTGGAAAAAATTAATGTATATCCAAATCTTCAAATAGGAGAAAAAACAGTGGCACTCACCAAGTTGAAAACGAATATTCAGTCCTTTATTGCACCATTTGCGGTGTGTACAAAAGACAAGTGGACTTGCAGGTTCAAGGTGGCATCTCTCCCTGCATGCCTCTTTGAATCTTCACGTCCAGCCGGCTCTTGTACACACTGCAAATGGTGTAATAAAGGACTGAACATTCGTCTTCAACTTGGCGAGTGCCACTGTTTTTTCTCCTATTTGACAATAATTAATGCACAGATAATGACGACCCTGCCGGTAGTAGCTTCCAATCTGCAATGAGGTTTGGGTGACAGGTGCTTATTTACAATGATGGTCCAGCCACCATGAGAAAATGGAGGGTAGATAAAGGCTGGCTTAGGTAGTCACTAGCCAATATTTGTAGTGCTTTTGGGTGCGTTGGAGTTTGTTGGCAAACTCTGTTCAGAGAAGTAGAGAATGGGCTATATATCAAAAGGACTTTGATTAGGGAACGTTAAAGGCCACCCTAAATAGATGTGTTTTTAGAAAGCACCTTAAACTGTGTAAGTTGTATTTAGTCCAAATTTCTTGGAGTAGAGCATTCCAGAGAATTGGTGCAACTCGTGAGAAATCTTGGAGCCGGGAGTGGGAGGTACAGATTAGTGTGGATGTTAGCCAAAAATCGCTTGTGGAGCATAACGAGCAAATAGGCTCATAAACTGAAATGAAGGAGGAGATGTAGGGGGGTGCTGCACTGTGGAGAGCATTGTGAGTGTGAACAAGCAGTTTAAATTGGATGCTATAATGTAGGGCAGCAAGTGCAATTGGCACAGAGCGGAGGCATCCGAGAACCAATTAACCAGATAAATGACCCTGGCTGCTACAATAAGGATAGACTGGAGAGGGGAAAGTCGAGTGAGGGGGAGGCCCTCTAACACTTCCTCCAGTGCTTCTGCCTCCTCCACCTCCTCTAGGGACTCCACCTGCACCCTCAACCTCTGCCTTTATAAGCCACATGTTCCAACACTGCATAGAGAATCTTCCCCCCACCTCCGCACTGCGCAGCCAGGGCTCACCTCAACCAGGCAGTGTTTAAATAATATGCCTTGGAGATCGCAGTCATACAGATCAAGAATTGTGGACAGCTATCCATGCCAAGTTTGAGCAATGTCTGTCTCTGCTGAACCTAGAGCCATGGAAGGCCGTGTGCTATAACAGTGCAAACCTGGTGGTGGACCTTCGCTTAGGCAACCTCACACATGTCTTGCATGGCTCACATCCTCAACCTGATGGTACAAATATTCCTTATCCACTGCCCCAGCCTGGATGCCTTGATGCAGAAACCACTGTCATAGTGTGCTCACTTCAACCATTCCACTTAAGTAGGTAAAGAGCTCTTTCGGCCTAAAAGTTAACCGGTTGGTATACGATGTGATGACACCATCACATTCAACTCTGCACATGTTGCAGCGACTGTGGCAGCAGCACCAAGACCTGGTGCAGTATGACATATTGTATAGCCTGGCCCAACGCATTACGGATGTGGTGCAATTCACACTTGCTGAGTGAACACAGGTGAAGGATCTCTGCACCATTCTGCACGTTTTCGAAATGGCTACTAGGATGGTTAGCACTGATGATGCCGTCATCTGCATCACTATTCTGGTCATCAATGTGTTGGAGCACACTTTGAATAGATTGCGGGATAAGGTGTGTTATGACCCCAATGGCAGGGGGTCTCAAAGACAAATAGCGAAGTCTGCAAACATAAAACCCAGCTCATAGGGCAGTGGTAACTGGGCTGACCATATACCTGAACCTAGCACACAAATAACAGCAGCCGGGGAACGTACCTATGTTGATTCTAGACGTCTCGCGCCAGCCGGAGAACTAACTAACCCTAGCAGGGAAAAGAAAGACCTTTCTTGCCTCCAGAGGAAATACCCAAAAAGTTGGATACAAGCCCCCAACAAATAATAACGGTGAGGTAAGAAGAAAAGACAAACGCAAGAAATGAACTAGGTTTTTAGCAAAGAGAGGCCCACTAACTAATAGCAGAATATAGGAAGATGACTTATATGGTCAGCAAAAACCCTCACAAAAACTCCACGCGGAATATTCAAGAACCCCCGAACCGTCTAACGGCACGGGGGGAGAACATCCGCCCCCTAGAGCTTCCAGCAGTATCAGGAATCACATTTAGTACAAGCTGGACAAAAATAAGAGCACAGTAAATAACCAAATACAAGAAAGCAGGACTTAGCTTCATTTTGCAAAGAACCAGGACCAGCAGAAAGGAGCAAACAGAAGGATCTGATTACAACGATGCCAGGCACCAGACTGAAAATCCAGGAAGTTCAAATAGCGACACCCCTGGACTAACGAGGCCAGGTGGGTACCAAGCAAGGGAAGGAATAGCAAAGTGTCATATCACTAGTGACCACAAGAGGGAGCCAAAAAGTCTAATTCACAACAGTACCCCCCCTTAAGGAGGGGTCACCGAACCCTCACCAAGACCACCAGGGCGATCAGGATGAGCAGCGTGAAAGGCACGAACCAAATCGGCCGCATGCACATCAGAGGCGACCACCCAGGAATTATCCTCCTGACCATAGCCCTTCCACTTGACCAGATACTGAAGCCTCCGCCTGGAGAGACGAGAATCCAAGATCTTTTCCACCACATACTCCAACTCGCCCCCAACCAACACCGGAGCAGGAGGCTCAACAGAAGGAACCACAGGCACAACGTACCGCCGCAACAAAGACCTATGGAACACGTTGTGAATGGCAAACGACACAGGAAGTTCCAAGCGAAAGGACACTGGATTAAGAATTTCCAAAATCTTATAAGGACCGATGAAGCGAGGCTTAAATTTAGGAGAGGAGACCTTCATAGGAACAAACCGAGAAGACAGCCACACCAAATCCCCAACACGAAGTCGGGGACCCACACCGCGGCGGCGGTTGGCAAAACGCTGAGCCTTCTCCTGTGACAACTTCAAGTTGTCCACCACATGATCCCAAATCCGCTGCAACCTATCCACCACAGAATCCACCCCAGGACAGTCAGACGGCTCCACATGTCCCGAGGAAAAACGAGGATGGAAACCAAAGTTGCAGAAAAATGGCGAAACCAAGGTAGCGGAACTAGCCCGATTATTAAGGGCAAACTCAGCCAACGGCAAGAAGGTCACCCAATCATCCTGATCTGCAGAAACAAAACATCTCAAATAAGCCTCTAGAGTCTGATTTGTTCGCTCAGTTTGGCCATTAGTCTGAGGATGAAAGGCAGATGAAAACGACAAATCAATGCCCATCTTAGCACAAAAGGATCGCCAGAACCTGGAAACAAACTGGGATCCTCTGTCAGACATGATATTCTCAGGAATGCCATGCAAACGAACCACATTCTGAAAGAATAACGGAACCAGATCAGAAGAGGAAGGCAGCTTAGGCAAGGGCACCAAATGGACCATCTTGGAAAAGCGATCACATACCACCCAGATGACAGACATGCCCCGAGACACTGGAAGATCCGAAATGAAATCCATGGAAATGTGTGTCCAAGGCCTCTTCGGGACAGGCAAGGGCAAAAGCAACCCGCTGGCACGAGAACAGCAAGGCTTAGCCCGAGCACAAGTCCCACAGGACTGCACAAATGACCGCACATCCCGTGACAAGGAAGGCCACCAAAAGGACCTAGCCACCAAATCTCTGGTGCCAAAAATTCCTGGATGCCCTGACAACACCGAGGCGTGAACCTCGGAAATGACTCTACTGGTCCATTTATCAGGAACAAACAGTCTGTCAGGTGGACAAGAGTCAGGTCTACCAGCCTGAAATCTTTGCAACACACGTCGCAAATCCGGAGAAATGGCCGACAAGATTACTCCCTCTTTAAGAATACCAACTGGCTCTGAGGCTCCAGGAGAGTCAGGCACAAAGCTCCTAGAAAGAGGATCAGCCTTAACATTCTTTGAACCAGGCAGGTACGAGACCACGAAGTCAAAACGGGAGAAAAACAATGACCAACGGGCCTGTCTAGGATTCAGGCGTTTAGCAGACTCGAGATACATCAGATTTTTGTGATCAGTCAAAACCACCACACGATGCTTAGCACCCTCGAGCCAATGACGCCACTCCTCAAATGCCCACTTCATGGCCAACAACTCCCGATTACCAACATCATAATTCCGCTCAGCAGGCGAAAATTTCCTAGAAAAAAAAGCACATGGTCTCATTACTGAGCAACCAGGGCTTCTCTGCGACAAAACGGCCCCTGCACCGATCTCAGAAGCATCCACTTCAACCTGAAAGGGAAGCAAGACATCAGGCTGACACAAAACAGGCGCCAAAGTAAACCGGCGCTTCAGCTCCTGAAAAGCCTCCACGGCTGCAGGAGCCCAGTTAGCAACATCAGAACCTTTCTTGGTCATATCCGTCAAAGGTTTAACAACGCTATAAAAATTAGCGATAAAACGATGGTAGAAGTTAGCAAAACCCAAGAACTTCTGAAGACTCTTAACCGACGTGGGCTGAGTCCAATCATGAATAGCTCGGACCTTGACTGGGTCCATCTCCACAGCAGAAGGGGAGAAGATAAAACCCAAAAAGGGAACCTTCTGCACACCAAAGAGACACTTTGAGCCCTTAATATACAAAGCATTCTCACGCAAAACCTGAAACACCATCCTGACCTGCCTTACATGGGAGTCCCAATCATCAGAAAAAACCAGAATATCATCCAGATAAACAATCATAAATTTATCCAGATACTTCCGGAAGATGTCATGCATAAAGGACTGAAACACTGAAGGAGCATTAGAGAGCCCAAAAGGCATCACCAAGTACTCAAAATGACCTTCGGGCGTATTAAATGCAGTTTTCCATTCATCTCCCTGCTTAATGCGCACAAGGTTGTACGCACCACGAAGATCTATCTTGGTGAACCACTTGGCACCCTTAATCCGGGCAAACAAGTCCGACAACAGAGGCAAAGGATACTGAAATTTAACAGTGATTTTATTCAGAAGTCGATAGTCTATACAAGGTCTCAAAGATCCGTCCTTCTTGGCCACAAAGAAAAATCCCGCACCAAGAGGGGAAGAGGATGGACGAATATGTCCCTTCTCCAGAGACTCCTTAATATACGAACGCATTGCGGTATGCTCAGGTACAGACAGATTAAATAATCTTCCCTTAGGAAACTTACTACCTGGAATCAAATCTATAGCGCAGTCACAGTCCCTATGAGGAGGAAGAGCACTGGACCTGGACTCGCTGAATACATCCTGATAATCAGACAAATACTCAGGAACATCCGAAGGAGTAGAGGAAGCAATAGACACCGGCAGGGAATCGCAATGAATTCCCTGACAGCCCCAACTTGACACAGACATAGCCTTCCAATCCAAAACTGGATTGTGAGTTTGTAACCATGGCAGACCCAAAACGACCAAATCATGCATTTTATGCAAAACAAGAAAACAAATCACCTCTCGATGTTCAGGAGACATGCACATGGTCACCTGTGTCCAAAACTGCGGCTTATTTTCTGCCAATGGCGTAGCATCAATACCTCTCAGAGGAATAGGATTAACCAAAGGCTCCAGAACAAAACCACAGCGCTTGGCAAACGACAGATCCATAAGACTCAGGGCAGCACCTGAATCCACAAACGCCATAACAGGATAGGAAGACAATGAGCAAATTAAAGTCACAGACAAAATAAATTTAGGTTGCAAATTACCAATGGCGACAGGACTAACAACCCTTGTTAGGCGTTTAGAGCATGCTGATATAACATGTGTAGAATCACCACAGTAGAAACACAACCCATTCTGACGTCTATGAATTTTCCGTTCAATTCTAGTCTGAACTCTATCACATTGCATTAACTCAGGTGTCTGTTCAGACAACACCACCAGAGGATTAGCAACTTTGCACTCCCGTAAACGCCGGTCAATTTGAATAGCCAACGCCATGGAATCATTCAGACTTGTAGGAACGGAGAAACCCACCATCACATTCTTAATGGCTTCAGAAAGGCCATTTCTGAAATTTGCGGCCAGAGCACACTCATTCCACTGAGTAAGCACGGACCATTTCCGAAATTTTTGGCAATAAACTTCAGCTTCATCCTGGCCCTGAGAGATAGCCAGCAAGGCCTTTTCTGCCTGAATTTCAAGATTGGGCTCCTCGTATAGCAACCCAAGCGCCAGAAAAAACGCATCAACATCTGCCAAAGCCGGATCGCCTGACGCTAACGAGAAGGCCCAATCCTGAGGGTCGCCCCGTAAGAAAGAGATAACAATTTTTACTTGCTGAGCTGAGTCTCCAGACGAACGAGGTCTCAGAGATAGAATCAATTTACAATTATTCCTGAAATTTCTAAATAGGTATTTTAGGTTCTGACATAGGACTGCTAGTAACAAAATCTTGAATACTCTGCACACGAGCAGCAAGCTGATCCACACTAGTAATCAAGGTCTGGACATTCATGTCTGCAGCAAGGCTCCAGCCACTCTGAGATAAAGGGGAGGAAAGAAAGAAAAAAAAAACTCAGAATTTCCTTTCTTATAATCCCACTTTTGCAATGCATTAAATATTCACTTAAGGCCTGGCATACTGTTATGACCCCAATGGCAGGGGGTCTCAAAGACAAATAGCGAAGTCTGCAAACATAAAACCCAGCTCATAGGGCAGTGGTAACTGGGCTGACCATATACCTGAACCTAGCACACAAATAACAGCAGCCGGGGAACGTACCTATGTTGATTCTAGACGTCTCGCGCCAGCCGGAGAACTAACTAACCCTAGCAGGGAAAAGAAAGACCTTTCTTGCCTCCAGAGGAAATACCCAAAAAGTTGGATACAACCCCCCAACAAATAATAACGGTGAGGTAAGAAGAAAAGACAAACGCAAGAAATGAACTAGGTTTTTAGCAAAGAGAGGCCCACTAACTAATAGCAGAATATAGGAAGATGACTTATATGGTCAGCAAAAACCCTCACAAAAACTCCACGCGGAATATTCAAGAACCCCCGAACCGTCTAACGGCACGGGGGGAGAACATCTGCCCCCTAGAGCTTCCAGCAGTATCAGGAATCACATTTAGTACAAGCTGGACAAAAATAAGAGCACAGTAAATAACCAAAAACAAGAAAGCAGGACTTAGCTTCATTTTGCAAAGAACCAGGACCAGCAGAAAGGAGCAAACAGAAGGATCTGATTACAACGATGCCAGGCACCAGACTGAAAATCCAGGAAGTTCAAATAGCGACACCCCTGGACTAACGAGGCCAGGTGGGTACCAAGCAAGGGAAGGAATATCAAAGTGTCATATCACTAGTGACCACAAGAAGTCTAATTCACAACAGAGGTGGTGGTGGTCCCGGGGGATGAGAAGGAAGCAGAGGAGGATGTGAAGGGTAAACAACATGTCTAAGTTCTGGTACAGTATGTCGCCTCACAGGTGGTTGCCATGGGAGGAACAAATGGAGAAGGACGTGGAGAAGGATGAGGAGGTGATGGATGCACAACAGTTAGGAGATGAAGAGGATAATGATTCCCTCTCTGTTGTCTGTGGTTACCAGGGGGATGGAGGAAGCTTGCTTGAATGTTATTCCACCACCAACACACTATGGACTTGGACCCCATGAAAGAGACTGACCCATGAGCCCCTTCTTTCAGCACTATCTGCAACATGATTGTTGCCTGTATTGTTAGGATTCAAAATAGTGTTGAGTACTGGGTTGCCAGTCTGTTCGATCCACGATACAAAAGTACATTTTGCCAGTTGTTTCCCACCCTGGAAAGGGATGCGACCATGCTGCAGTATCAAAACACCGCACCTTGAGAAAGAAAAGCGAAATGCGCGTCGGTGTTGGCTTGGCGGGTGTCTTGACTCTGATACACTATGGGTAAGCAAGGCTAAATTGGGGGAATATGGGCTTTATGTATTAAGCGTGCATTTACCATGACTTCTGGTGTTATATATATATTTTGTTGCCCATAACTATTATGTCCCTCAAGTGATACTATGCACTAAGCACTTTACTTATTGCCCAATAGTCTATCTGCATGTCTGGACATTGGTAGCCATCACTACCTGATCCTAGTCTGTATTATTTATTTGTAAGTAATTAATAAAATTTACATTTTCTTATTAAATTGGACGTTGTACTCCTATTTTTCATATTGTGAGTAGCATTTATTGGGAGTGTCCGTTAGGTGTATCTTTAAAGACAACCACATGGGGATAAGTCTTTGTGGCACCTTTATATGGATGTGGCCCTTGGTGGTCTTGTTTTCTTTTCAGTATCAAGACAATCTTGACAGTGGTTTTCCCCAACACAGCAGTGATACACACAGTGTGCATTGCAGTGATAGACATCCAACCATGGGAACGTTGGTTGAGTCATCAACGCAAAAACATTTACAGACTTGCAGTACTGGAGTCCTGGGTTCCAACCCCACCAAGGACAGCATCTGCAAAGAGTTTGTATGTTCTCCCTATTTTTGCAAGGGTTTCCTCCGAGTTCTCTTTTTTTTTCCACACTCCAAAGACATACTGATTGGAAAATTAAATTGTGAGTCCCAATGAGGACAGTGCCACTAATGTCTGCAAATGTCTGTAAAGCCCTGTGGAATTATTGGCGCTATATAAGTGAGTAAAAAAATAAATAAATAGAAATTGATGCCACTTTTTACAGGTATCTGCCCATCATTTTTGAAAATGTTTGGTCTCCAAGTTGGGTCTCCTTCATTTGTGTTGCCTGAATTTGGCACAGCTCTCAGAGCACCAGATCTACACCTGTCACTCTTCCACCAGTTACCAATCAAACTTTAAGGAAGAAATACTGCTCCAAGCACTGTCCAATGCTTAAATGTGGCATGGTTTAAGGACCCGTCTATAAGCATACATAGTTTATATCATGAAATGTGGACTCCTGGCGGGAGCACAATACCAACCCAAAATAATTAAAAGACAACATCTGGCCTGCTTTATGTAGCATGGTAGTAACATAAAAAATAGATTTTTTACTGTGGACGAGCCTTGGATATAGCAGAATCTAAGCACAAAAGATTTACAACCTCAGAACTCATTTATATTTTATCATGTGTACCCTTGTATGGAGAACAATATCTGCACCAAAGAATGAAAGGATGAAATGTAGCCTGCTTTAAGTAGCATGATAGTAAGAAAACAAATTTTGATTTTATAATGTGTGCCCCTGTATAGAGAATAATATCAGCACCCGAACATTTCAAACTAACATCTAGCCTGCTGTATAATGTTAACAGAAGAAAGTTTTTTGTTTACTGTGGAAGAGGGCTGAATGCAATAGAATATATGCTCAAAACAATTTCAAACTCATATCTAGCCTGCTGTATCACATTGGCCACAGAAAAAACATTTTTTTTTACTCTGCATGAGCTCTGCACACAGCTGTATTTCACCACCACAAAATGAGAAGGTGGGATATGGCATGCTGTATCACGTCTGTAACAGAAAAATAATGTTTGGTTTTACTCTGCATGAGCTCTGCACACATCTGAATTTTTAACTGTGCAACAGCACAAATCACAGAACAATTTCACCACCACTAAATGACAAGATGAGGTATGGCGTGCTAAATACCAGTAGCAAATGCAAATTTTTTTTTTCACTGTAAAACAGCTCTGCACCCAGAACAGATTCTCCGCCATTAAAATGGCAAGGTGTGATATGGTGTGCTGAATCGCGTTAGCAACTGCCACATTTTTTTTTACTGTGCAACAGCACAAATCACAAACAAACAATTTTGCTGCCGCTAAATGACAAGGTGGGATATGGCATACTGAATCACATTTGCAACTGCAAAAAATATGTCTTTTTAATATGCAACAGGTCAAATCACAGAACAATTTCACAACCGCTACATGACAATGTGGGATTTGGAGTGCTGTACCACATTTAGCAGCTGAAAAAATAAGATTTAAAAAGGTCTTCTCGAGCACAAGATAAGCAGTGCGCAACACACTTCTATGAAATGTGCCCTGTTGTCTTTGTCTGTGGACCTCAGTTATGGCACAAAAAAAATCTGCTGGAAGGTCGATTTCACAGCCACACAGGACACTAGCTTTTTAACCCCTTTCTGACATTGGACGTACTATCCCGTCGAGGTGGGGTGGGCCCATATGACCACCGACGGGATAGTACGTCCAGCACGATCGGCGGCGCTCACGGGGGGAGTGCGGCCGATCGCGGCCGGGTGTCAGCTGCCTATCGCACATGACATCCGGTGCTATGTGCCAGGAGCGGTCACGGACCACCCCCGGCACATTAACCCCCAGCACACCGTGATCAAACATGATTGCGGTGTGCCGGCAGTACAGGGAAGCATCGCACAGGGAGGGGGCTCCCCGCGGGCTTCCCTGAAACCCCCGGAGCAACGCGATGTGATCGCGTTGCTCCAAGGGTCTCCTACCTCCTTCCTCGCTGCCGGTCCCGGATCCAAGATGGCCACCACATCCGGGTCCTGCAGGGAGAGAGGTGGCTTACCGAGTGCCTGCTCAGAGCAGGCGCTGGTAAGCCTGCAGTGCTCCAAGTCAGATCAGTGATCTGATAGAGTGCTGTGCAAACTGTCAGATCACCGATCTGTGATGTCCCCCCCTGGGACAAAGTAAAAAAGTAAAAAAAAAATTCCACGTGTGTAAAAAAAAATAAAAAAAATTCCTAAATAAAAAAAATATATATATATATTATTCCCATAAATACATTTCTTTATCTAAATAAAAAAAAAAACAATAAAAGTACACATATTTAGTATCGCCGCATCCGTAATGACCCAACCTATAAAACTATATCACTAGTTAACCCCTTCAGTGAACACCGTAGGGGGAAAAAAAAAAAACAAGGCAAAAAAACAACGCTTTATTATCATACTGCCAAACAAAAAGTGGAATAACACACAATCAAAAAGACGGATATAAAAAACCATGGTACCGCTGAAAACGTCATCTTGTCCTGCAAAAAACAAGCCACCATACAGCATCATCAAAGAAAAAATAAAAAAGTTATAGTCCTCAGAATAAAGCGATGCCAAAATAATTATTTATTCTATAAAATAGTTTTTATCGTATAAAAGCGACAAAACACAAAAAAATTATATAAATGAGGTATCGCTGTAATCGTACTGACCTAAAGAATAAAACTGCTTTATCAATTTTACCAAACGTGGAACGGTATAAACGCCTCCCCCAAAAGAAATTCATGAATAGCTGGTTTTTTGTCATTCTGCCTCACAAAAATCGGAATAAAAAGCGATCATAAACTGTCACGTGTCCAAAAATGTTACAAATAAAAACATCAACTCGTCCCGCAAAGAACAAGACCTCACATGACTCTGTGGACCAAAATATGGAAAAATTAGAGCTCTCAAAATGTGGAGACGCAAAAACCTTTTTTGCTATAAAAAGCGTCTTTTAGTGTGTGACAGCTGCCAATCATAAAAATCCGATATAAAAAATGCTATGAAAGTAAATAAAACCCCCCTTCATCACCCCCTTAGTTAGGGAAAAATAATAAAATTAAAACAAATGTATTTATTTCCATTTTCCCATTAGGGTTAGGGTTAGGGCTAGGGTTAGGGCTAGGGTTAGGATTAGGGTTAGGGTTAGGGCTAGGGTTAGGGCTAGGGTTAGGGTTAGGGCTAGGGTTAGGGTTAGGGTTAGGGCTAGGGTTAGGGCTAGGGCTAGGGTTAGGGCTAGCGTTAGGGTTAGGGCTAGGGTTAGGGTTGGGGCTAGGGTTGGAGCTAAAGTTAGAGTTAGGGTTGGGGCTAAAGATAGGGTTAGGGTTTGGATTACATTTACGGTTGGGATTAGGTTTGGGATTAGAGTTAGGGGTGTGTCAGGGTTAGGGGTGTGGTTAGGGTTACCGTTGGGATTAGGGTTAGGGGTGTGTTTGGATTAGGGTTTCAGGTAGAATTGGGGAGTTTCCACTGTTCAGACACATCAGGGCTCTCCAAATGCGACATGGCGTCCGATCTCAATTCCAGCCAATTCTGCATTGAAAAAGTAAAACAGTGCTCCTTCCCTTCCGAGCTTTCCCATGCGCCCAAACAGGGTTTTACCCCAACATATGGGGCATTAGCGTACTCGGGACAAATTGGACAACAACTTTTTGAGTCCAAGTTCTCTTGTTACCCTTGGGAAAATATAAACTTGGGGGACTAAAAATCATTTTTGTGGGAAAAAAAGATTTTTTACTTTCACGGCTCTGCGTTGTAAACTGTAGTGAAACACTTGGGGGTTCAAAGTTCTCACAACACATCTAGATAATCTCCTTGGGATGTCTAGTTTCCAATGTGTGGTCACTTGTGGGGGGTTTCTACTGTTTGGGTACATCAGGGGCTCTGCAAATGCAATGTGACGCCTGCAAACCAATCCATCTAAGTCTGCATTCCAAATGGCGCTCCTTCCCTCCCGAGCTCTGCCATGCGCCCAAACAGTGGTTCACCCCAGATATGGGGTATCAGCGTACTCAGGACAAATTGGACAACAACTTTTGGGGTCCAATTTATCCTGTTACCCTTGTGAAAATACAAAACTGGGGGCTAAAAAATCATTTTTGCGAAAAAAAAAAGAATTTTTATTTTCACGGCTCTGCGTTAAAAACTGTAGTGAAACACTTGGGGGATCAAAGCTCTCAAAACACATCTAGATAAGTTCCTTAGGGGGTCTACTTTCCAAAATGGTGTCACTTGTGGGGGGTTTAATGTTTAGGCACATCAGGGGCTCTCCAAACGCAACATGGCGTCCCATCTTAATTCCAGTCAATTTTGCATTGAAAAGTCAATTGGCGCTCCTTCCCTTCTGAGCTCTGCTATGGGCCCAAACAGTGGTTTACCCCACATATGGGGTATCAGAGTACTCAGGACAAATTGCACAACAACTTTTGGGGTCCAATTTCTTCTCTTACCCTTGGGAAAATTAAAAAATAGGGGCAAAAAAATAATTTTTGTGAAAAAATATGATTTTTTATTTTTATGGCTCTGCATTATAAACTTCTGTGAAGCACTTGGTGGGTCAAAGTGCTCACCACACTTCTAGATGAGTTCCTTAGGGGGTCTACTTTCCAAAATGGTGTCACTTGTGGGGGGTTTCAATGTTTAGGCACATCAGGGGCTCTCCAAACACAACATGGCGTTCCATCTCCATTCCAGTCAATTTTGCATTGAAAACTCAAATGGCTCTCCTTCCCTTCCAAGCTCTGCGGTGCGCCCAAACAGTGGATTACCCCCATACATGGGGTATCAGCGTACTCAGCACAAATTGTACAACAGCTTTTGGGGTCCATTTTATCCTGTTACCATTGGTAAAATAAAACAAATTGGAGCTGAAATAAATTTTGTGTAAAAAAAATTTAAATGTTAATTTTTATTTAAACATTCCAAAAATTCCTGTGAAACACCTGAAGGGTTAATAAATTTCTTGAATGTGGTTTTGAGCACCTTGAGGGGTGCAGTTTTTAGAATGGTGTCACACTTGGGTATTTTCTGTCATATAGACCCCTCAAAATGACTTCAAATGAGATGTGGTCCCTAAAAAAAATGGTGTTGTAAAAATGAGAAATTGCTGGTCAACTTTTAACCCTTATAACTCCCTAACAAAAAAAAATTTTGGTTCCTAAATTGTGCTGATGTAAAGTAGACATGTGAGAAATGTTACCTATTAAGTATTTTGTGTGACATATCTCTGTGATTTAAGGGCATAAAAATTCAAATTTGGAAAATTGCGAAATTTTCAAAATTTTTGCCAAATTTCCATTTTTTTCACAAATAAACGCAAGTTATATCGAAGAAATTTTACTACTATCATGAAGTACAATATGTCACGAGAAAACATTGTCAGAATCGCCAAGATCCATCGAAGCGTTCCAGAGTTATAACCTCATAAAGGGACAGTGGTCAGAATTGTAAAAATTGGCCCGGTCATTAACGTGCAAACCACCCTTGGGGGTGAAGGGGTTAAACTATCTGACGTAGAAATAACTGCATAGCTAACTAGCTAAAATCTGTCAGCACCCAGGCCCAGTGTAACGAGCAGCCTCTCTACGCTGTGCAAGTGACAAAATGGCGCTAAAACAAGATCTGCACTCTTTATATAGAGAGAGACATGTGATTTCAGCAGCCAATGACACAAGCCATTGTCTCTGGACATTGTGGATGTTTCCTTCACCCTAATTGGCTAGCTACAGTGTGCACACATAAAGTTAAAACATTTTTTTTTTTACAAGCATGCCACTTGTCTGAGCTCTCCCCAACTCCTACCCTCATTAAACCCATTCTCCACACTCATCATACACCACCACTATCCTAGCCAAAGTGCTCAAAATACCTTATTGGCAATGCAAATATTTTCCAGCACTTTTTACCGAATGTTACTGATTTTTCACAAATTTATTAAATTTTGATGGTCTTTCCGATCACGAATCCAAATGTGCTATGTTCATGCCGATTTTATGTTTGGCGAAAATTTTTTGAGCATATTCGCTCATCTCTTCTAAATCTTCTAAGAATGCATTGCTAGTAGTGTTGAGCATTCTGATACCACAAGTATCGGGTATCGGCCGATACTTAGCGGTATCGGAATTCCAATACCGAGATCCGATACTTGCCGCGTATCGGATACCGGAATCGGAAGTTCCCAGGATTCAAACTGCACAAATTTGCACGAATTCAGCCAATGAGAATGATTCCAAGTGTGGGCACATCCTGTTCAGCATGGAGGGCATGAAACTACTGGCAAGGCTGTGATTGGCTGCTGAAATGATGTCATGCTGCAGTTTAAAAGTCGCTGGCGCCATTTTGCGCTCACTCTGCTGTGAATTCAGTTAGTGACAGGACGCTGTTTGCTGACTGAGGGCCAGTTTAGAGATAGAGATTTGCTTCATTGTTCTTTTCCAAGGCTAATTTAGCAACCGCTGTGTTCACCTACTAATCACCTTGCTTTTGCCTTGCAGCGCTGTTTTCACAGCGATCTGCAAGGTCTGTGTGTGTGTGTGTGAGTGAAGCCCACTCTCTAGTCTGTGTGCAGCCAATAGGCCATAGCTGGTTGTATTCAGTTCAGGGAGGGTGGTTCATTTCCTCATACTGTTCTATTTATTTATTTTTTTCAAGTAGTGTAGTCTGCTGCTCATTTTTTCTAATAATTCCTATTAGTGACTTTACACCCGTATCCAGCTAACTTGTGGAAAAACACTACATAGGATAACGTAGAGGAGTGTTTTTGGGCCTTGCAGCGCCGTTTACGGCTGTCTGCACGGTCTCCGTGTGACTGCAGCTCGCCCTGTAGTCTGTGAGCAGCCATAGCCTGGTTGTATCCAGCTCAGGGTTCTTCACTGCGTCATACCGTCAAATCAATTTTCCTTTTGTTTTAAGTAGTGCAGGCTGCTGCACATTTTTTTAAAAAATTCCTATTAGTGTCTTTCCACCCGTATCCAGCTAACTTGTGGAAAAACACTACATAGGATAACGTAGAGGAGGGTTTTTGGGCCTTGCAGCGCCGTTTACGGCTGTCTGCACGGTCTCCGTGTGACTGCAGCTCGCCCTGTAGTCTGTGAGCAGCCATAGCCTGGTTGTATCCAGCTCAGGGTTCTTCACTGCGTCATATCGTCAAATCAATTTTCCTTTTGTTTTAAGTAATGCAGGCTGCTGCACATTTTTTCAAAAAATTCCTATTAGTGTCTTTCCACCCGTATCCAGCTAACTTGTGGAAAAACACTACATAGGATAACGTAGAGGAGGGTTTTTGGGCCTTGCAGCGCCGTTTACGGCTGTCTGCACGGTCTCCGTGTGACTGCAGCTCGCCCTGTAGTCTGTGAGCAGCCATAGCCTGGTTGTATCCAGCTCAGGGTTCTTCACTGCGTCATACCGTCAAATCAATTTTCCTTTTGTTTTAAGTAGTGCAGGCTGCTGCACATTTTTTCAAAAAATTCCTATTAGTGTCTTTCCACCCGTATCCAGCTAACTTGTGGAAAAACACTACATAGGATAACGTAGAGGAGGGTTTTGGGGCCTTTCAGCGCCGTTTATGGCTGTCTGCACGGTCTCCGTGTGACTGCAGCTCTCTCTGTTGTCAGTTCAGCCCCCAAAAAATAAATAAATAATAAAGTTCACCAAACACACCACATTACATTTGTGTAGGCCACATTAGCTCATATTAAAGTCTAGTCCACACTTTAGAAAATTAGTGTTTCTTATACCTGTTAGGAGCTGGTCAGGAATAAGCACACAAAGCCGTTACCCGTTAGTACTTTTCTGCTTATCTTTATCAGTCAACCAAGATGAAGAAGGCAGGGAGTAAGGCACGTGGCGTGGGCGCGGAGCAGGGAGAGCACGTGGGGATTCTGTGCCTGCTGCGGGCACCGGTGACTCCTCAGCACCCAGTTTCACCAGGGAACAGTCCTTCATGCGCAGCTTTGTCACAGAGCTCCGTACACCGCTGCTGTGTGAAGAACAAATTGAAGCCGTTGTCGGATGGATGGCAGCTAACACATCAACTTTAATTAGTGCCACATCCTCTCAGACACAGAGCACTGGAGAGCACCCATCTGTCTCTTCACCACCTGCCAAATTGCTCAGGCAGACAGAGAGCTCAGGACAGGAGCCGTCTCTACTTCTGTTCTCTGAATCTCTTGGCTTGGAAACAGGGGGCTAGCCAAGCAGCATTGGAGAAATGGAAGAAGAGGCAGGGTGCAGTGATGCCCAACAGCTTTTTCTCTCTACCTCTGAAGAGGCGGGTGGGCCAGTGCCTCCGGTCACCACATCGCAGGATGCATCCGCTGATGACAATCAGGTGCCACTTTCTGGTGCGTGCTCTGCTGCTGAGACTACCCAGGAGGAGCAGTTGGTGGCAGAGGGTAGAGTAGATGATGAGGTCCTTGACCCATCTTGGCGTGAGGGACAGGAAGGTGGTGGGAGCAGCTCTGAGGAAGAGATTCCCCGAATGGGCCAAAGAGGCAGAGGGAGGGGGAAGACTGCGGATCCTGCAGCCTCCGCTTTGGCACCCATTCGGAGCATGTCTCTTCCAAAAGCCAAAAAGAGCGCTCCCAAGACTTGCAGTGCCTGGTCCTTTTTTGACACAGTTGCAGATGACATTTGCTATGTCAAATGCAAGGTGTGTCATCACAAAGTCAAAAGAGGTCGAAATGTCAGCAACCTCAATACCTCCAACATGTGGAAACATGTGCGGACCAGGCACCTGGCGGAGTTAGAAAAACACACTGAAGAGCTAGGCCAACCAACAGCAGCAGCTACCACCTCTTCAGCTCGTGTTGCCTCTTCCTCCAGCTCACACGGAGCTGGTTCGGCTTCCTCCCATGATCGCCGTGGAAGAACCTCTGGCCCTGTTGTCCAGAGACCCACTGTAATTCCACCCGCAGCACCACGTTCCCAGTCATCCACACACTCCCAGCCCAGTCTACAGCCATCGGTAGTACAGGCATGGGAGAAAAGGCGGCCTTTCTCGTCAAACCACCCACGAGCACAGGCTCTGACTGCAGGCATTGCCAAACTTCTGTCACTGGAAATGCTGTCATTCAGGCTGGTGGAGACTGACAGCTTCCGTGACTTGATGTCATTGGCAGTCCCACAGTACTATGTGCCCAGCCGCTTTTACTTCAGCAGGCAAGCCGTCCCTGCCCTGCACAAGCATGTGGAGGGACACATAAAACACGCGCGACTGAATGCCGTCAGTAGCAAGGTCCACCTCACCACCGATGCGTGGACCAGTCAACATGGACAGGGGCGATACCTTTCCCTCACTGCCCATTGGGTTAATGTCGTTGAGCCGGGTACAGATCGTGTGAGTGGCGCAGGACGTGTCCTGCCCACTCCAAGGATTGCAGGAATCCATTCTGTATGCATTGACTCCTCCTCTTACACCAGTTCCTCTGAATCATCGCTGCAGGAGCCGTCACAGTCCACCTCCACATGGACCCGTGATGAACGTTTACCTGTTACGACTGACATGAGCACAGCCATGGCCAAACGTCAACAGGCCATCTTGAAATTAATTTCTTTGGGGAATCGAAGCCACACAGCGCAGGAGCTCTGGAATGCCATCAAGCAGGAAAGCGATGTGTGGTTTGTGCCAGCGAATCTCCAGCCAGGCATGGCAGTGTGTGATAATGGCCAAAATCTGGTGGCAGCTCTGGGCCTCGGCAACCTCACTCACATCCCATGTCTGGCACATGTGCTCAATTTGGTCGTGCAGAGTTTTTTGAGGGACTATCCAGATCTTGATGCACTGCTGCACAAGGTCCGCCTAGAGTGTGCTCACTTGCGGCGTTCCAGCACGGCAAAATCGCGCATTGCGGCTCTGCAGCGCCGACACCGCCTGCTGGAACATCGCATCATATGTGACCTACCTACCAGGTGGAATTCCACGTTACATATGTTGGAGCGGTTGTGTGAGCAGCAGCAAGCTGTAATGGAGTACCAACTGCATCAGGCGCAAAGAAGTCGCACTCCGCGCCGTTCAGACTTCACAACCACAGAGTGGGCCACTATGAAGGACGTCTGCGAGGTTTTGCGTCCCTTCGATTATTCCACGCGGATGGCGAGTGCAGATGATGCACTAGTCAGCATGACTGTCCCCCTTATCTGCCTGCTTGAAAAATCACTGCAAGCGCTAAGGGATGATGTTGTGGAAGAGGTGGAGGATGAGGATTCACCATTTCCATCATCTTCTGGACAGTCAGCCCCACGTGGTTCCTCACAAATGCGTAGGCAGGGGACACTTTGTGAGGAGGATGAGGAGGAGTCAATGGAGGAGGAAGACATCCGTCCAGAGGAGGGAGTTATACAATTGTCCAGTACTCAGTGTGTACAGCGAGGGTGGGGTGATGACGAGCGGGCAGAGATCACGCCTCCAGCAGGGGACAGCGTTTCTTGGCCAGTTGGCAGTCTGCAGCACATGGTGGATTACATGCTGCAGTGCCTGAGAAACGACCGCCGCATCGCCCACATTCTCAACATGTCTGATTATTGGGTGTTCACCCTCCTCGATCCTCGCTACCGGGACAACGTAGAAAGCCTCATCACACCGTTGAACCGGGAGCAAAAAATGCGGGAGTACCAAGACACACTGGTGAATTCCATCATCTTCTCCATTCCAACTGAGAGAAGTGCTGCTAGTGCATTACAAAGCAGCTCAGTGCGTCCAGGCAGTGGAGGAGGCTCTGCACAAAGAGGGAGCAGAAGCAGTGCCTCTGCCCAAGGCAAGGCCAGTATGGCCCAACTGTGGCACAGTTTTGTGTGCCCGCCACAAAAGTCTACACCATCACAGACGGCTCCAGTCAGCAGGAGGCAACGGTTCCGTCAGATGGTGACAGACTACATGTCTTGCCCTCTTGCTGTACTCCCAGACGGCTCTTCCCCTTTCAAGTTTTGGGTCTCAAAGCTGGATACATGGCCAGAGCTAAGCCAGTATGCATTAGAGGTGCTGGCTTGCCCTGCGGCTAGTGTATTATCGGAACGCGTCTTTAGTGCTGCAGGTGGTGTACTAACTGACCGTCGCATGCGACTATCCTCCGATAACGTTGACCGGCTTACTTTCCTGAAAATGAACAAGGCCTGGATCTCGCAGGAATTTGCCACTCCTCTTCCTGATTAAATAATTAGGTGACTGTCTACAGTATCCAGGTCTCCTGTTGTGTTCATCTTTCTACCACCTGAACTTAAATTCCTGGGCTCCAACACCGCCAGTTGAGGCTCAGAAGTGCCGTCTGCACAGTCAAAACATACGACCCAGTGTTATTGGGTTTCAGTAACGTCAGCTGATCCCCAGCTGTGTAGCCGGCAATGTGTCCTGCGACCGCCATGCTGACACAACAACTTAAATGTAAGGGAACCTGTCCCCCCCTCCAAGGCGTTTGTTACTGAAAGAGCCACCTTGTGCAGCAGTAATGCTGCACAAGGAAAAGGTAGCTATTTTTGTTTTGCTCCTTGCACGCGCAGAACTTAACACTTATAAAATGTGTCCACTGATACCGTAAAACCGTCCCGGAGGTGGGACTTTCCTTCGTAATGTGACGCAGCACAGCCGTCATTCTTACCCCCCCGGCGAAGTGCGCCGGCTCCTCAGCGTTGTTTGATTCTGTCTCGAAGCCTGCGCTGTTATGTTATCCCTTGGCCAGGCACACTTAGCGCTGCCTGTCTTCTGACATCATTTGGTGTCAGGCTGGCTGCGCCTGTGCGGCCGCGCTGGCTGAGATCCCGCCTCGCAGTGTCTTCTGATTTAATCCCACTGCATGCCTGAGATCCATGGACATGCGCAGTGCATATCTGAACCTCCGCCTCTCACTCATCTCCCTACGCCTTCTTCACACTGTGCGCCGTCAGCTGATCCCTAATAGCATGCCACGGCCGTGACGCCGCACAGTCTGAAGAAGCCGTAGGGAGGGGAGTGAGAGGCGAGGATATGCACTGCGCATGGCCACGGATCCCAGGCCCGCGGTTGGATTACATTAGATGACACTGCGAGGCGGGCTCTCGGCCAGTGCATCCGCACAGGCGCAGCCAGCCTGACACCAAATGATGTCAGAAGACGGGCAGCGCTAAGTGTGCCTGGCCAAGGGATAACATAACAGCGCAGGCTTCGAGACAGAATCAAACAACGCTGAGGAGCCGGCGCACTTCACCGGGGGGTAAGAATGACGGCTGTGCTGCGTCACATTATGAAGGAAAGTCCCACCTCCGGGACGGTTTTACGGTATCAGGGGACACATTTTATAATATGTGTTTAGTTCTGTGTTTGCAAGGAGCATAATGAAAAGAGCCACCTTTTCCTTTTGCATCCTTTGTGCTGCACAAGCTGGCTCTTTCAGCTACAAACGCCTTGGGGGGGTTAAAGGTTCCCTTTCGACTTTTTCCAATTGGGCTACGGCCTACACTGTGTTCCTCTGCTCCTCCTGCTGTCCTTGGGCTCCAACACCGCTAGTTGTTGTCTGGAAGTGCTGTCCGCACAGTCAACAGTCGCTCCTCTGTTATTGGGGTTCAGTAACGTCAGCTGTTCCCCAGCTGTGTGTGTGGCAATCCCTCCTATCTCCTCCACCTCCTCCTCCTCATCCTGCTGTCCCTGGGCTCCAACACCGCTAGTTGTTGTCTGGAAGTGCTGTCCGCACAGTCAACAGTCGCTCCTCTGTTATTGGGGTTCAGTAATGTCAGCTGTTCCCCAGCTGTGTGTGTGGCAATCCCTCCTATCTCCTCCACCTCCTCCTCCTCATCCTGCTGCCCCTGGGCTCCAACACCGCTAGTTGTTGTCTGGAAGTGCTGTCCGCACAGTCAGCAGTCGCTCCTCTGTTATTGGGGTTCAGTAACGTCAGCTGTTCCCCAGCTGTGTGTGTGGCAATACCTCCTATCTCCTCCACCTCCTCCTCCTCATCCTGCTGTCCCTGGGCTCCAACACCGCTAGTTGTTGTCTGGAAGTGCTGTCCACACAGTCAACAGTCGCTCCTCTGTTATTGGGGTTCAGTAACGTCAGCATTTCCCCAGCTGTGTGTGTGGCAATCCCTCCTATCTCCTCCACCTCCTCCTCCTCATCCTGCTGTCCCTGGGCTCCAACACCGCTAGTTGTTGTCTGGAAGTGCTGTCCGCACAGTCAACAGTCGCTCCTCTGTTATTGGGGTTCAGTAACGTCAGCTGTTCCCCAGCTGTGTGTGTGGCAATCCCTCCTATCTCCTCCACCTCCTCCTCCTCATCCTGCTGTCCCTGGGCTCCAACACCGCTAGTTGTTGTCCGGAAGTGCTGTCCGCACAGAGCCAAACACCTCGCCAATGTGTTAGTGGGGTTCAGTAATGCCTGCTGCTCCCCTGCTGTGTAGCCGGCAACGTGTCCTGCAACAGCCACGCAGACACAACAACTTTAAGGGAACCTGGAAGCCACCCCCCCCCAGGCGTTTGTTACTGAAAGAGCCACCTTGTGCAGCAGTAATAATGATGCAAAAGGGAAAAGTGGCTCTTTTTGTGGTGCTCCTTGCACACGCTGAACTTGACATTTATGAAATGTGTCCCCTCACACCGTTAAACCGTCCGGTCGGAGGGACTTTCCTTTGTCATGTGACACAGCACAGCTGTCATTCTTACCCCCTTGGTGCCGTGTGCCGCCTCCTCAGCGTTGTTTGAATCTGTCCTGGAGCCTGCGCTGTTATGTTAGCCCTTGTCCATGCACACATTTTGCGCTGCCCATCTTCTGACATCATTTGGTGTCAGGCTGGCTGCGCCTGTGCGGCCGCGCTGGACGAGATCCCACCTCGTAGTGTCTTCTGATTTAATCCCACTGCGGGCCTGTGATCCATGGACATGCGCAGTGCATATCTTAACCTCCGCCTCTCTCTCATCTCCCTCAGCCTTCTTCAGACTGTGCGCCGTCAGCTGATCCCTAATAGCATGCCACGGCCATGACGCCGCACAGTCTGAAGAAGCTGGAAGGAGGGGAGTGAGAGGCAAGGATATGCACTGCGCATACCCATGGATCACAGGTCCGCAGAGTGATTACATTAGATGACACAGCGAGGCGGGATCTTGGCCAGCGCAGCCGCACAGGCGCAGCCAGCCTGACACCAAATGATGTCAGAAGATGGGCAGCGCAAAATGTGTGCATGGACAAGGGCTAACATAACAGCGCAGGCTCCGGGACAGATTCAAACAACGCTGAGGAGGCGGCGCACAGCGCCAAGGGGGTAAGAATGACAGCTGTGCTGCGTCACATGACAAAGGAAAGTCCCTCCAACCGGACGGTTTAACGGTGTGAGGGGACACATTTCATAAGTGTCAAGTTCAGCGTTTGCAAGGACCATAATTAAAAGAGCTAAGTTTACCTTTTCCAGCATTAGTGCTGTACAATATGGCTCTTTCAGCTACAAACCCCTGGGGGGGGGTTAAAGGTTCCCTTTCAACTTGCTCCAGTGCAGGCTTCGGCCTACACTATGCTCCTCCTGCTGACCCTGGCCTCTAACACCGCCAGTTGGCGCCCAGATGTGCTAGCTGCACAGAGAAAAACACCAGCCAATGTGTCAGTGGGGTTCAGCAACGCCAGCTGTACCCCTGCTGTGTAGCCGGCAATGTGTCCTGCAACTGCCACGCAGACACAACAGACCTAAAGCTGCCACCAGTGCAGGCTTCGGCCTACACTCTGCTCCCTCTACTCCTCCTGCTGACCCTGGGCTCTAACACCGCCAGTTGGGGCCCAGAAGTGCTGGCTGCACAGAGAAAAACACCAGCCAATGTGTCAGTGGGGTTCAGCAACGCCAGCTGTACCCCTGCTGTGTAGCCGGCAATGTGTCCTGCAACTGCCACGCAGACACAACAGACCTAAAGCTGCCACCAGTGCAGGCTTCGGCCTACACTCTGCTCCCTCTACTCCTCCTGCTGACCCTGGGCTCTAACACCGCCAGTTGGGGCCCAGAAGTGCTGGCTGCACAGAGCCAAACACACGCCACTCTGTCAGTGGGGTTCAGCACCGCCAGCTGTTCCCCTGCTGTGTAGCCGGCATCGTGTCCTGCAACAGCCACGCAGACACAAGAACTGAAATTGAAGGGAACCTCTCCCCCCTCCCCCAGGTGTTTGTATGTTTTACAGCCACCTTGTACAGCAGTAATGCTGCATGTGTGCAAGGTGGCTTATAAACTTATTCTCCTTGCACACGTGGAACAGAACACGTCTACAATGTGTCCCCTGAGACCATTAAAACGTCCCTGAGGTGTGACTTTCCTTTGTAATGACACGCAACAACCCCCTTGGTAGCGCTGCCCGTCTTCTGGCATCATTGTTTGGCTGGCTGCGCCTCTGTGGCCGCCCTGGCCCACACAACGCCCCTCGGTGTCTTATTTATTTTGACTGCGAGGGTGTGATTGATGGGCATGAGCAGTGCATATGTTCGCCTGTCCCTCATCTCCTTCGGCCTTCTTCAGACTGTGCGGCTTCATGGCCGTGGCATGCGATAAGGGATCAGCTGACGCCGCATAGTCTGTAGCAGGTGTAAGGACACGGGTGTGAGAGGCGAACATATGTACTGCGCCAGGCCATGAATCCCAGCCCCGCAGTGTGAAACACTGTAAAGACACTGTGGGGCTGGGATTCATGGGCATCGCGAACCGCACCAGCCGACATGAAATGATGGCAGAAGACGGGCAGCGCATGGCCAAGGGATAACGCAACAACGCAGACTCCTGTACATCAAAATTCGATGCTCAGGAGGCCGCACCAAGCACCAAGGTGGTATTTTTGCCAGCTTTTCTGCGTCTCATTACGAAAGGAACTCCCGCCTCCAAGACAGATTGACTGTATAAGGTCCAAAATGTTGTACGTGTTTCATTCAGCTTGTGCAAGGAACAAAATTAAAAGAGCCACCTTTGACTTGCGCAGCACTACTGCTGCATAAGGCGTGGCTCTTCTAGTTTGTAACACCTGAGGGGGGGTTAAAGGTTACCTTTAAAATTGGTTCAATTAGGCTTCGGCCTACACTCTGCTCCCCCTGCAGAGCCTGGGCTCAAACACCGCCAGTTGGTGCCCCGAAGTGCTGGCTGCACAGAGAAAAACACCTCGCCAATGTGTCAGTGGGGTTTAGCACCGCCAGCTGTTCCCCTGCTGTGTAGCCGGCAACGTGTCCTGCAACAGCCACACAGACCCAAAGCTGCCGCCAGTGCAGGCTTCGGCCTACACTCCGCTCCCTCTCCTCCTGCTGACCCTGGGCTCTAACACCGCCAGTTTGTGCCCGGTACTGCTAGCTGCACTGCTGCTGTCCTGCAACAGCCACGCAGACACAACAGACCTACAAATGCCTCCAGTGCAGGCTTCGGCCTACACTCTGCTCCCCCTGCTGACCCTTTGCTCCAAGACCGCTAGTTGGGGCTCTAGGAAGATAAGCTTGAATAGGTCCCCATCCTGGTTCCAGCACCGTCAGCTGGTTTCGGGCAGAGTCTTTGGCTTAGGTGCCTCCTTCTGGGTATCCGAGTTCCACCAACGTCAGGTGGTCCTTGGTAGTGCTTTCAGGCACGGGTACCTCCTGCTTAGTAACCAGGTTCCAGTAACGTCAGCTGGTCCTCGGTAGTTCCATTGGCTCTTGGGCCTTCGGCTACCCATCCGGGTTCCAGTACCGTCAGCTGGTTCTCAGCAGTGTCTTTTGCTCTTGTACCTTCTGCTCCCCATCCTGGTTCCAGTACCGTCAGCTGGTTCCAGGCAGAGCCTTTGGCTTAGGTGCCTCCCTCTGGGTATCCGAGTTCCACCAATGTCAGGTGGTCCTTGGTAGTGCTTTCAGGCACGGGTACCTCCTGCTTAGTAACCGGGTTCCAGTAACGTCAGCTGGTCCTCAGTAGTTCCATTGGCTCTTGGACCTTCGGGTAGCCATCCGAGTTCCAGTTCCATCAGCTGTTTCTCGGCATTTTCTCAGCCTTCTTGTACCTTCTGCTACATTTCCAAGTTCAAGACCCTAAAGACGACGACCCGGAAGACCACCCCTAAGATGACGACGACACCAGAGACGACAACCACTGAGATGACGACGACCCTGGAGACGATGACCCTGAAGACCACCCCGATGACGACGACCCCGGAGACGATGACCCTGGAGACGACGACCCTGGAGACGACGACATGGGAGACCGAGAAGCAGAAGAACAAGAGGCTGCAGAACAAAGAGCAGAAGAACATTAAGCATAACACTAAATATCAGAGCAAAAGATATTATCTAAATTATAAGCAGAAGAAGACTAAGCAGTGTATGGGGGTGAGTCCGTTCCTCCTCGTGGTGCCCCTGGATAAAGCCTGATGCTGCAGGCCAAACTGAACGCGGACAAATGTAACTCTTTTGTGACAGGCAGAACGGAAGGTGTAATCTTCAAACTTTTATAGATAACAACTACGGGAATGCCTGTCACAAATAAGAATATGATGAAGAAGTTGAATATGAAGAAGATAATAGTTAAATAAAAAGAATATGAACAATGTAAAAAAAAAAAATTATAGGTAGAAGATGAAGAAGAAGATGAATAAGGTGAGGAAGTTGATGTCAAAGAAGCTGATGATGAGGATAATGAAGAAGAAAGTGTGGGAGAAGTAAAAAAGAAGGTGAAGGGCGTGGAAGTAGTGAAACATCAATATCTGACAAAAAAAAAAAAATAACAGTCAAAATCTTTCTAACGCCGAACGTCATAAAAAAACCCAAAATCCTGCTATTCTATTTGATTGGTCTAAACCTCTGTGCCTTTAATGTCTCCGCCACCTCCCCCAATACATCCTACATTATTCTTAGTTGTTTTCCTTCATGTAGAATGAACCTACAAGGAAAGAAAGGGTTTATTTTAATTCCAATATTTTCATCCCATTGACTTGCATTGGGATCGGGTATCGGTATCGGATTAGATCCGATACTTTGACGGTATCGAACGATACTTTCCGATACCGATACTTTCCGATATTGGAAGGTATCGCTCAACACTAATTGCTAGATAAGAGTTCTCATCTGTCCATAAATTCCAGGACAGGCCATAAAAATAGAGTACTTTTTTGAATTGTCATTAAAAATATATAACAAATCTGTGATTTTGTTGAGCTGAAGAAACTTATACCAATTATTTTGGCTGTAATCATCATTATTTTACAGTTTACATTGAATGCAAATGATGTCATCATATCGCAGTTATGGGCTCTAGTCAAGCATTGTCATAGGGATATCGCAACAGTTTTCTTTTACCCCGGTCTGTCTTCCCTTGCGTGGTTAGCATAATCCTATACATTTTGGCCTCACACCTCCCTGTGTGGGGGATAGATAAGCGTTAAATTAGGAGCATAGCAAGGTACGTGACACCAGTGTCTCCATCTTTCTAGGTAATCCGGGGGACAGGGATAGACTAGGGCGCACCCTAATTCCAGAGATCAGGTATGCACCCATAGTCCCTTGCCACTACGTAACTTTATCACTGGTTGTACCTTTTTGGATCCATTATGGATCCTGTGGCTGCTCTTTCAGGCAGCTATGACAATCTCTCTTCTCCATGGTTACCCTCATGCCTGGGCATTTTCTCTCCCATCTAATTTTCAGTCACTTCAGATGAGCAAGGAATTTTTTCAGGCTCTGGGTCTTATCTTATCTTATCTTATCTGGGTCCAGTTTGGGTCCAGGGCAGCTGTAAAAGAAAGCATAAAATTAATAATAAATGTTATAAATATTATACTTACCTGTCCAGTGATGCGTCCTCCCATCCCGCTGTCTCCCATCTGCATCTGCTTCCGGGGTCACTCTTTACCTTCTGGTGGTATTCACTGCACTAGGCAGTCTTCGGCTTTTTCCGGCAGTGTTCATGCGGTGGCGTCAGTGAATACCACCGGAAGGTAATGAGTGGCCCCAGAAGCAGATGCAGCCGGGAGACAGCGGGACGGGAGGACTCATCGCTGGACAGGTAAGTATAATTATAATGTTTATTATTAATTTTGCTTTCTTTTACACCCCCCGCCCCATCCCATATCTGTAAAGTCCAAATTCGGGGTTCGGACGCAAGTTTGTGTCATCTCCTGCTCCGAACTCAAACTTTACAGAAAAACTCAAGCGAAACCGCCAATCCTGAACATCAGGGGGTTCACCCATCACTAGTGGTCTACTGAAACTGGGTGCAATGACCCTCGTCTCCATTGTCAATTTTCAGGGAATCATGTGTTTAGGGAATCTAGGCCTGAGTCCACTGAGGAACCCATGCAGTTGGGGGAAAACTTGTTGCCCTCCAGAGGTTTGACAAAAAAAAGGAGTGTTTTTTTGTGGGGGAAATGGGTCATTTTATTGGTACCTGTCCATTCAGATGTAACCACAAACAGCTGCTGGAAAGCTAAGAAGCCCAGATGGGGGGAGGTCAGCAACCTGGGTATACAGTGCCTTGCGAAAGAATTCGGCCCCTTGGAACTTTTTAACCTTTTCCCACACATCATGCTTCAAACATAAAGATGCCAAATGCAAATTTTTGGTGAAGAATCAACAACAAGTGGAACACAATTGTGAAGTTAAATGAAATTTATTGGTTATTTTAAATTTTTGTGGAAATTTAAAAACTGAAAAGTGAGGCGTGCAATATTATTCGGCCCTTTTACTTTCAGTGCAGCAAACTCACTCCAGAAGTTAATTGTGGATCTCTGAATGATCCAATGTTGTCCTAAATGCCTAATGATGATAAATATAATCCATGTACAATCCTACCTTTAGGAAGAAGAGTGTGGCTCTTCGAAACGCGTTGGTTAGCTCTGTCCCCTTATTTTTTGAGCACCTAGACGTTCCACTCTGAACGTGACGTCACAAGTAGGTTGAGTCTATCAGCCATCTTTCTTTTTGCCCCGCGTGACACCTGGGGACGCTGCCGGCCGGAGCTTCTCTAGCTGCATATCGCGCCTCACCATCCGATGCATGGTGCCGGCACGTTGCAGACATGGAAGTTCATCGCACGCTGCAGCACCAATTACTCAAGGTAAGATTGCAGCTATACACAGTCCTACGGCTGGAAGCAGTAGAATAATATAACATATGGATGCGTTAGTATTCTGGCAATCAGAGGGATTTGTTGGTATTTACACAGGTACCTACCGTAGTAAAAGTGGAGGCTTTGGTGTACTGTGTAGCCAGACCTACGTGAAGTATTTCTTTTCTGGTTTACCCTTAAGCGCGGGATCAATATTGTATTACATGGTTTATGACTATCGACACAGTTGGCACTACTCTGTCTGTATCCCAGCAGCTAAGGATTGTTGTGGTTTCTTAGGGTGAGGGCCAGTGTAACCCGTTTAATATTGTGATAAATATAATCCACCTGTGTGTAATCAAGTCTCCGTAAAAATGCACCTGCTCTGTGATTGTCTCAGGGTTCTGTTTGAAGCACAGAGAGCATCATGAAGACCAAGGAACACAACAGGCAGGTTCGTGATACTGTTGTGGAAAAGTTTAATGCTGGATTTGGATACAAAAATATTTCCAAAACTTTAAACATCCCAAGGAGCACTGTGCAAGCGATCATATTGAAATGAAAGGAGTATCATACCACTGCAAATCTACCAAGACCTAGCCATTCCTCTAAACTTTCATCCAAAACAATGAGAAGACTGATCAGAGATGCAGCCAAGAGGCCCATCATCACTCTGGATGAACTGCAGAGATCTACAGCTGAGGTGGAACAATCTGTCCATAGGACAATAATCAGTCGTACACTGCACAAATCCGGCCTCTATGGAAGAGTGGCAAAAAGAAAGCCATTTCTCAAAGATATCCATAAAAGTGTAGTTTAACGTTAGCATCAAGCCACTTGGGAGACACACCAAACATGTGGAAGAAGGTGCTCTGGTCTCAGATGAAACCAAAATCGAACTGTTTGGCAACAATGCCAAACGATATGTTTGGCATAAAGGCAACAAAGCTCGTCACCCTGAACACACCATCCCCACTGTCAAACATGGTGGTGGCAGCATCACGGTTTGGGCCTGCTTTTCTTCAGCATGGACAGGGAAGATGGTTAAAATTGATGGGAAGATGGAATGAGCCAAATACAGGACCATTCTTGAAGAAAACTTGTTGGAGTCTGCAAAACACCTGAGACTGGGACGGAGATTTGTCTTCCAACAATACAATGATCCCAAACATAAAGTTAAATCTACAATGGAATGGTTCACAAATAATCATATCCAGGTGTTAGAATGGCCAATTCAAAGTCCAGATCTCAATCCAATGGAGAATCTGTGGAAAGAGCTGAAAACTGCTGTTCACAAACGATCTCCATCAAACCTCACTGAGCTCGAGCTCTTTGTCAAGGAAGAATTGTCATGTCTCACGACTTGAGAAATCATTTAATATTTGCATTGCTTGTGTTCAATCCTTTTTTCTAGGCAGAAGTTTGCCTTTCTCTGTATTTTGTCCCAACTCTCTCCCTGTAGTCTTGTGATGTATGTTTGTTCTCGCCCTTATTCTCCATTTTGTCATCATTCCTCCATCTGTATGCATCTTACTGCATGTCCTCTGTTGAATATTCCTTTTTACCTGCTACTTTCATCATAATACAAGAATTTCAGTTAAAGCAATCCTCTTTTCCTGGAGTCTTCTTACATGAGATCGTGGCTGAGTTAAGCTGTCTGATTAAATTGGTATGAACATGAGTACAGGTGAATACGGAAGCGCCTAAAAGTAAAGGTCTATCCAAGCACTACTACGTTCTACATATCCATGAGTCAGAATAGTAATAAGGAATATCCTGCCTTTAGAGACAGTAACTCAAGGTCTGTGCTGAACTTCAGTAAAAAGGACGTTGCCCAGATAGATAGTAAAGGTACCTTCACACGAAACGACTTTGTAACGATATCGCTAGCGATCCGTGACGTTGCAGCGTCCTCGCTAGCGATATCGTTTCGTTTGACACGCAGCAGCGATCAGGATCCTGCTGTGATGTCGCTGGTCGCTGAATAAAGTCCAGAACTTTATTTGGTCGTCCGATCGCCGTGTATCGTTGTGTTTGAAAGCAAAAGCAACGATACCAGCGATATTTTACACTGGTAACCAGGGTAAACATCGGGTTACCAAGCGCAGGGCCGCGCTTAGTAACCCGATGTTTACCCTGGTTACCAGCGTAAAAGTAAAAAAAACAAACAGTACATGCTCACCTGCACGTCCCCCAGCGTCTGCTTCCTGACACTGACTGAGCCCGGCCCTAAAGTGAAAGTGAAAGCACAGCGGTGACGTCACCGCTGTGCTGTTAGGGCCGGAGCTCAGTCAGTGTCAGGAAGCAGACGCTGGGGGACGCGCAGGTGAGCATGTACTGTTTGTTTTTTTTACTTTTACGCTGGTAACCAGGGTAAACATCGGGTTACTAAGCGCGGCCCTGCGCTTAGCAACCCGATGTTTACCCTGGTTACCCGGGGACCTCGGCATCGTTGGTCGCTGGAGAGCGGTCTGTGTGACAGCTCCCCAGCGATCAAACAGCGACGCTGCAGCGATCGGCATCGTTGTCGCTATCGCTGCAGCGTCGCTTCGTGTGAAGGTACCTTAACCCAGTTTCCAGCCAGACCCCAGCGTGCATAGAAGCACACACCGCAGATAAACAGTCAGAAGTATAACCCTCATCATCCACTCTTCCTGCCTGCAATCAAATCACGTCTGAAGCACGGAATACAATGTCCCTACCAGACTTACAAACACAGGAAAGAGACCCAGATCCCCATCCACCAGCTAGTGAAAGAGGAAAACGTACAGTCAAACCTACATGGAAGGTCATGGAGAATTTAGAGACTGCAAAGGGTGTCGTATATCGTGATGTGTCTTCACTAGTGTTGAGCGATACTTTCCGATATCGGAAAGTATCGGTATCGGAAAGTATCGGCCGATACCGTCAAAATATCGGATCTAATCCGATACCGATACCCGATCCCAATGCAAGTCAATGGGACGAAAATATCGGAATTAAAATAAACCCTTTATAAACTTGTAGGTTCATTCTACATGAAGGAAAACAACTAAGAATAATGTAGGATGTATTGGGGGACGTGGCGGAGACATTAAAGGCACAGAGGTTTAGCCCAATGTAATAGAATAGCAGGATTTTTTTTTTTTATGACGTTCGGCGGTAGAAAGATTTTGACTATGTTAATTTTTTTTTTATTTTGTCAGATATTGATGTTTCACTACTTCCACGCCCTTCACCTTCTTTTTTACTTCTCCCACACTTTCTTCTTCATTATCCTCATCATCAGCTTCTTTGACATCAACTTCTTCACCTTATTCATCTTCTTCTTCATCTTCTACCTATTATTTTTTTGGTTACATTGTTCATATTCTTTTTATTTTACTATTATCTTCATCATATTCTACTTCTTCATCATATTCTTATTTGTGACAGGCATTCCCGTAGTTGTTATCTATAAAAGTTTGAAGATTACACCTTCCGTTCTGCCTGTCACAAAAGAGTTACATTTGTCCGCGTTCAGTTTGGCCTGCAGCATCAGGCTTTATCCAGGGGCACCACAAGGAGGAACGGACTCCCCCCATACACTGCTTAGTCTTCTTCTGCTTATAATTTAGATAATATTTTTTGCTCTGATATTTAGTGTTATGCTTAATGTTCTTCTGCTCTTTGTTCTGCAGCCTCTTGTTCTTCTGCTTCTCGGTCTTCCAGGTCGTCGTCGTCTCCAGGGTCGTCGTCTCCGGGGTCCTCGTCATCGGGGTGGTCTTCAGGGTCATCGTCTCCAGGGTCGTCGTCATCACGGTGGTTGTCGTCTCTGGTGTCGTCGTCATCTTAGGGGTGGTCTTCCGGGTCATCGTGTTTAGTCTCTTGAACTTGGAAATGTAGCAGAAGGTACAAGAAGGCTGAGAAAATGCCGAGAACCAGCTGATGGAACTGGAACTCGGATGGCTACCCGAAGGTCCAAGAGCCAATGGAACTACCGAGGACCAGCTGACGTTACTGGAACCCGGTTACTAAGCAGGAGGTACCCGTGCCTGAAAGCACTACCAAGGACCACCTGACGTTGGTGGAACTCGGATACCCAGAGGGAGGCACCTAAGCCAAAGGCTCTGCCCAGAACCAGCTGACAGTACTGGAACCAGGATGGGGAGCAGAAGGTACAAGAGCAAGTGTCTGCGTGGCTTTTGCAGGACACGATGCCGACTGCACAGCAGGGGAACAGCTGGCGGTGCTGGACCCCACTGACACATTGGCTGGTGTTTTTCTCTGTGCAGCTAGCAGTACCGGGCCCCAACTGGCGGTGTTAGAGCCCGGGGTCAGCAGGAGGAGGAGCAGGAGGAGGAGCAAGGGGGAGGGGAGTGTAGGCCGAAGCCTGCAGTGGCGGCAGCTTTGGGTCTGTTGTGCCTGCGTGGCGGTCGCAGGACACGTTGCCGGCTACACAGCAGGGGAACAGCTGGCGGTGCTGAACCCCACTGACACATTGGCGAGGTGTTTGGCTCTGTGCAGCCAGCACTTCCGGACAGCAACTAGCGTTGTTGGAGCCCGGGCTCTGCCGGTGGAGCAGAGTGTAGGCCGAAGCCTAATTGAACCGATTTCAAAGGTAACCTTTAACCCCCCCTCAGGGGTTACAAACTAGAAGAGCCACAGCTTATGCAGCAGTAGTGCCGCACAAGTCAAAGGTTGCTCTTTTAATTTTGCTCCTTGCACACGCCGAATGAAACACGTATAACATTTAGCCCTTTATACAGTCAAACTGTGTTGGAGGCGCGAGTTCCCTTTGTAATGAGACGCAGCACAGATGTCAAGAATCCCACCTTGGTGCTGGGTGCAGCCTCCTGAGCGTTGTTATTTGCTGTACAGGAGTCTGCGCTGTCGTGTTATCCCCCGGCCTAGCGCTGTTAGCGCTGCCCATCTTCTGACCTCATTTAATGTCGGCCGGTGCGGTTCGCGATGACCATGAATCCCAGCCCCGCAGTGTCTTAACATTGTTAAAACACTGCGGGGCTGGGATTCATGGCCTGGCGCAGCACATATGTTCGCCTCTCGCACTCGGGTCCTTACACCCACTTCAGACTGTGCGGCGTCAGCTGATCCCTTATCGCATGCCACGGCCATGAAGCCGCACAGTCTGAAGAAGGCGGAAGGAGATGAGTGACAACAGGCGAAGATATGCACTGCTCATGCCCATCAATCACACCCTCGCAGTCCCAATAAATAAGACACCGAGGGGCGTTGTGTGGGTCAGGGCGGCCGCAGAGGCGCAGGCAGCCAAAGAATGATGCCAGAAGACGGGCAGCGCTACCAAGGGGGTTGCAGCGTGTCATTACAAAGGAAAGTCACACCACCGGGACGGTTAAATGGTCACACAGAGGACACATTTTAGACGTGTTTTCAGTTCCACATGTGCGAGGAGAATACGTTTATGAGCCACCTTGCACACATGCAGCATTACCGCTGTACGAGGTGGCTGTAAAATGTACAAACGCCTGGGGGAGGGGGGACAGGTTCCCTTCAATTTCAGTTCTTGTGTCTGCGTGGCTTTTGCAGGACACATTGCCGGCTACACAGCAGGGGAACAGCTGGCGGTGCTGGACCCCACTGACACATTGGCTGGTGTTTTTCTCTGTGCAGCTAGCAGTACCGGGCCCCAACTGGCGGTGTTAGAGCCCGGGGTCAGCAGGAGGAGGAGCAGGAGGAGGAGCAAGGGGGAGGGGAGTGTAGGCCGAAGCCTGCAGTGGCGGCAGCTTTGGGTCTGTTGTGCCTGCGTGGCGGTCGCAGGACACGTTGCCGGCTACACAGCAGGGGAACAGCTGGCGGTGCTGAACCCCACTGACACATTGGCGAGGTGTTTGGCTCTGTGCAGCCAGCACTTCCGGACAGCAACTAGTGTTGTTGGAGCCCGGGCTCTGCCGGTGGAGCAGAGTGTAGGCCGAAGCCTAATTGAACCGATTTCAAAGGTAACCTTTAACCCCCCCTCAGGGGTTACAAACTAGAAGAGCCACAGCTTATGCAGCAGTAGTGCCGCACAAGTCAAAGGTTGCTCTTTTAATTTTGCTCCTTGCACACGCCGAATGAAACACGTATAACATTTAGCCCTTTATACAGTCAAACTGTGTTGGAGGCGCGAGTTCCCTTTGTAATGAGACGCAGCACAGATGTCAAGAATCCCACCTTGGTGCTGGGTGCAGCCTCCTGAGCGTTGTTATTTGCTGTACAGGAGTCTGCGCTGTCGTGTTATCCCCCGGCCTAGCGCTGTTAGCGCTGCCCATCTTCTGACCTCATTTAATGTCGGCCGGTGCGGTTCGCGATGACCATGAATCCCAGCCCCGCAGTGTCTTAACATTGTTAAAACACTGCGGGGCTGGGATTCATGGCCTGGCGCAGCACATATGTTCGCCTCTCGCACTCGGGTCCTTACACCCGCTTCAGACTGTGCGGCGTCAGCTGATCCCTTATCGCATGCCACGGCCATGAAGCCGCACAGTCTGAAGAAGGCGGAAGGAGATGAGTGACAACAGGCGAAGATATGCACTGCTCATGCCCATCAATCACACCCTCGCAGTCCCAATAAATAAGACACCGAGGGGCGTTGTGTGGGTCAGGGCGGCCGCAGAGGCGCAGGCAGCCAAAGAATGATGCCAGAAGACGGGCAGTGCTACCAAGGGGGTTGCAGCGTGTCATTACAAAGGAAAGTCACACCACCGGGACGGTTAAATGGTCACACAGAGGACACATTTTAGACGTGTTTTCAGTTCCACATGTGCGAGGAGAATACGTTTATGAGCCACCTTGCACACATGCAGCATTACCGCTGTACGAGGTGGCTGTAAAACGTACAAACGCCTGGGGGAGGGGGGACAGGTTCCCTTCAATTTCAGTTCTTGTGTCTGCGTGGCTTTTGCAGGACACGTTGCCGGCTACACAGCAGGGGAACAGCTGGCGGTGCTGGACCCCACTGACACATTGGCTGGTGTTTTTCTCTGTGCAGCTAGCAGTACCGGGCCCCAACTGGCGGTGTTAGAGCCCGGGGTCAGCAGGAGGAGGAGCAGGAGGAGGAGCAAGGGGGAGGGGAGTGTAGGCCGAAGCCTGCAGTGGCGGCAGCTTTGGGTCTGTTGTGCCTGCGTGGCGGTCGCAGGACACGTTGCCGGCTACACAGCAGGGGAACAGCTGGCGGTGCTGAACCCCACTGACACATTGGCGAGGTGTTTGGCTCTGTGCAGCCAGCACTTCCGGACAGCAACTAGCGTTGTTGGAGCCCGGGCTCTGCCGGTGGAGCAGAGTGTAGGCCGAAGCCTAATTGAACCGATTTCAAAGGTAACCTTTAACCCCCCCTCAGGGGTTACAAACTAGAAGAGCCACAGCTTATGCAGCAGTAGTGCCGCACAAGTCAAAGGTTGCTCTTTTAATTTTGCTCCTTGCACACGCCGAATGAAACACGTATAACATTTAGCCCTTTATACAGTCAAACTGTGTTGGAGGCGCGAGTTCCCTTTGTAATGAGGCGCAGCACAGATGTCAAGAATCCCACCTTGGTGCTGGGTGCAGCCTCCTGAGCGTTGTTATTTGCTGTACAGGAGTCTGCGCTGTCGTGTTATCCCCCGGCCTAGCGCTGTTAGCGCTGCCCATCTTCTGACCTCATTTAATGTCGGCCGGTGCGGTTCGCGATGACCATGAATCCCAGCCCCGCAGTGTCTTAACATTGTTAAAACACTGCGGGGCTGGGATTCATGGCCTGGCGCAGCACATATGTTCGTCTCTCGCACTCGGGTCCTTACACCCGCTTCAGACTGTGCGGCGTCAGCTGATCCCTTATCGCATGCCACGGCCATGAAGCCGCACAGTCTGAAGAAGGCGGAAGGAGATGAGTGACAACAGGCGAAGATATGCACTGCTCATGCCCATCAATCACACCCCCGCAGTCCCAATAAATAAGACACCGAGGGGCGTTGTGTGGGTCAGGGCGGCCGCAGAGGCGCAGGCAGCCAAAGAATGATGCCAGAAGACGGGCAGTGCTACCAAGGGGGTTGCAGCGTGTCATTACAAAGGAAAGTCACACCACCGGGACGGTTAAATGGTCACACAGAGGACACATTTTAGACGTGTTTTCAGTTCCACATGTGCGAGGAGAATACGTTTATGAGCCACCTTGCACACATGCAGCATTACCGCTGTACGAGGTGGCTGTAAAACGTACAAACGCCTGGGGGAGGGGGGACAGGTTCCCTTCAATTTCAGTTCTTGTGTCTGCGTGGCTTTTGCAGGACACGATGCCGGCTACACAGCAGGGGAACAGCTGGCGGTGCTGAACCCCACTGACACATTGGCTGGTGTTTTTCTCTGTGCAGCTAGCAGTACCGGGCCCTAACTGGCGGTGTTGGAGCCCAGGGTCAGCAGGAGGAGGAGAGGGAGCAGAGTGTAGGCCGAAGCCTGCACTGGAGCAAGTTGAAAGGGAAACTTTAACCCCCCCCCCAGGCGTTTGTAGCTGAAAGAGCCATCGTGTACAGCACTAATGCTGGAAAAGGTAAACTTAGCTCTTTTAATTATGGTCCTTGCACATGCTGAACCTAACACTTATGAAAAGTGTCCCCTCCTACCGTGATACCGTCCGGTAGGTGGAACTTTCCTTTGTGATGTGACGCAGCACAGCCGTCATTCTTACCCCCTTGGCGCCGTGCGCCGCCTCCTCAGCGTTGTTTGAATCAGTCCCGGAGCTTGCGCTGTTAGGTTAGCCCTTGGCCATGCACACATTTTGCGCTGCCCGTCTTCTGACATCATTTGGTGTCAGGCTGGCTGCGCCTGTGCGGCCGCGCTGGCCGAGATCCCGCCTCGTACTGTCTTCTGATTTCATCCCACTGGGGGCCTGAGATCCGTGGCCATGCGCAGTGCATATCCTCGCCTCTCACTCCCCTCCCTACGGCTTCTTCAGACTGTGCGGTGTCACGGCCGTGGCATGCTATTAGGGACCAGCTGACACCGCACAGTTTGAAGAAGCCGTAGGGAGATGAGTGAGAGGTGGAGGTTCAGATATGCACTGCGCATGTCCATGGATCTCAGGCCCCCAGTGGGATGAAATCAGAAGACAGTACGAGGCGGGATCTCGGCCAGCGCGGCCGCACAGGCGCAGCCAGCCTGACACCAAATGATGTCAGAAGACGGGCAGCGCAAAATGTGTGCATGGCCAAGGGCTAACCTAACAGCGCAGGCTCCGGGACTGATTCAAACAACGCTGAGGAGGCGGCGCACGGCGCCAAGGGGGTAAGAATGACGGCTGTGCTGCGTCACATCACAAAGGAAAGTTCCACCTACCGGACGGTATCACAGTAGGAGGGGACACTTTTCATAAGTGGTAGGTTCAGCATGTGCAAGGAGCACCACGAAAAGAGGCACTTTTTCCCTTTGCATCATTACTGCTGCACAAGGTGGCTCCTTCAGTAACAAACGCCTGGGGGGGGGGGACAGGTTCCCTTAAATTTAACTTGTTGTGCCTGCGTGGCGGTCGCAGTACACGTTGCCGTATACACAGCACGGGAACAGCTGACGTTACTGAACCCCAATAACAGAGGAGGGACTGTTGACTGTGCGTACAGCACTACCAGGCAACAACTAGCGGTGTTGGAGCCCAGGGACAGGTGGAGGAGGAGGAGGTGGAGGAGGTAGGAGGGATTGCCACACACACAGCAGGGGAACAGCTGACGTTACTGAACCCCAATAACAGAGGAGGGACTGTTGGGACTGTGCGTACAGCACTACCAGGCAACAACTAGCGGTGTTGGAGCCCAGGGACAGGTGGAGGAGGAGGAGGTGGAGGAGATAGGAGGGATTGCCACACACACAGCAGGGGAACAGATGACGTTACTGAACCCCAATAACAGAGGAGGGACTGTTGACTGTGCGTACAGCACTACCAGGCAACAACTAGCGGTGTTGGAGCCCAGGGACAGGTGGAGGAGGAGGAGGTGGAGGAGATAGGAGGGATTGCCACACACACAGCAGGGGAACAGCTGATGTTACTGAACCCCAATAACAGAGGAGGGACTGTTGGGACTGTGCGTACAGCACTACCAGGCAACAACTAGCGGTGTTGGAGCCCAGGGACAGGTGGAGGAGGAGGAGGTGGAGGAGATAGGAGGGATTGCCACACACACAGCAGGGGAACAGCTGACGTTACTGAACCCCAATAACAGAGGAGTGACTGTTGACTGTGCGTACAGCACTTCTGGACAGCAACTAGCGGTGTTGGAGCCCAGGGACAGGAGGAGGAGGAGGAGGTGGAGGAGATAGGAGGGATTGCCACACACACAGCAGGGGAACAGCTGACGTTACTGAACCCCAATAACAGAGGAGGGACTGTTGGGACTGTGCGTACAGCACTACCAGGCAACAACTAGCGGTGTTGGAGCCCAGGGACAGGTGGAGGAGGAGGAGGTGGAGGAGATAGGAGGGATTGCCACACACACAGCAGGGGAACAGCTGACGTTACTGAACCCCAATAACAGAGGAGGGACTGTTGGGACTGTGCGTACAGCACTACCAGGCAACAACTAGCGGTGTTGGAGCCCAGGGACAGGTGGAGGAGGAGGAGGTGGAGGAGATAGGAGGGATTGCCACACACACAGCAGGGGAACAGCTGACGTTACTGAACCCCAATAACAGAGGAGGGACTGTTGGGACTGTGCGTACAGCACTACCAGGCAACAACTAGCGGTGTTGGAGCCCAGGGACAGGTGGAGGAGGAGGTGGAGGAGGAGATAGGAGGGATTGCCACACACACAGCAGGGGAACAGCTGACGTTACTGAACCCCAATAACAGAGGAGGGACTGTTGGGACTGTGCGTACAGCACTACCAGGCAACAACTAGTGGTGTTGGAGCCCAGGGACAGGTGGAGGAGGAGGAGGTGGAGGAGGTAGGAGGGATTGCCACACACACAGCAGGGGAACAGCTGACGTTACTGAACCCCAATAACAGAGGAGGGACTGTTGGGACTGTGCGTACAGCACTACCAGGCAACAACTAGCGGTGTTGGAGCCCAGGGACAGGTGGAGGAGGAGGTGGAGGAGGAGATAGGAGGGATTGCCACACACACAGCAGGGGAACAGCTGACGTTACTGAACCCCAATAACAGAGGAGGGACTGTTGGGACTGTGCGTACAGCACTACCAGGCAACAACTAGCGGTGTTGGAGCCCAGGGACAGGTGGAGGAGGAGGAGGTGGAGGAGGTAGGAGGGATTGCCACACACACAGCAGGGGAACAGCTGACGTTACTGAACCCCAATAACAGAGGAGTGACTGTTGACTGTGCGTACAGCACTTCTGGACAGCAACTAGCGGTGTTGGAGCCCAGGGACAGGAGGAGGAGGAGGAGGTGGAGGAGATAGGAGGGATTGCCACACACACAGCAGGGGAACAGCTGACGTTACTGAACCCCAATAACAGAGGAGGGACTGTTGGGACTGTGCGTACAGCACTACCAGGCAACAACTAGCGGTGTTGGAGCCCAGGGACAGGTGGAGGAGGAGGAGGTGGAGGAGATAGGAGGGATTGCCACACACACAGCAGGGGAACAGCTGACGTTACTGAACCCCAATAACAGAGGAGGGACTGTTGGGACTGTGCGTACAGCACTACCAGGCAACAACTAGCGGTGTTGGAGCCCAGGGACAGGTGGAGGAGGAGGAGGTGGAGGAGAGAGGAGGGATTGCCACACACACAGCAGGGGAACAGCTGATGTTACTGAACCCCAATAACAGAGGAGTGACTGTTGACTGTGCGTACAGCACTTCTGGACAGCAACTAGCGGTGTTGGAGCCCAGGGACAGGAGGAGGAGGAGGAGGTGGAGGAGATAGGAGGGATTGCCACACACACAGCAGGGGAACAGCTGACGTTACTGATCCCCAATAACAGAGGAGGGACTGTTGGGACTGTGCGTACAGCACTACCAGGCAACAACTAGCGGTGTTGGAGCCCAGGGACAGCTGGAGGAGGAGGAGGTGGAGGAGGTAGGAGGGATTGCCACACACACAGCAGGGGAACAGCTGACGTTACTGAACCCCAATAACAGAGGAGGGACTGTTGACTGTGTGTACAGCACTACCAGGCAACAACTAGCGGTGTTGGAGCCCAGGGACAGGTGGAGGAGGAGGAGGTGGAGGAGATAGGAGGGATTGCCACACACACAGCAGGGGAACAGCTGACGTTACTGATCCCCAATAACAGAGGAGGGACTGTTGGGACTGTGCGTACAGCACTACCAGGCAACAACTAGCGGTGTTGGAGCCCAGGGACAGCTGGAGGAGGAGGAGGTGGAGGAGGTAGGAGGGATTGCCACACACACAGCAGGGGAACAGCTGACGTTACTGAACCCCAATAACAGAGGAGGGACTGTTGACTGTGTGTACAGCACTACCAGGCAACAACTAGCGGTGTTGGAGCCCAGGGACAGGTGGAGGAGGAGGAGGTGGAGGAGATAGGAGGGATTGCCACACACACAGCAGGGGAACAGATGACGTTACTGAACCCCAATAACAGAGGAGGGACTGTTGACTGTGCGTACAGCACTACCAGGCAACAACTAGCGGTGTTGGAGCCCAGGGACAGGTGGAGGAGGAGGAGGTGGAGGAGATAGGAGGGATTGCCACACACACAGCAGGGGAACAGCTGATGTTACTGAACCCCAATAACAGAGGAGGGACTGTTGGGACTGTGCGTACAGCACTACCAGGCAACAACTAGCGGTGTTGGAGCCCAGGGACAGGTGGAGGAGGAGGAGGTGGAGGAGATAGGAGGGATTGCCACACACACAGCAGGGGAACAGCTGACGTTACTGAACCCCAATAACAGAGGAGTGACTGTTGACTGTGCGTACAGCACTTCTGGACAGCAACTAGCGGTGTTGGAGCCCAGGGACAGGAGGAGGAGGAGGAGGTGGAGGAGATAGGAGGGATTGCCACACACACAGCAGGGGAACAGCTGACGTTACTGAACCCCAATAACAGAGGAGGGACTGTTGGGACTGTGCGTACAGCACTACCAGGCAACAACTAGTGGTGTTGGAGCCCAGGGACAGGTGGAGGAGGAGGAGGTGGAGGAGGTAGGAGGGATTGCCACACACACAGCAGGGGAACAGCTGACGTTACTGAACCCCAATAACAGAGGAGGGACTGTTGGGACTGTGCGTACAGCACTACCAGGCAACAACTAGCGGTGTTGGAGCCCAGGGACAGGTGGAGGAGGAGGTGGAGGAGGAGATAGGAGGGATTGCCACACACACAGCAGGGGAACAGCTGACGTTACTGAACCCCAATAACAGAGGAGGGACTGTTGGGACTGTGCGTACAGCACTACCAGGCAACAACTAGCGGTGTTGGAGCCCAGGGACAGGTGGAGGAGGAGGAGGTGGAGGAGGTAGGAGGGATTGCCACACACACAGCAGGGGAACAGCTGACGTTACTGAACCCCAATAACAGAGGAGTGACTGTTGACTGTGCGTACAGCACTTCTGGACAGCAACTAGCGGTGTTGGAGCCCAGGGACAGGAGGAGGAGGAGGAGGTGGAGGAGATAGGAGGGATTGCCACACACACAGCAGGGGAACAGCTGACGTTACTGAACCCCAATAACAGAGGAGGGACTGTTGGGACTGTGCGTACAGCACTACCAGGCAACAACTAGCGGTGTTGGAGCCCAGGGACAGGTGGAGGAGGAGGAGGTGGAGGAGATAGGAGGGATTGCCACACACACAGCAGGGGAACAGCTGACGTTACTGAACCCCAATAACAGAGGAGGGACTGTTGGGACTGTGCGTACAGCACTACCAGGCAACAACTAGCGGTGTTGGAGCCCAGGGACAGGTGGAGGAGGAGGAGGTGGAGGAGAGAGGAGGGATTGCCACACACACAGCAGGGGAACAGCTGATGTTACTGAACCCCAATAACAGAGGAGTGACTGTTGACTGTGCGTACAGCACTTCTGGACAGCAACTAGCGGTGTTGGAGCCCAGGGACAGGAGGAGGAGGAGGAGGTGGAGGAGATAGGAGGGATTGCCACACACACAGCAGGGGAACAGCTGACGTTACTGATCCCCAATAACAGAGGAGGGACTGTTGGGACTGTGCGTACAGCACTACCAGGCAACAACTAGCGGTGTTGGAGCCCAGGGACAGCTGGAGGAGGAGGAGGTGGAGGAGGTAGGAGGGATTGCCACACACACAGCAGGGGAACAGCTGACGTTACTGAACCCCAATAACAGAGGAGGGACTGTTGACTGTGTGTACAGCACTACCAGGCAACAACTAGCGGTGTTGGAGCCCAGGGACAGGTGGAGGAGGAGGAGGTGGAGGAGATAGGAGGGATTGCCACACACACAGCAGGGGAACAGCTGACGTTACTGATCCCCAATAACAGAGGAGGGACTGTTGGGACTGTGCGTACAGCACTACCAGGCAACAACTAGCGGTGTTGGAGCCCAGGGACAGCTGGAGGAGGAGGAGGTGGAGGAGGTAGGAGGGATTGCCACACACACAGCAGGGGAACAGCTGACGTTACTGAACCCCAATAACAGAGGAGGGACTGTTGACTGTGTGTACAGCACTACCAGCCAACAACTAGCGGTGTTGGAGCCCAGGGACAGGTGGAGGAGGAGGAGGTGGAGGAGATAGGAGGGATTGCCACACACACAGCAGGGGAACAGATGACGTTACTGAACCCCAATAACAGAGGAGGGACTGTTGACTGTGCGTACAGCACTACCAGGCAACAACTAGCGGTGTTGGAGCCCAGGGACAGGTGGAGGAGGAGGAGGTGGAGGAGATAGGAGGGATTGCCACACACACAGCAGGGGAACAGCTGATGTTACTGAACCCCAATAACAGAGGAGGGACTGTTGGGACTGTGCGTACAGCACTACCAGGCAACAACTAGCGGTGTTGGAGCCCAGGGACAGGTGGAGGAGGAGGAGGTGGAGGAGATAGGAGGGATTGCCACACACACAGCAGGGGAACAGCTGACGTTACTGAACCCCAATAACAGAGGAGTGACTGTTGACTGTGCGTACAGCACTTCTGGACAGCAACTAGCGGTGTTGGAGCCCAGGGACAGGAGGAGGAGGAGGAGGTGGAGGAGATAGGAGGGATTGCCACACACACAGCAGGGGAACAGCTGACGTTACTGAACCCCAATAACAGAGGAGGGACTGTTGGGACTGTGCGTACAGCACTACCAGGCAACAACTAGCGGTGTTGGAGCCCAGGGACAGGTGGAGGAGGAGGAGGTGGAGGAGATAGGAGGGATTGCCACACACACAGCAGGGGAACAGCTGACGTTACTGAACCCCAATAACAGAGGAGGGACTGTTGGGACTGTGCGTACAGCACTACCAGGCAACAACTAGCGGTGTTGGAGCCCAGGGACAGGTGGAGGAGGAGGAGGTGGAGGAGATAGGAGGGATTGCCACACACACAGCAGGGGAACAGCTGACGTTACTGAACCCCAATAACAGAGGAGTGACTGTTGACTGTGCGTACAGCACTTCTGGACAGCAACTAGCGGTGTTGGAGCCCAGGGACAGGAGGAGGAGGAGGAGGTGGAGGAGATAGGAGGGATTGCCACACACACAGCAGGGGAACAGCTGACGTTACTGAACCCCAATAACAGAGGAGGGACTGTTGGGACTGTGCGTACAGCACTACCAGGCAACAACTAGTGGTGTTGGAGCCCAGGGACAGGTGGAGGAGGAGGAGGTGGAGGAGGTAGGAGGGATTGCCACACACACAGCAGGGGAACAGCTGACGTTACTGAACCCCAATAACAGAGGAGGGACTGTTGGGACTGTGCGTACAGCACTACCAGGCAACAACTAGCGGTGTTGGAGCCCAGGGACAGGTGGAGGAGGAGGTGGAGGAGGAGATAGGAGGGATTGCCACACACACAGCAGGGGAACAGCTGACGTTACTGAACCCCAATAACAGAGGAGGGACTGTTGGGACTGTGCGTACAGCACTACCAGGCAACAACTAGCGGTGTTGGAGCCCAGGGACAGGTGGAGGAGGAGGAGGTGGAGGAGGTAGGAGGGATTGCCACACACACAGCAGGGGAACAGCTGACGTTACTGAACCCCAATAACAGAGGAGTGACTGTTGACTGTGCGTACAGCACTTCTGGACAGCAACTAGCGGTGTTGGAGCCCAGGGACAGGAGGAGGAGGAGGAGGTGGAGGAGATAGGAGGGATTGCCACACACACAGCAGGGGAACAGCTGACGTTACTGAACCCCAATAACAGAGGAGGGACTGTTGGGACTGTGCGTACAGCACTACCAGGCAACAACTAGCGGTGTTGGAGCCCAGGGACAGGTGGAGGAGGAGGAGGTGGAGGAGATAGGAGGGATTGCCACACACACAGCAGGGGAACAGCTGACGTTACTGAACCCCAATAACAGAGGAGGGACTGTTGGGACTGTGCGTACAGCACTACCAGGCAACAACTAGCGGTGTTGGAGCCCAGGGACAGGTGGAGGAGGAGGAGGTGGAGGAGAGAGGAGGGATTGCCACACACACAGCAGGGGAACAGCTGATGTTACTGAACCCCAATAACAGAGGAGTGACTGTTGACTGTGCGTACAGCACTTCTGGACAGCAACTAGCGGTGTTGGAGCCCAGGGACAGGAGGAGGAGGAGGAGGTGGAGGAGATAGGAGGGATTGCCACACACACAGCAGGGGAACAGCTGACGTTACTGATCCCCAATAACAGAGGAGGGACTGTTGGGACTGTGCGTACAGCACTACCAGGCAACAACTAGCGGTGTTGGAGCCCAGGGACAGCTGGAGGAGGAGGAGGTGGAGGAGGTAGGAGGGATTGCCACACACACAGCAGGGGAACAGCTGACGTTACTGAACCCCAATAACAGAGGAGGGACTGTTGACTGTGTGTACAGCACTACCAGGCAACAACTAGCGGTGTTGGAGCCCAGGGACAGGTGGAGGAGGAGGAGGTGGAGGAGATAGGAGGGATTGCCACACACACAGCAGGGGAACAGCTGACGTTACTGAACCCCAATAACAGAGGAGGGACTGTTGGGACTGTGCGTACAGCACTACCAGGCAACAACTAGCGGTGTTGGAGCCCAGGGACAGGTGGAGGAGGAGGAGGTGGAGGAGGTAGGAGGGATTGCCACACACACAGCAGGGGAACAGCTGACGTTACTGAACCCCAATAACAGAGGAGGGACTGTTGGGACTGTGCGTACAGCACTACCAGGCAACAACTAGCGGTGTTGGAGCCCAGGGACAGGTGGAGGAGGAGGTGGAGGAGGAGATAGGAGGGATTGCCACACACACAGCAGGGGAACAGCTGACGTTACTGAACCCCAATAACAGAGGAGGGACTGTTGGGACTGTGCGTACAGCACTACCAGGCAACAACTAGCGGTGTTGGAGCCCAGGGACAGGTGGAGGAGGAGGAGGTGGAGGAGGTAGGAGGGATTGCCACACACACAGCAGGGGAACAGCTGACGTTACTGAACCCCAATAACAGAGGAGGGACTGTTGGGACTGTGCGTACAGCACTACCAGGCAACAACTAGCGGTGTTGGAGCCCAGGGACAGGTGGAGGAGGAGGTGGAGGAGGAGATAGGAGGGATTGCCACACACACAGCAGGGGAACAGCTGACGTTACTGAACCCCAATAACAGAGGAGGGACTGTTGGGACTATGCGTACAGCACTACCAGGCAACAACTAGCGGTGTTGGAGCCCAGGGACAGGTGGAGGAGGAGGAGGTGGAGGAGGTAGGAGGGATTGCCACACACACAGCAGGGGAACAGCTGACATTACTGAACCCCAATAACAGAGGAGGGACTGTTGGGACTGTGCGTATAGCACTACCAGGCAACAACTAGCGGTGTTGGAGCCCAGGGACAGGTGGAGGAGGAGGAGGTGGAGGAGGTAGGAGGGATTGCCACACACACAGCAGGGGAACAGCTGACGTTACTGAACCCCAATAACAGAGGAGGGACTGTTGGGACTGTGCGTACAGCACTACCAGGCAACAACTAGCGGTGTTGGAGCCCAGGGACAGGTGGAGGAGGAGGAGGTGGAGGAGGTAGGAGGGATTGCCACACACACAGCAGGGGAACAGCTGACGTTACTGAACCCCAATAACAGAGGAGGGACTGTTGGGACTGTGCGTACAGCACTACCAGGCAACAACTAGCGGTGTTGGAGCCCAGGGACAGGTGGAGGAGGAGGAGGTGGAGGAGGTAGGAGGGATTGCCACACACACAGCAGGGGAACAGCTGACGTTACTGAACCCCAATAACAGAGGAGGGACTGTTGGGACTGTGCGTACAGCACTACCAGGCAACAACTAGCGGTGTTGGAGCCCAGGGACAGGTGGAGGAGGAGGAGGTGGAGGAGGTAGGAGGGATTGCCACACACACAGCAGGGGAACAGCTGACGTTACTGAACCCCAATAACAGAGGAGGGACTGTTGGGACTGTGCGTATAGCACTACCAGGCAACAACTAGCGGTGTTGGAGCCCAGGGACAGGTGGAGGAGGAGGAGGTGGAGGAGGTAGGAGGGATTGCCACACACACAGCAGGGGAACAGCTGACGTTACTGAACCCCAATAACAGAGGAGGGACTGTTGGGACTGTGCGTACAGCACTACCAGGCAACAACTAGCGGTGTTGGAGCCCAGGGACAGGTGGAGGAGGAGGAGGTGGAGGAGGTAGGAGGGATTGCCACACACACAGCAGGGGAACAGCTGACGTTACTGAACCCCAATAACAGAGGAGGGACTGTTGACTGTGCGTACAGCACTACCAGGCAACAACTAGCGGTGTTGGAGCCCAGGGACAGGTGGAAAAGCAGAGGAACACAATGTAGGCCGAAGCCTGAGAAAGTCGAAAGGGAACCTTTAACCCCCCCCCCAAGGCGTTTGTAGCTGAAAGAGCCAGCTTGTGCAGCACAAAAGATGCAAAAGGAAAAGGTGGCTCTTTTCATCATGCTCCTTGCAAACACAGAACTAAACACTTATAAAATGTGTCCCCTGAAACCGTGAAACCGTCCCGGAGGTGGGACTTTCCTTCGTAATATGACGCAGCACAGCCGTCATTCCTCCCCCCCGGGCGCCGCGCCCCGGCTCCTCAGCGTAGTTTGATTCCGTCCCGGAGCCTGCGCTGTTATGTTATCCCTTGGCCAGGCACACTTAGCGCTGCCCATCTTCTGACATCATTTGGTGTCAGGCTGGCTGCGCCTGTGCGGCCGCGCTGGCCGAGAGCCCGCCTCGCAGTGTCTTCTGATTTTATCCCACTGGGGGCCTGGGATACATGGCCATGCGCAGTGCATATCCTCGCCTCTCACTCCCCTCCCTACGGCTTCTTAAGACTGTGCGGTGTCACGGCCGTGGCATGCTATTAGGGACCAGCTGACACCGAACAGTCTGAAGAAGCCGTAGGGAGAAGAGTGAGAGCTGGAGGTTCAGATATGCACTGCGCATGTCCATGGATCCCAGGCCCCCAGTGGGATTAAATCAGAAGACACTGCGAGGCGGGCCCTCGGCCAGCGTGGCCGCACAGGCGCAGCCATCCTGACACCAAATGATGCCAGAAGACGGGCAGCGCTAAGTGTGCCTGGCCACGGGATAACATAACAGCGCAGGCTCCGGGACGGAATCAAACAACGCTGAGGAGCCGGGGCGCGGCGCCGGGGGGGGAGGAATGACGGCTGTGCTGCGTCATATTACGAAGGAAAGTCCCACCTCCGGGACGGTTTTACGGTATCAGTGGACACATTTTATAAGTGTTAAGTTCTGCGTGTGCAAGGAGCTAAACCAAAATAGCTACCTTTTCCTTGTGCAGCATTACTGCTGCACAAGGAGGCTCTTTCAGTAACAAACGCCTTGGGGGGGGACAGATTCCCTTACATTTCAGTTGTTGTGTCAGCGTGGCGGTCGCATGACACATTGCCAGCTACACAGCTGGGGATCAGCTGACGTTACTGGAACCCAAGAACACTGGGTCGTATGTTTTGACTGTGCAGACGGCACTTCTGAGCCTCAAGTGGCGGTGTTGGAGCCCAGGAATTTAAGTTCAGGTGGTAGAAAGATGAACACAACAGGAGACCTGGATAACGTATACAGTGACCTAATTATTTAATCAGGAGGAGGAGTGGCAAATTCCTGCGAGATCCAGGCCTTGTTCATTTTCAGGAAAGTAAGCCGGTCAACGTTATCGGAGGATAGTCGCATGCGACGGTCAGTTAGTACACCACCTGCAGCACTAAAGACACGTTCCGATAATACACTGGCCGCAGGGCAAGACAGCACCTCCAATGCATACTGGCTTAGCTCTGGCCATGTATCCAGCTTTGAGACCCAAAACTTGAAAGGGGAAGAGCCGTCTGGGAGTACAGCAAGTGGGCAAGACATGTAGTCTGTCACCATCTGACGGAACCGTTGCCTCCTGCTGACTGGAGCCGTCTGTGATGGTGTAGACTTTTGTGGGGGGCACAGAAAACTGTGCCACAGTTGGGCCATACTGGTCTTGCCTTGGGCAGAGGCACTGCTTCTGCTCCCTCTTTGTGCAGAGCCTCCACCACTGCCTGGACGCACTGAGCTGCTTTGGAATGCACTAGCAGCACTTCTCTCAGTTGGAATGGAGAAGATGATGGAATTGACCAGTCTGTCTTGGTACTCCCGCATTTTTCGCTCCCGGTTCAACGGTGTGATGAGGCTTTCTACGTTGTCCCGGTAGCGAGGATCGAGGAGGGTGAACACCCAATAATCAGACATGTTGAGAATGTGGGCGATGCGGCGGTCGTTTCTCAGGCACTGCAGCATGTAATCCACCATGTGCTGCAGACTGCCAACTGCCCAAGAAACGCTGTCCCCTGCTGGAGGCGTGATATCTGCCCGCTCGTCATCACCCCACCCTCGCTGTACACACTGAGTACTGGACAATTCGGTAACTCCCTCCTCTGGACGGATGTCTTCCTCCTCCATTGACTCCTCCTCATCCTCCTCACAAACTGTCCCCTGCCTACGCGTTTGTGAGGAACCACGTGGCGCTGACTGTCCAGAAGATGATGGAAATGCTGAATCCTCATCCTCCACCTCTTCCACAACATCATCCCTTAGCGCTTGCAGTGATTTTTCAAGCAGGCAGATAAGGGGGACAGTCATGCTGACTAGTGCATCATCTGCACTCGCCATCCGCGTGGAATAATCAAAGGGACGCAAAACCTGGCAGACGTCATTCATAGTGGCCCACTCTGTGGTTGTGAAGTCTGTACGGCGCTGACTGCGACTTCTTTGCGCCTGAAGCAGCTGGTACTCCATTACAGCTTGCTGCTGCTCACACAACCGCTCCAACATATGTAACGTGGAATTCCACCTGGTAGGTAGGTCACATATGATGCGATGTTCCGGCAGGCGGTGTCGGCGCTGCAGAGCCGCAATGCGCGCTTTTGCCGTGCTGGAACGCCGCAAGTGAGCACACTCTAGGCGGACCTTGTGCAGCAGTGCATCAAGATCCGGATAGTCCCTCAAAAAGCTCTGCACGACCAAATTGAGCACATGTGCCAGACATGGGATGTGAGTGAGGTTGCCGAGGCCCAGAGCTGCCACCAGATTTCGGCCATTATCACACACTACCATGCCTGGCTGGAGATTCGCTGGCACAAACCACACATCGCTCTCCTGCTTGATGGCATTCCAGAGCTCCTGCGCTGTGTGGCTACGATTCCCCAAAAAAATTAATTTCAAGACGGCCTGTTGACGTTTGGCCACGGCTGTGCTCATGTCGGTCGTAACAGGTACACGTTCATCACGGGTCCATGTGGAGGTGGACTGTGACGGCTCCTGCAGCGATGATTCTGAGGAACTGGTGTAAGAGGAGGAGTCAATGCGTACAGAATGGATTCCTGCAATCCTTGGAGTGGGCAGGACACGTCCTGCGCCACTCGCACGGTCTGTACCCGGCTCAACGACATTAACCCAATGGGCAGTGAGGGAAAGGTATCGCCCCTGTCCATGTTGACTGGTCCACGCATCGGTGGTGAGGTGGACCTTGCTACTGACGGCGTTCAGTAGCGCGTGTTTTATGTGTCCCTCCACATGCTTGTGCAGGGCAGGGACGGCTTGCCTGCTGAAGTAAAAGCGGCTGGGCACATTGTACTGTGGGACTGCCAATGACATCAAGTCACGGAAGCTGTCAGTCTCCACCAGCCTGAATGACAGCATTTCCAGTGACAGAAGTTTGGCAATGCCTGCAGTCAGAGCCTGTGCTCGTGGGTGGTTTGACGAGAAATGCCGCCTTTTCTCCCATGCCTGTACTACCGATGGCTGTAGACTGGGCTGGGAGTGTGTGGATGACTGGGAAAGTGGTGCTGCGGGTGGAATTACAGCGGGTCTCTGGACAACAGGGCCAGAGGTTCTTCCACGGCGATCCTGGGAGGAAGCCGAACCAGCTGCGTGTGAGCTAGAGGAAGAGGCAACACGAGCTGAAGAGGTGGTAGCTGCCGCTGTTGGTTGGCCTAGCTCTTCAGTGTGTTTTTCTAACTCCGCCGGGTGCCTGTTGCGCACATGTTTCCACATGTTGGAGGTATTGAGGTTGCTGACATTTCGACCTCTTTTGACTTTTTGATGACACACCTTGCATCTGACATAGCAAATGTCATCTGCAACTGTGTCAAAAAAGGACCAGGCACTGCAAGTCTTGGGAGCGCCCTTTTTGGCTTTTGGAAGAGACATGCTCCTAACGGGTGCCAAAGCGGAGGCTGCAGGATCCGCAGTCTTCCCCCTCCCTCTCCCTCTTTGGGCCGTACGGGGAATCTCTTCCTCAGAGCTGCTCCCACCACCTTCCTGTCCCTCACGCCAAGATGGGTCAAGGACCTCATCATCTACACTACCCTCTGCCCCCAACTGCTCCTCCTGGGTAGTCTCAGCAGCAGAGCACGCACCAGTAAGTGGCACCTGAGTGTCATCATCAGCTGATGCGGCCTGCGATGTGGTGACCGGAGCCACTGGCCCACCCGCCTCTTCAGAGGAAGACAGAAAAAGCTGTTGGGCATCACTGCACCCTGCCTCTTCTTCCATTTCTCCAATGCTGCTTGGCTGGCCCCCTGTTTCCAAGCCAAGAGATTCAGAGAACAGAAGTAGAGACGGCTCCTGTCCTGGGCTCTCTGTCTGCCTGGGCAATTTGGCAGGTGGTGAAGAGACAGATGGCTGCTCTCCAGTGCTCTGTGTCTGAGAGGATGTGGCACTAATTGAAGTTGATGCATTAGCTGCCATCCATCCGACAACGGCTTCAATTTGGTCTTCACGCAGCAGCGGTGTACGGCGCTCTGACACAAAGCTGCGCATGAATGACTGTTGCCTGGTGAAAGTGGGTGCTGATGAGTCACCGGTGCCCGCAGCAGGCACAGAATCCCCACGTCCCCTCCCTGCTCCACGCCCACGCCCACGCCCACGTGCCTTACTCACTGCCTTCTTCATCTTGGTTGACTGATAAAGATAAGCAGAAAAGTACTTACGGCTTTGTGTGCTTATTCCTGAGCAACTCCTCCTAACAGGTATAAGAAACACTAATTTTCTAAAGTGTGGACTAGACTTTAATATGAGCTAATGTGGCCTACACAAATGTAAAGTGGTGTAACTGGTGTGTTTGGTGAACTTTATTATTTATTTATTTTTTGGGGGCTGAACTGACAACGGATAGAGCTGCAGTCACACGGAGACCGTGCAGACAGACGTAAACGGCGCTGCAAGGCCCAAAAACCCTCCTCTACGTTATCCTATGTAGTGTTTTTCCACAAGTTAGCTGGAGACGGGTGGAAAGACACTAATAGGATTTTTTTGAAAAAATGTGCAGCAGCCTGCACTACTTAAAACAAAATGAAAATTGATTTGGCGGTATGACGCAGTGAAGAACCCTGAGCTGGAGACAACCAGGCTATGGCTGCTCACAGACTACAGGGCGAGCTGCAGTCACACGGAGACCGTGCAGACAGCCGTAAACGGCGCTGCAAGGCCCAAAAACCCTCCTCTACGTTATCCTATGTAGTGTTTTTCCACAAATTAGCTGGAGACGGGTGGAAAGACACTAATAGGAATTTTTTGAAAAAATGTGCAGCAGCCTGCACTACTTAAAACAAAATGAAAATTGATTTGGCGGTATGTCGCAGTGAACAACCCTGAGCTGGAGACAACCAGGCTATGGCTGCTCACAGACTACAAGGCGAGCTGCAGTCACACGGAGACCGTGCAGACAGCCGTAAATGGCGCTGCAAGGCCCAAAAACCCTCCTCTACGTTATCCTATGTAGTGTTTTTCCACAAATTAGCTGGAGACGGGTGGAAAGACACTAATAGGAATTTTTTGAAAAAATGTGCAGCAGCCTGCACTACTTAAAACAAAATGAAAATTGATTTGGCGGTATGACGCAGTGAACAACCCTGAGCTGGAGACAACCAGGCTATGGCTGCTCACAGACTACAGGGCGAGCTGCAATCACACGGAGACCGTGCAGACAGCCGTAAACGGCGCTGCAAGGCCCAAAAACCCTCCTCTACGTTATCCTATGTAGTGTTTTTCCACAAATTAGCTGGAGACGGGTGGAAAGACACTAATAGGATTTTTTTGAATAAATTAGAAGCAAACTACACTACTTGAAAAAAAAAAAAAAAAGAACAGTATGAGGCAATGAACCACCCTCCCTGAACTGAATACAACCAGCTATGGATGGCCTATGTGGCTGCACTCAGACTAGAGAGTGGGCTGCACTCACACACACACACACACAGACCTTGCAGATCGCTGTGAAAACAGCGCTACAAGGCAAAAGCAAGGTGAATAGTAGGTGAACACAGCGGTTGCTAAATTAGCCTTTGGAAAGCACAAAGAAGCAAATCGCTATCTCTAAACTGTCCCTCAGTCAGCAAACAGCGTCCTGTCACTAACTGAATTCACAGCAGAGTGATCGCAAAATGGCGCCAGCGACTTTTAAACTGCATCATGACATCATTTCAGCAGCCAATCACAGCCTTGCCAGTAGTTTCATGCCCTCCATGCTAAACAGGATGTGCCCACACTTGGAATCATTCTCATTGGCTGAATTTCTGCATTTTGAATCTTGGAACTTCCGATTCCGGTATCCGATACGCGGCAAGTATCGGAATCCCGGTATCGGAATTCCGATACCGCAAGTATCGGCCGATACCCGATACTTGCGGTATCGGAATGCTCAACACTAGTCTTCACTGTGGGAGAAAGTGCTGAGTCACATAGACACTGTATAAAGGCCTGCTTCTCATGAGTTACCACTAGAGGGAGTCCTACAACAATTATGCACAGCATACCAAATGTATATGGAGAAGACTGACCAATACATTACTCTCCTGAAAAAACTGAATCTGCCAGAGACTTTAAACGAATTGCAAAGTTTCCAGCAGCTTAATTCTGAAAGAGACTGCACTGTACGTGACATTAAAACCAAGATAGAGGCTAAAATTGCACGGACACCAGCTGCATCAACACGCTCATCCAGATCGTCCAAGCACTCAAAACGTTCATCTAGGTCAAGTTCTTCAAAATATTCCACCCTCAGCGAGCAGCTTATAAGAGCATGTGCTAAGGCAGAAATGTCTAAGATACAAGCTGCCTTTGCGCAAAGGAGATCAGAAATGGATGCAGCCACAGCACAAAAGAGAGCAGAAATGGATGCGGATGCAGCACGCAAGGAAGCTCTGGAGAAGGAATGTGAGCATTAGGGTTGAGCGACTTTCATTTTTTTAAGATCGAGTCGGGTTTTGTGAAACCCGACTTAGTCCAGAGTCGAGTCGAGTGAAGTCGGCCGATTATCGCTAAAAGTCGGGGATCGACCGAAACACGAAACCCAATGCAAGTCAATGGGGAAGCATAGCCGGCAGTGAGTGGAGGCCAGGAAAACACCTACAGTGCCCATTTTAATGCCAAAAACATCCATTCTTGTTTTCTGAAGCTTGTCAATCTAAATTAACTTTATAATAATAGTTGGGCACTGGAAATTGGGGGTGATTTGGCAAAAGGTGTGGGGGGTAGGGCTGGTTCAAGGTTTTAGTGGGCACAGGAAACATGGACTACGTCACGGCGGTGGAGCAGTGAGAGGTAAGTATGTCAAGTTTGCAAGTGCTGTGATCCTAAGCAAGCAGGGGGGCCCACTCGTTGGCATTGGCACTGGCACAGGGCCCCTCAAAGTACAGCGGTGTGTTTGCACGGCGGGGGCGCCTCCCACCAGCAGCGACACTTTTGCGTACTCTGAGGGGCCATGTGCCAGTGACGTCGCCAACGAGTATGCCCCCCCCACCTGATGAAGGAACCTGCACTTTCATCTGCACCTTCCTCTTTGTCCCTGTGTAAGGTGGTATAACATGCGGGAAGGGGAACCTGACTTTCAGCAGGGTCAGATTCTGGCTGTGTAGAGTGCAAGGGGAATGTAGTGGTCTAGGTCAATGTACCAGCAGACTCATGTAGCAGTGGCTGGGCAGTGGGCAGGATGAGGAGGAAACAGATATAGGGCCAAAGAATAAAGTAGGCTAAATGCAGTTCAAAATTGGTAACAGGACTAAACAGGCGGCATTGCTTTGTTGAGTGGAGTAGCAAACCCAGGAGCAGCAGACACTGTTTTAAGGGCCCAAACACACTAATAGGCCATATGCAGTTTAATATCTGATACTATAGGCCGAAAGCCATAAGGTTGAAGCTCAGCTTTTTTTAGTTGAGGACAAACACCAGGGAGGAGCAAACAGAGCTATTAGGCCCCATCCAGCAATTTAAAAAAAAAAAAAAAAAAAAGAGCCAGAAGGTGGAAACTCAGCTTTGTTCAGTGGAGGACAACACCAGGCAGGGGCAGACACCGTTAGTAGGCCCTAACCACCAATTTTTAAAAACACAGCACTTAATGAGAGCAAGAAGGTTGAAGCTCAGCTGTATTCAGTTGAGGGCAACACCAGGGAGGGGCAGACACCGTTAGTAGGCCCTAACCACCAATTTTTAAAAACACAGCACTTAATGAGAGCCAGAAGGTTGAAGCTCAGCTTTATTCAGTTGATGGCAACACCAGGGAGGGGCAGACACCGTTAGTAGGCCCTAACCACCATTTTGTTTTTTTAAAAAACACTTAATGAGAGCCAGAAGGTTGAAGCTCAGCTGTATTCAGTTGAGGACAACACCAGGGAGGGGCAGACACCGTTAGTAGGCCGTAACCAAAGTTGAAGGCCAAATGCAGTTTAATATCTGATACTATAGGCCGAAAGCCACAAGGTTGAAGCACAGCTTTATTCAGTTGAGGGCAACACCAGGGAGGGGCAGACACCGTTAGTAGGCCCTAACCACCAATTTTTAAAAACACAGCACTTAATGAGAGCCAGAAGGTTGAAGCTCAGCTTTATTCAGTTGGGGGCAACACCAGGGAGGGGCAGACACCGTTAGTAGGCCGTAACCAAAGTTGAAGGCCAAATGCAGTTTAATATCTGATACTATAGGCCGAAAGCCAGAAGGTTGAAGCACAGCTTTATTCAGTTGAGGGCAACACCAGGGAGGGGCAGACACCGTTAGTAGGCCCTAACCACCAATTTTTAAAAACACAGCACTTAATGAGAGCCAGAAGGTTGAAGCTCAGCTTTATTCAGTTGAGGGCAACACCAGGGAGGGGCAGACACCGTTAGTAGGCCCTAACCACCATTTTGTTTTTTAAAAAACACTTAATGAGAGCCAGAAGGTTGAAGCTCAGCTGTATTCAGTTGAGGACAACACCAGGGAGGGGCAGACACCGTTAGTAGGCCGTAACCAAAGTTGAAGGCCAAATGCAGTTTAATATCTGATACTATAGGCCGAAAGCCAGAAGGTTGAAGCACAGCTTTATTCAGTTGAGGGCAACACCAGGGAGGGGCAGACACCGTTAGTAGGCCCTAACCACCAATTTTTAAAAACACAGCACTTAATGAGAGCCAGAAGGTTGAAGCTCAGCTTTATTCAGTTGAGGGCAACACCAGGGAGGGGCAGACACCGTTAGTAGGCCCTAACCACCATTTTGTTTTTTAAAAAACACTTAATGAGAGCCAGAAGGTTGAAGCTCAGCTGTATTCAGTTGAGGACAACACCAGGGAGGGGCAGACACCGTTAGTAGGCCGTAACCAAAGTTGAAGGCCAAATGCAGTTTAATATCTGATACTATAGGCCGAAAGCCACAAGGTTGAAGCACAGCTTTATTCAGTTGAGGGCAACACCAGGGAGGGGCAGACACCGTTAGTAGGCCCTAACCACCAATTTCTAAAAACACAGCACTTAATGAGAGCCAGAAGGTTGAAGCTCAGCTTTATTCATTTGAGGGCAACACCAGGGAGGGGCAGACACCGTTAGTAGGCCCTAACCACCATTTTGTTTTTTAAAAAACACTTCATGAGAGCCAGAAGGTTGAAGCTCAGCTGTATTCAGTTGAGGACAACACCAGGGAGGGGCAGACACCGTTAGTAGGCCGTAACCAAAGTTGAAGGCCAAATGCAGTTTAATATCTGATACTATAGGCCGAAAGCCAGAAGGTTGAAGCACAGCTTTATTCAGTTGAGGGCAACACCAGGGAGGGGCAGACACCGTTAGTAGGCCCTAACCACCAATTTTTAAAAACACAGCACTTAATGAGAGCCAGAAGGTTGAAGCTCAGCTTTATTCAGTTGAGGGCAACACCAGGGAGGGGCAGACACCGTTAGTAGGCCCTAACCACCATTTTGTTTTTTAAAAAACACTTAATGAGAGCCAGAAGGTTGAAGCTCAGCTGTATTCAGTTGAGGACAACACCAGGGAGGGGCAGACACCGTTAGTAGGCCGTAACCAAAGTTGAAGGCCAAATGCAGTTTAATATCTGATACTATAGGCCGAAAGCCACAAGGTTGAAGCACAGCTTTATTCAGTTGAGGGCAACACCAGGGAGGGGCAGACACCGTTAGTAGGCCCTAACCACCAATTTTTAAAAACACAGCACTAAATGAGAGCCAGAGGGTTGAAGCTCAGCTTTATTCAGTTGAGGGCAACACCAGGGAGGGGCAGACACCGTTAGTAGGCCCTAACCACCAATTTTTAAAAACACAGCACTAAATGAGAGCCAGAAGGTTGAAGCTCAGCTTTATTCAGTTGAGGGCAACACCAGGGAGGGGCAGTTGCAGCTTCTTTGCAATAATATAAAGAAGACGCGACAGGACAACACTCGGTGGATGCCATATCTGTGTTTTCAATGGAAAAAAACCTTTCAGTTAACTACTTGCAGGAGAAAGTTTTTGTAGCTGGTGGCCAATTTTGGTACTGTACCAGTTTTTGGTTGTATGTGTTTTTGTTTTTAATGTTAAAATGTATGCATTTGATATCTCTCCAGTATTTTCTTTATTATAAGCAAAATACTTATTTTTATATTTTCTGATGTTTTATACCGGAGTGTTCCTCGGGACACGCTTATAAACTTGATAATTGGTTCCAGGGGTACACGGGCAGCAGTGATCTGGTCAGTGGAGGCCTAGTGGAAGGAGGGACCGCAGACAGGCTTCGGAGGCCTAACACAATAAAATGGGCTGGCTGTAGGCACTTTATAATTGGTTCCAGGGGTACACGGGCAGCAGTGGTCTGGTCAGTGGAGGCCTAGTGGAAGGAAGGACCGCAGACAGGCTTTGAAGGCCTAACATGATAAAATGGGCTGGCTGTCGGCACTTTATAATTGGTTCCAGGGGTACACGGGCAGCAGTGGTCTGGTCAGTGGAGGCCTAGTGGAAGGAGGGACCGCAGACAGGCTTCGAAGGCCTAACATAATAAAATGGGCTGGCTGTAGGCACTGTAAAATAGGTTCCAGGGGTACACGGGCAGCAGTGGTCTGGTCAGTGGAGGCCTAGTGGAAGGAAGGACCGCAGACAGGCTTCGAAGGCCTAACATGATAAAATGGGCTGGCTGTAGGCACTTTATAATTGGTTCCAGGGGTACACGGGCAGCAGTGGTCTGGTCAGTGGAGGCCTAGTGGAAGGAGGGACTGCAGACAGGCTTCGAAGGCCTAACATAATAAAATGGGCTGGCTGTAGGCACTTTATAATTGGTTCCAGGGGTACACGGGCAGCAGTGGTCTGGTCAGTGGAGGCCTAGTGGAAGGAGGGACCGCAGACAGGCTTCGAAGGCCTAACATAATGAAATGGTCTGGCTGTAGGCACTGTAAAATAGGTTCCAGGGGTACACGGGCAGCAGTGGTCTGGTCAGTGGAGGCCTAGTGGAAGGAGGGACCGCAGACAGGCTTCGAAGGCCTAACATAATAAAATGGGCTGGCTGTACGCACTGTAAAATAGGTTCCAGGGGTACACGGGCAGCAGTGGTGTGGTCAACGGAGGCCGATTGTAATGAGTGTCTGCCAGTTAGTAGTCAAAAAACAACAAATAAATGTGAATGTCTCGCATTAAAACAAAGACACTAAAGGGTGCAATCATTAGGTTCAGGGGTGGGATCCTCTGCGTTGTTTCAGACCTACTAATTTAGCATAAAGTATTTACTGTGGTAAATAGAGGACACTGCCCCTGACTATGTTATGTACCATCATACATGTCAACACAATGGTATTGTCAGTGGCAGGTATGGAAGGATGTCAGCGCATAGACTAAACATTGGTGGAAGTGTGAGAGATAACTGTGGAAGTAGTAGAGCAATGTTTGACCTGGGGGTGGGTGAACTCTCTTGTGGCCGGCGGTACAGGCCCAGGGCCCCTCATGTTACAACAGTGTGTCTGACGTTGGGTGCGCACCACCACCGCCAGAGACACTTTATTGTACTATGAGGGACCCAGTACCAATGCCGTCGACCAAAAGCGAGCACACCCACCTCTTCAGGCAAACAGCTGTCTCACGGGTGCTTGCGCCAAGTCGCGATACCACGGCCCCGTGTGGGGAGTTTGGCCATTTAGGGAGGTGTAAACATGTCATATGGTGGACAATCAGCTGCAGAAAATTAGACATTAGAAAAGTAATTCACAGTAGTCCACAGGCAAGAGCTTTTCATAGGAAAGCTAGGTGTCGGCCGGGCAAGGTGGGGCAAAAGATTTTGAAATCCAGTTGTGGTTCATTTTAATGAATGTTAGATCATCAACATTTTGGGTAGCCAGACGAGTCCTTTTTTCGGTTAATATTGAACCTGCAGCACTGAATACTCTTTCTGATAGGACACTTGCTGCCGGGCAAGCAAGCTCCTGCAATGCATATTCTGCCAATTCTGGCCAGGTGTCTAATTTTGAGGCCCAGTAATCAAATGGGAATGACGGTTGAGGGAGAACATCGATAAGGGATGAAAAATAGTTAGTAACCATACTGGACAAATGTTGTCTCCTGTCACTTTCAATTGATGCAGCAGTACCTGTCCTGTCTGCGGTCATAGCAAAATCACTCCACAACCTGGTCAGAAAACCCCTTTGTCCAACGCCACTTCTGATGTGTGCACCCCTAACACTACTAATCTGCTGCCCCCTGGAGCTCGTGTGATAACGATCACGTGCGCTGTGTGCTGGGAATGCCTGAAGCAAACGGTCAACAAGAGTTGATTGTTTGGTTGCTAATATTAGTTCCAAGTTCTCATGTGGCATAATATTTTGCAATTTGCCTTTATAGCGTGGATCAAGGAGGCAGGCCAACCAGTAATCATCATCGTTCATCATTTTCGTTATGCGTGTGTCCCTTTTTAGGATACGTAAGGCATAATCCGCCATGTGGGCCAAAGTTCCAGTTGTCAAATCTCCGGTTGTGATTGGTTGAGGGGCAGTTTCAGGCAAATCTACGTCACTTGTGTCCCTCAAAAAACCAGAACCCGGCCTTGCCACGCAACCAATTTCCAGTGCCCCCGGGAAAGCTTCCGCATTAAAAATATACTCATCCCCATCATCCTCCTCGTCCTCCACCTCCTCTTCACCCGCTACCTCGTCCTGTACACTGCCCTGACCAGACAATGGCTGACTGTCATCAAGGCTTTCCTCTTCCTCTGGTGCAGACGCCTGCTCCTTTATGTGCATCAAACTTTGCATCAGCAGACGCATTAGGGGGATGCTCATGCTTATTACGGCGTTGTCTGCACTAACCAGCCGTGTGCATTCCTCAAAACACTGAAGGACTTGACACATGTCTTGTATCTTGGACCACTGCACACCAGACAACTCCATGTCTGCCATCCTACTGCCTGCCCATGTATGTGTATCCTCCCACAAAAACATAACAGCCCGCCTCTGTTGGCACAGTCTCTGAAGCATGTGCAGTGTTGAGTTCCACCTTGTTGCAACGTCTATGATTAGGCAATGCTGGGGAAGGTTCAAAGACTGCTGATAGGTCTGCATACGGCTGGAGTGTACAGGCGAACGTCGGATATGTGAGCAAAGTCCATGCACTTTGAGGAGCAGGTCGGAGAACCCAGGATAAGTTTTCAATAAGCACTGCACCACCAGGTTTAAGGTGTGAGCCAGGCAAGGAATGTGTTTCAGTTGGGAAAGGGAGATGGCAGCCATGAAATTCCTTCCGTTATCACTCACTACCTTGCCTGCCTCAAGATCTACTGTGCCCAGCCACGACTGCGTTTCTTGTTGCAAGAACTCGGACAGAACTTCCGCGGTGTGTCTGTTGTCGCCCAAACACTTCATAGCCAATACAGCCTGCTGACGCTTGGCAGTAGCTGGCCCATAATGGGACAACTGGTGTGCAACAGTGTCATCTGCCGATGGAGTGGTTGGCCGACTGTGGTCTGTGGAAGAGCTGTAGCTTCTGCAGGAGGATGAGGAGGAGGAGGAGGAGGTGGTGCGAACGCCTGCAGCCAACTGTTTCCTAGACCGTGGGCTAGGCACAACTGTCCCGAAATTGATGTCCCCTGAGGACCCTGCATCCACCACATTCACCCAGTGTGCCGTGATGGACACATAACGTCCCTGGCCATGCCTACTGGTCCATGCATCTGTAGTCAGGTGCACCTTTGTACTCACAGATTGCCTGAGTGCATGGACGATGCGCTGTTTAACATGCTGGTGCAGGGCCGGGATAGCTTTTCTGGAAAAAAAGTGTCGACTGGGTAGCTCGTATCGTGGTTCAGCGTACTCCATCAGGGCTTTGAAAGCTTCGCTTTCAACTAACCGGTAGGGCATCATCTCTAATGATATTAATCTAGCTATGTGGGCGTTAAAACCCTGTGTACGCGGATGCGAGGATAAGTACTTCCTTTTTCTAACCAGTGTCTCATGTAGTGTGAGCTGAACTGGAGAGATGGAGATCGTGGAACTTGCGGGTGTGCCGGTGGACATGGCAGACTGCGAGACGGTTGGAGATGGTATTGTTTCCGCCGGTGACCTAGATGCAATATTTCCTCCTACAAAACTGGTGATTCCCTGACCCTGAGTGCTTTTGGCTGGCAAAGAAACCTGCACAGATACTGCCGGTGGTGCGGAAAATGGTGGCCTTACAGTGACGGAAGGGATGTTGCGTTGCTGACTAGCTTCATTGGCCGAGGGTGCTACAACCTTTAGGGACGTTTGGTAGTTAGTCCAGGCTTGAAAATGCATGGTGGTTAAGTGTCTATGCATGCAACTAGTATTGAGACATTTCAGATTCTGACCTCTGCTTAAGCTAGTTGAACATTTTTGACAGATGACTTTGCGCTGATCAATTGGATGTTGTTTAAAAAAATGCCAGACTGCACTCTTCCTAGCATCGGATCCCTTTTCAGGGATTGCAGACTGAGCTTTAACCGGATGGCCACGCTGTCCTCCAACAGGTTTTGGCTTTGACACGCGTTTTGGGCCAGATACGGGCCCGGCAGATGGAACCTGTTGCGATGTTGATGCCTGCTGCGGCCCCTCCTCCACCTCCGCTTCTGAACTACTGCCGCCTGCACCCTGTTCCCCCAATGGCTGCCAATCGGGGTCAATAACTGGGTCATCTATTAACTCCTCTTCGAGCTCGTGTGCAACTTCGTCTGTGTCACTGTGTCGGTCGGTGGTATAGCGTTCGTGGCGGGGCAACATAGTCTCATCAGGGTCTGATTGTGGATCAGTACCCTGAGAGGGCAATGTGGTGGTCTGAGTCAAAGGAGCAGCATAGTACTCTGGCTGTGGCTGTGCATCAGTGCACTCCATGTCAGAATCAACTTGTAATGGGCATGGCCTGTTAAGTGTTTCACTTTGTAAGCCAGGGACGGTATGTGTAAAGAGCTCCATGGAGTAACCCGTTGTGTCGCCTGCTGCATCCTTCTCTCTTGTTGTAGTTTTTGCTGAAGAGGACAAGGAAGCGACTTGTCCCTGACCGTGGACATCCACAAGCGACGCGCTGCTTTTACATTTACCAGTTTCAGAAGAGGAGGCAAAAGAGCTAGAGGCTGAGTCTGCATTGTAAGCCAAAACTTGCTGTTGCTGCTCCGCCTTTAAAAGCGGTTTTCCTACTCCCAGAAAAGAGAGCGTTCGAGGCCTTGTGTAGCCAGACGACGAAACTGGCGCCACAGCTCCAGACTTACGTGGAATATTTTTATCCCCACGACCACCTGATGCTCCACTACCACTACCATCATTACCAGCTGACAATGAACGCCCACGGCCACGACCTCTTGCACCAGACTTCCTCATTGTTTTAAAAACTTAACCAAAGTAACTTTATTTGTTGCTGTGAAACAACTTACACGGTAAGCTATAACTTCAGTATGATTTCAATATCCCTTAACAGGTTGGTGAGACCACAAGGAAAATCAGGCACAATGTTACACACTCTGTTTTCTGTAGCACAAAATCACAGAGATGCCACACACGCAGGACTGTCACTCAAGCACAAATGTCAATATTAATCTCCCACCTATTTTTTTTTTTTTTTTTTTTCCTCAGGGAGACTTTAGAAACCAAATAAGATAAATTGTTTTTTTCAGGGACAATTTAGAAACCAAATAATAATAAAAAAAAAAAAAGCTTTCTATGGCCCAGTGCCCACTGAGTGAGAGATGGCACACACAGGAGTCAGGATAAGGAGTGGCACACAAGCCCTGAGGACAGTATTAATCTCCCACTGATGGATGTAGTGTTTTTTTTTCAGGTAGATTTTAGAACCCAAATCAAGCAAAAAAATAAATAGGCTTTCTATGGCCCACTGAGTGAGAGATGGCACACACAGGAGTCAGGAGTGGCACACAATCCCTGAGGACAGTATTAATCTCCCACTGATGGATGTAGTGTTTTTTTTTCAGGTAGATTTTAGAACCCAAATCAAGCAAAAAAATAAATAGGCTTTCTATGGCCCACTGAGTGAGAGATGGCGCTCACAGGAGTCAGGATCAGGAGTGGCACACAAGCCCTGAGGACAGTATTAATCTCCCACTGATGGATGTAGTGATTTTTTTTTCAGTTAGATTTTAGAACCCAAATCAAGCAAAAAAATAAATAGGCTTTCTATGGCCCACTGAGTGAGAGATGGCACACACAGGAGTCAGGAGTGGCACACAAGCCCTGAGGACAGTATTAATCTCCCACTGATGGATGTAGTGTTTTTTTTTTTCAGGTAGATTTTAGAACCCAAATCAAGCAAAAAAATAAATAGGCTTTCTATGGCCCACTGAGTGAGAGATGGCGCTCACAGGAGTCAGGATCAGGAGTGGCACACAAGCCCTGAGGACAGTATTAATCTCCCACTGATGGATGTAGTGATTTTTTTTTCAGTTTGATTTTAGAACCCAAATCAAGCAAAAAATAAATAGGCTTTCTATGGCCCACTGAGTGAGAGATGGCACTCACAGGAGTCAGGATCAGGAGTGGCACACAAGCCCTGAGGACAATATTAGTCTCCCACTGATTGATGTAGTGTTTTTTTTCAGGTAGATTTTAGAACCCAAATCAAGCAAAAAAATAAATAGGCTTTCTATGGCCCACTGATTGAGAGATGGCGCTCACAGGAGTCAGGATCAGGAGTGGCACACAAGCCCTGAGGACAGTATTAATCTCCCACTGATGGATGTAGTGATTTTTTTTTCAGGTAGATTTTAGAACCCAAATCAAGCAAAAAAATAAATAGGCTTTCTATGGCCCACTGAGTGAGAGATGGCACACACAGGAGTCAGGAGTGGCACACAAGCCCTGAGGACAGTATTAATCTCCCACTGATGGATGTAGTGTTTTTTTTTTCAGGTAGATTTTAGAACCCAAATCAAGCAAAAAAATAAATAGGCTTTCTATGGCCCACTGAGTGAGAGATGGCGCTCACAGGAGTCAGGATCAGGAGTGGCACACAAGCCCTGAGGACAGTATTAATCTCCCACTGATGGATGTAGTGATTTTTTTTTCAGTTAGATTTTAGAACCCAAATCAAGCAAAAAAATAAATAGGCTTTCTATGGCCCACTGAGTGAGAGATGGCGCGCACAGGAGTCAGGATCAGGAGTGGCACACAAGCCCTGAGGACAGTATTAATCTCCCACTGATGGATGTAGTGATTTTTTTTTCAGTTAGATTTTAGAACCCAAATCAAGCAAAAAAATAAATAGGCTTTCTATGGCCCACTGAGTGAGAGATGGCACAAACAGGAGTCAGGAGTGGCACACAAGCCCTGAGGACAGTATTAATCTCCCACTGATGGATGTAGTGTTTTTTTTTTCAGGTAGATTTTAGAACCCAAATCAAGCAAAAAAATAAATAGGCTTTCTATGGCCCACTGAGTGAGAGATGGCGCTCACAGGAGTCAGGATCAGGAGTGGCACACAAGCCCTGAGGACAGTATTAATCTCCCACTGATGGATGTAGTGATTTTTTTTCAGTTAGATTTTAGAACCCAAATCAAGCAAAAAAATAAATAGGCTTTCTATGGCCCACTGAGTGAGAGATGGCGCGCACAGGAGTCAGGATCAGGAGTGCCACACAAGCCCTGAGGACAATATTAATCTCCCACTGATTGATGTAGTGTTTTTTTTTCAGGTAGATTTTAGAACCCAAATCAAGCAAAAAAATAAATAGGCTTTCTATGGCCCACTGAGTGAGAGATGGCACACACAGGAGTCAGGAGTGGCACACAAGCCCTGAGGACAGTATTAATCTCCCACTGATGGATGTAGTGTTTTTTTTTTCAGGTAGATTTTAGAACCCAAATCAAGCAAAAAAATAAATAGGCTTTCTATGGCCCACAGAGTGAGAGATGGCGCTCACAGGAGTCAGGATCAGGAGTGGCACACAAGCCCTGAGGACAGTATTAATCTCCCACTGATGGATGTAGTGTTTTTTTTCCAGGTAGATTTTAGAACCCAAATCAAGCAAAAAAATAAATAGGCTTTCTATGGCCCACTGAGTGAGAGATGGCGCTCACAGGAGTCAGGATCAGGAGTGGCACACAAGCCCTGAGGACAGTATTAATCTCCCACTGATGGATGTAGTGTTTTTTTTTCAGGTAGATTTTAGAACCCAATCAAGCAAAAAAATAAATAGGCTTTCTATGGCCCACTGAGTGAGAGATGGCGCGCACAGGAGTCAGGATCAGGAGTGGCACACAAGCCCTGAGGACAGTATTAATCTCCCACTGATGGATGTAGTGTTTTTTTTTTCAGGTAGATTTTAGAACCCAAATCAAGCAAAAAAATAAATAGGCTTTCTATGGCCCACTGAGTGAGAGATGGCGCACACAGGGATGGCACACACACGGATGGCACTGTAGCAGAAATGCAAATCTTAATCTCCCACAAAAAAAAAAAAAAAAAAACAGGGACTGTCCTACAATTACTATCTCCCTGCAGTAATCTCAGCCAGGTATGGCAGGCAGCAATAGGAGTGGACTGATGCACAAATTAAATAAAAAGTGTGGACAAACAAAAAAGATAGCTGTGCAGAAAGGAAGGAACAAGAGGATATGTGCTTTGAAAAAAGCAGTTGGTTTCCACAGTGGCGTACACACAGCAATACAGCTATCACGGAGCCTTCTAGGGCAGCCCAATGAGCTACAGTGCTGAGAGAAAAAAAAAAAATGTAGCTTCCACTGTCCCTGCACACCAAAGGTGGTGTTGGACAGTGGAAATCGCTACAGCACAAGCGGTTTGGTGCTTAGTGGACCCTGCCTAACGCTATCCCTGCTTCTGACGAAGCGGCAGCAACCTCTCCCTAAGCTCAGATCAGCAGCAGTGAGATGGCGGTCGGCGGGAACGCCCCTTTATAGCCCCTGTGACGCCGCAGACAGCAAGCCAATCACTGCAATGCCCTTCTCTAAGATGGTGGGGACCAGGACCTATGTCATCACGCTGCCCACACTCTGCGTTCACCTTCATTGGCTGAGAAATGGCGCTTTTCGCGTCATTGAAACGCGACTTTGGTGCGAAAGTCGCGTACCGCATGGCCGACAAGCACAGGGGTCGGATCGGGTTTCATGAGACGCCGACTTAGCCAAAAGTCGGCGACTTTTGAAAATGAACGACCCGTTTCGCTCAACCCTAGTGAGCATGCAACAGCCATGGCAGAGCTAAGGATCCTGGAACGAGCTATCAGTGGGAGTCAAAGAGACAACCTCAGTTTGTGTGAAGTGGAGACAGAAGACCCTATTGAACGCACAAGAGACTACGTGCTAAGCCAAAATGGCGAACCACAGATCATTACTAACACTCCTGATGGCGTTCATGCTTCTCCAGGGCACCAGAATGCCGATCCACTTACAGAACCCTGCATTCAAGGTCAGTACAATGCTCCCAAACTTGAACTTCCTTCGTATTCCTGTATGCGCCAAGACCCCGCATCTCACCAAACTCCACAGGCTAATATCCACATGCAACCCAATATGCCGGCAGGTCATTATACTCTCGACAACCACGCAGTGCCAGCTCCGCATGTAGCAGAGACTATACCCACCAAACCAGTTGCTGGGCTAAATGCATATGCCTCTCCATACTTACCCACGTTTCAAGGCCAGGACGTCTCCACCCCTATGTACAACACCGCTCAGCCTACATTCGTGCATCCTAAGTCAGAAGGAACAGACATGTCCAACTTCGCAAGGTACTTGATTCGCCGCGAACTTACTAAAACCGGTCTCACAAGGTTTGACGACCAACCTGAAAATTACAGAGGTTGGAAAAATGCCTTTAGAACCGTAACTAGTGACCTCGGCATCACTGCTGCCGAAGAGCTGGACCTGCTAATCAGATGGCTAGGACCACAATCCACCAAGCGTGTCAAGAGACTCAGGTCTGTACATATCAGTAATCCAACGGCTGGTCTCATGGCTGCATGGGAAAGACTAGAGAAAAACTTTGGCAGTCCAGAAGCCATAGAGGACGCACTGTTCAAGCGACTACAGAGTTTTCCAAAGATATCAAGCAAAGACAGTTCAAAGTTCCTGGAGCTCAGTGACTTGCTGTTAGAGCTCCATCTGGCCAAGGCAGACACCCACCTACCTGGCCTCAGCTATCTGGACACTGCTCGTGGAGTAAATCCCATTATCTCCAAGCTACCGTACAATGTACAAGAAAAGTGGACTACACTAGGATCAAAATACAAGAAAGACCATCAAGTGTCATTTCCTCCGTTCTCCTACTTCTGTGAGTTTATAAAAGATGTGGCAGAGCGTAAGAACGACCCAAGATTTTCCTACGAAGAATCCAGTGGCCCAGCTTCACCTCCTTCTAAATACGTGAGCGCACGCTCGAATGATAGAAACCGCAGGGGTCCAGTGTCAGTGAAGAAGATGGATATTCTTCCCTTACCAACATCACCCCCAGACAAGAGTAACAAGGGTGAAAAGATAGAGAACCCAAATCGTGAGTGTCCCATCCACAAGAAGCCACATCCCTTAAAAAAGTGCATCGGCTTCAGGAAGAAACCGCTCCAAGAACGCAAGGAGCTTCTAAAGAAGTTCAGGGTATGCTACAGATGTTGTGCTTCTACTGAACACCTTGCTAAAGACTGTAAAACTACAATTAAGTGCATGGAGTGTGACAGTGAGGACCACGTACAAGCACTCCACCCATTCTGTCCTGACTCTACACTTACTCCTTCCCCCACCACGAGCCATGGCGGGGAGGACGCAGCTCGAACTGCAAGCCATACCACAATATCTTCTTCATGCACAGAAGTCTGCGGAGAAGACCTCTGGGACAAGTCCTGTGCGAAGATTTGCCTGGTGAACGTATATCCCAACGGTCACCCAGAGAAAGCCGTGAAGGTGTACGTCCTTCTGGATGATCAGAGCAACCGATCACTTGCAAGGTCAGAACTCTTTGATATGTTTAACTTAAAGGGAAATGCCTACCCTTACACCTTAGGCACCTGCAGTGGTGTTACAGAGGTTTCTGGGAGAAGGGCCAGTGGTCTTACAGCGACATCTCTTGAGAACACTGTCGAGATACCGTTACCTACACTGGTCGAGTGCAACCAGATTCCGTCCAATCGAGAAGAGATCCCAACGCCAGAGGCTGCTCTTCATCACCAACATCTCAAGAGGATAGCAAACAAGATACCAGCCCTCAACAACAATGCAGATATCCTGATTCTGCTGGGCAGAGACATTCTCCGGCTGCACAAGGTACGTCTGCAAATTAACGGACCACATGATGCACCATTTGCCCAACGCTTAGATCTAGGCTGGGTGATCATAGGCAATGTTTGCATACACAAGATGAAGAGACCTAACAACATCTCCTCTTACAAGACACACAACTTGTCAAATGGTCGTAGCACCCATTTCCAACCATGCCCACATCACTACTGCGTGAAAGAGAAAGTGAGCAACACCAACTGGCAACAGGAATCCTTCAACAACATGAACATGCACCAGCCCTGGGTCATCAGTGTTCATTTCCACAAGTTGGCACCCACGAGGGAAGATAAAGAATTAATAAAGGTTATGGATAAAGAATTTGTTCAAGATGACTCCAACAGTTGGGTAGCTCCTTTACCCTTTCGTTTCCCAAGATCGAGGTTGCCGAACAACCTGCAGCAAGCAACCGCGAGGTTCTCATCCTTAAAGCGTACCCTAAAGAGGAAACCAGAGATGGAGAAGCATTTCATTGACTTTATGCAGAACATCTTTGACAGAAATCATGCTGAATCTGCGCCACCACTGAGGGAGGGAGAAGAATGTTGGTATCTTCCATCCTTTGGTGTCTATCACCCTCGCAAGCCTAATCAGATCAGAGTGGTGTTTGACCCCAGTGCTCAGTTTGAAGACCTCTCTCTCAATAACCTCCTCCTAACTGGGCCCAACCTGAACAACAGCTTCCTTGGAGTATTGATCCGCTTTAGACAAGAACCTGTAGCCATAATGGCCGACATTCAGCAGATGTTTCATTGCTTCATCGTGAAAGAAGACAACAGAAACTATCTTAGGTTCCTATGGCACAAAGACAACAATGTCAACAATCAGGTCATAGACTACCGGATGAAGGTCCACGTCTTCGGCAACAGTCCCTCACCTGCTGTGGCGATCTATGGACTGAGACGGACAGCCCAGGAAGGTGAGAGAGAGTACGGATCCGATGCTCGGCAATTTGTAGAGAAGAACTTCTACGTGGACGATGGGCTCAAGCCCTTGCCCACAAGTGAAGGTGCAATTAACCTACTCTCCAGGACACAGGAAATGCTATCCACATCAAACCTCAGACTCCACAAGATTATCTCTAACAGTCAAGAGGTAATGAACGCGTTTCCATCTGAGGACCATGCCTCAAACCTAAAGGACCTCGACTTGGGTTCTGATGTTCCTCCAACACAACGCAGCCTTGGTCTACTGTGGGATATCAAACGGGACACCTTCACCTTCCAAGTGTCACCCTATGACAAACCCTTTACCAAATGAGGAGTCCTATCTGTCATAAATAGCATCTATGATCCTCTCGGGTTTGTAGCACCCATCACTATTCAAGGCAAGATATTGTTAAGACAGCTTACGGCCGAGAACACGGATTGGGACACCCCGCTTCCAACTCAGAAACAGCAAAGGTGGGAGACATGGAAGAAGTCTCTGGAGTTCTTAGAGCAACTCCAAGTCCCACGTTGTTATTCTCCAAGATCACCTTTGACTGCAATCAGAAGAGAAGTCCATATTTTCTCTGACGCACCTACAGAAGCCATAGCCGCAGTAGCTTATCTGATGACCTTAGGAGCCAACAAGGTACATTGTGGTTTCATCCTGGGTAAGACCAAATTAACTCCAAAGCCTGCACACTCTGTACCCAGACTCGAGCTTTGCGCTGCGGTATTGGCAGTAGAAATTGCTGAAGTTGTACGAGACGAAATGGACATTACAATTGATTCCTTTACCTTCTACACAGACAGCAGGGTGGTACTCGGGTACATTCACAACCAAACAAAGCTGTTCTATACATATGTGAGCAACAGAGTAGAGTGCATAAGAAGTTTTTCTACCCCTGAGCAGTGGCATCACATCTCCACCGATTTAAACCCAGCCAACCGAGGTACAAGACTCACAGCTGCTTCTAAGCTTGGTGACAACATGTGGTTGACGCCTCCCATTCTCCTGTACGAAGATTTCTGTGTGAACAACATCAAAAATGCTTATGAGCTGGTGGAACCAGATTCTGACAAGGAAATAAGACAAACTATCTCTGTTCACTATACTTCAATGACATTTAGACAAGGTTTGAAGTCTCACCGCTTTGAGCGCTTCTCAAGCTGTTCCTCCGTTGTACGAACTGTAGCTCATCTTATCCACATTGCTTGCTGTTTTACAAAGGACAAGCTCTCAGGGTGCCATGGTTGGCACGTGTGTAAGAGTCGTCTTACTGCCGTCGACATAGACCATGCTGGACAAGTCATCATCAGGTGTGTGCAACAAGAAGAATATTCACATGAGATTGGCAGTATTACCAAAGGAGTCAGTGTGTCCAAAAATAGCACCCTACTCGACTTGAACCCAGTAGTTGATCATCTCAAGTTTCTAAGAGTAGGTGGACGTTTAAGTAAATCAAACCTATACGATAAGGAGCAGAACCCTATCATCATTCCAGGTCGACATCACGTCACTACTCTGTTGATTCGGCACTATCACGAATGAGTACAGCACCAAGGCAGACATCTTACTGAAGGTGCCATCAGGTCTGCTGGCTTGTGGATCATGGGAATGAAGAGGTGCGTCTCCTCAGTTCTCCATAGATGTGTCAAGTGTCGAATGTTATGAGGAAAACACCAACATCAACAAATGGCGAACCTCCCAGCAGATCGACTAAGCATGGACCAACCGTTCTCATATGTTGGTGTAGACGTCTTCGGGCCATGGTCGGTTGTTACCAGGAAAACCCGTGGAGGAGCCGCGAACAGTAAGCGGTGGGCTGTCCTATTCACCTGTCTCAGTATCCGTGCAGTTCACATCGAGGTAATTGAATCTATGGATACCTCCAGCTTCATCAATGCCCTAAGAAGATTCTTTTCCATCCGGGGACCTGCCAAGCAACTCCGGTCCGACTGCGGCGCAAACTTTGTAGGAGCCTGCAAGGAACTGCAGTTTGACAACTTCTTGTCCGACAATGGATGCACTTGGGTATTCAATCCTCCACACTCTTCACACATGGGTGGATCTTGGGAACGCATGATTGGAGTTGCACGTAGGATCCTTGACTCCATGTTGCTGGACCATAAACTTCCCCTTACTCATGAAGTTCTGGTCACTTTCCTCGCAGAAGTGTCAGCCATAATAAATGCTAGACATTTGGTTCCAGTGTCATCCGACCCCGATGCTCCAACGATCCTTACTCCAGCTACACTTCTTACACAGAAGACTGGAGCTGCTACAGTTCCGCCTGGGAATTTCGATAACAAGGACATTTACAAACGTCAGTGGAAGCAAGTACAACATCTGGCTAACGTGTTTTGGCATAGTTGGAAGACTGAATATTTGCACTTGCTTCAAAACCGTCACAAATGGCAGATGCCCAGTCCCAATCTCCAAGAAGGAGACCTTGTTCTTTTAAAGGACAAAGAGGCTCATCATAATAACTGGCCAATGGGACTTATCACCAAGGTCCTACCCAGTGAGGATGGAAAGACTCGTAAGGTAGAAGTTAATGTGACAAAAGGGGGCTCTACCCGAACCTTCTTCCGCCCGGTGACTGAACTCGTGCTGCTTCTACTAAAGGGAGACATCACATGAACTGAACATGCTCCCGACGTTGCTCACGGCGGGGAGCATTCCTCCTCGTTCCCTAGTTTTATTGGATATTGACATTTTCCATTGGATTGAACTGTTAATATTCCTTTTGGATTCTGGGTTGGTGGAAGAGTTGCATGTTTGCGGCTTCCGCAATCTGAAGATGGGTTTTATATACTTGGACTTATCTTTCGCTGTGATCTACGGGTCGACGACAACGAGTTTTACTTAAAAAAATGTTTGATGTTTATTATTGCATGCATGTTTTCTTTCCTCTTGCCTTTTCAGGTTCGAACGACTTCGAAGAATTGCGGACATCGTGAAATCCAAGGATTTCAGATGGGGAGTGTCATGTCTCACGACTTGAGAAATCATTTAATATTTGCATTGCTTGTGTTCAATCCTTTTTTCTAGGCAGAAGTTTGCCTTTCTCTGTATTTTGTCCCAACTCTCTCCCTGTAGTCTTGTGATGTATGTTTGTTCTCGCCCTTATTCTCCATTTTGTCATCATTCCTCCATCTGTATGCATCTTACTGCATGTCCTCTGTTGAATATTCCTTTTTACCTGCTACTTTCATCATAATACAAGAATTTCAGTTAAAGCAATCCTCTTTTCCTGGAGTCTTCTTACATGAGATCGTGGCTGAGTTAAGCTGTCTGATTAAATCGGTATGAACGTGAGTACAGGTGAATACGGAAGTGCCTAAAAGTAAAGGTCTATCCAAGCACTACTACGTTCTACATATCCATGAGTCAGAATAAGAATGGGTAAGAATTTCAGTCTCTTGATGCACAAAACTGATAGAGACATACCCCAAGTGACTTGCAGCTGTAAGCGCAGCAAAAGATGGTGCAACAAAGTATTCAGTTAAAGGGGCCGAATAATATTGCACGCCCCACTTTTCAGTTTTTGAATTTCCAGAAAAATTTTAAATAACCAATGAATTTCGTTCAACTTCACAATTGTGTTCCACTTGTTGTTGATTCTTCACCAAAAATTTACATTGGTATCTTTAGGTTTGAAGAATGATATGTGGGAAAAGGTTGAAAAGTTCAAGGGGGGTGAATACTTTCGCAAGGCACTGTACAGATTTCATCCATTGGAAGGTCGCAATTCTTTTTACTCAACAAAATCCTTTTGGGAGGTAGAAAAGTCTATATTTCTGAATTTTTGGACAGTGTGCAGGGTTTAATCTGGTTGGTGCCAAATTCTACCAGACTCAGGGCCTTATTCCTCATGAGTGTCAAGGCCTGTTTCAATAATCACAATAGATTCTGCACCACTGAGTCAAGGGCATTTTCTCAGATCATTCAGGATATATGTTTTCAGGTAAGGGCCATGCACACTGAATCCATCAAGTTTTATGTGTTAGAGTGCTGTCCTTCACCAGTGGTTCTAGGCTGGTCTTGGCTGACACTACACAATCCCGTGGTGGACTAGCAGGCATAGGACGTAGTGAGGTGGAGCAATTACTGTCAAAACAACTGTTCATTCACTCGTTTATCTTTGGTAACTACCGGGCTCTAACGGAGTATTTGTCTGATTATGAGGATGTGTTTTCAGAATGAGGGTGTCATTGACTACCACCTCATCATCCTTATCATTGTACAGACAATTTGATTCCTAAGTTGCCTAAGAGCAGGTTGTATAATATTTCTGGTACTGAGAGGCAGGTCATAAAATATTATATCACAGAGAGCCTGGCTAAGGGATATATCAGACCCTCCTCACCACCGTTGGCAGTTGGCTTTTTCTTTGTTATGAAAAAAGATGGGGGGCGGCATCCCTGCCTGGTTTTCCAGCAATTAAATTGGATCACTGTTCGGGATCCATACCCTCTCCCTCTCATTCTGGATCTCTTTATTCAGATTGTTGGGGCTAAGTGGTTTTCCAATCTTGACCTTAGGGTGGCCTATAATGTCATATGTATCAAGTAGAGGGATGAGTGGAATACTGCTTTTAATACACCAGAGGGACACTACGAAAATCTTGCTATGCCATTTGGGTTGACCAATGCCCCTGCCATGTTTCATCACTTTGAAAATTATATTTTCTGTCATCTGGCAGGTAGATTTGTGATAGTCTATCTAAACAACATTTATTCGTTGGACTTTGAGTCAAATCAGTTACATGTCAGGCAAGATCTGAATCTGAGCATGTGACTTGCCTGACATGTAACTGATTTGACTCAAGGTCCAACGAATAAATGTTGTTCAGATAGACTATCACAAATCTACCTGCCAGATGACAGAAAATATACCAAATACTCAGGGAAAATATACTTTATGTCAAGTCAGAAAAATGTATGTTTACTGATGAGGAGATTCTTTTTCTGAGATATATATTATATTCTACGGGCTTTCATATGGATCCTGCCATAGTCTGGGCAGCACTGGATTGGGATAATACTTAAATTTTAAAAGCTTTACAACAGTTTCTGGGTTTCACCAACTATTACTGCAAGTTCATCAAGGACTTTTTGGTTGTAGCCAAATTGCTAAAGGATATGGCCAGGAAAGGAACAGACTTTTGTAAATGGTTTAAACTGGCCTGTGAAGCAGTTAATATCTTGAAAAAATATTTTGCTTCTGCTCAGATTCTTATACAGCCTGACATTACTCATCCATTCATTGTGGGTAGAAGCATCAGAGATGGGGGTTGGGGAAGTATTGTCACAGGGTTCGTCTCCAAGCACATCTGAGTGCATATTTCTCAAAAAAATTGTCGTCCACCGAAAAGAATTAAATACTTATTATTACATAATTTTATATATATATATATATATATATATATATATAAATAATATATATATAATTATAATACCGTATTTTCCAGCGTATAAGAGTATAAGACGACTGGGAGTATAAGACGACCCCCCAACTTTTCCAGTTAAAATATAAAATCTTAAAAGTCGGGGGTCTTCTTATATGCCATGTGTCGTCTTATAGGGCGGGTGACTAATGTGCCTTTTGGGGGGAGGGAGTGGTCCCAATGACGAAGAGAGGGGGAGTCTCACAGGGAAGTGTGAGTGGAGTATCCCCCTATTACCTCATTGTGGCAGCATGGGGTCTCTGTCCTGGGGAGCGGCGGCGGCGGCTCCTCTTTGTGCCACATGGGTTCTCTGTGCTGTGGGGCAGCGGCGGCGTATCTTTGTGCAGCGTCAGGGCTCCACCGGCATTTCCTCACAGCCCGGAGGCACCGGCAACTCCATTGCTGCGATGCGGTGGCCTCCGGGAAAATGGCCGCTGTGGGCTGCGCATGCTCAGATTCAGATCTCGTCTCCCGAGATCTCGGGACAAGATCTGAATCTGAGCATGTGCCGTCCCCAGCGGCCATTTTCCCAAAGGCCACCGCATCGCAGCAATGGAGCTGCCGGTGCCTCCGGGCTGTGAGAAAATGCAGACGGAGCCCCGACGCTGCACGAAGATACGCCGCCCCTGCCCCACAGCACAGAGCACCCACGCGGCACAAAGAGGAGCCGCCGACACTCACCAGCACAGAAACCCCACACTGCTACAATGAGGTAATAGGGGGATACTCCACTCACACTTTCCTGTGAGACGCCCCCTCTCTTCATCATCGGGACTACTCCCCCCACCCACCATATGCACATTGGTCTTCACCCAGCGTATAAGATGACCCCCGACTTTTAAGAATATTTTCAGGGGTTAAAAGGTCGTCTTGTATGCCGGAAAATATGGTATATATTTGGTTTGTTCTACTTATCCTTCCCCTGTGTTCCACTCTCTTGTTTTGTGAGTGTATTTGTATGATTGTAGTTTGTATTTATCTCTGTCTGTCTTCCCTTGTCTATCTGTTAGTGTAATCCTATACACTTCGGCCTCACACCTCCCTGGGCAGGGGAAGGAACAGATAGGTGTTAAGTTAGGAGCATGGCAAGATGCATGACCCTTGTCTCCACCTTCTGGTGTAATCCAGGGGACATGGATAGATTAGAAACTAAATGAAAAACCTGAATGCAATAATTAAGAGTTGTGTCCTAAACTGTAATATTTTTGTACATAAGGTTTCTATAAGACAGCTCAGCTCTTCCTGCTGTATACAATGTTGCATGCAGATTTGACTGCATTTTAAGTGCAACAGGTTCCTTTTAAGAGAAAACAAAAAGTGAAATCCAATGTCATCAAATACAACAAACAACGTACTATCTTCTCCTCTTCTAACAAAAAAACTTTTTTTCAAAAACCACTCAACCTGACACTAACTAATATATTTTGACTAATGTTTTTTTGCTCACATGCTGTCCAGCTATATGAAATGACAACTTTCCAAGTTTCCATGGAAACATTATTCTTTTTCTTTGTTGCAAAACACTATTTTCTGCTTGATGATTTAATACTCCTTATCCAACAATTACCACTGGCTTCAAGCAAGGCCAATATTAATAATTAAATAAAAATTGTTGTTTTTTATTTTTTTTTATCAATTTTATTGCTAATGGACTACTTTTCCAGAAAAAATACTTACTTGCAAAAGAAGTAAAATGGAAATAATCTGTATAGCAAATGAAAATTGATTAGCTATGTTAATCATTATGTAATCAAATCTACAATTTGATTTTTTTCAGCATGTAATCTACCTTCATGTAATCTAACATCCTTTCATTCAGCTCTTTCTAAAAAGTGGGGTATTTTGGTAGAAGCATGGTCAACTTTGGCATAATAGATTTACTATAAAAAGTGGCCTAAATTATACCATAAATCTTTTCCTGCTCATATGTAGTATAGATTTCATAATGTGGACCATGGGCAGCCCCAAAAAAATACCAAACTGTGGCACAGCTTGCACTGGCGCCAGTCTTAATATCCCAAAGTATAGAGACATAGATAATATCTTAAAATTTCCTGAACTGTCAACTCCTGTTTTTGGGCTAATAAATAAGTCGCTAAAACTGCTTTATGTGAATTTACCATTGACCTAAAAGCACTTTAAAACTTGTTAAGGGATGGAAGCCTGTATAAAGTTCATGCAGCTCCATAATACAGTTGCAATAGTTAGCACTGATAAGAGGATTGAATGTAATCTGAATTCATCAAATTCTTCAAATTTTTTCACAAAAAAATTGCATTGGAGGCAAATACATTGGCTGTAAAATCATAATACTGCAAACCTTCTAATTGAATTGACAGATATTTTTTGTTTCCATCCCCTGCAACCCAGAACAAAAATTGCTTGCTTAGCCCTAAAAACTAGGTGTCACGATACGTATAATGACTAGTGTTGAGCAATACCTTCCGATATTCAAAAGTATCGGTATCGGATTGGATCGGCCGATATCCAAAAAATATCAGATATCGCCGATACCGATACCCGATACCAATACAAGTGAATGGGACACAAATATCGGAATGTAAATCAGCCCTTTCTTTCCTTCTATATGCTGTTCTGGAGGGGGGA